>NW_013952432.1:1500710-1518029 GCF_001266775.1 Austrofundulus limnaeus | reverse complement strand
AATAATCTTTGTTTTGTTTCAGGAGGCACAGCGAGCTCTGAAACTAACACTTTCCTTGATAATTTCTTTTTCTAATCTAACCTTCTGGAGGGCGGACCATAAATTCTCTAAGCTTTTAGGAACTAACAGTTTCCGCCCGTCTAGTAGAGAGAAGCGAGAGTGAAAAAAAAGGTGACTGACCGCCGTCAGTCACTGTGACAGCTGGATTTTCTCCGGGGAATCAAAAGCTGAAAACTGTGTCAGGTTTGGCCCCTTCACGCCAACGGGGAAACCTCACAGTGTGGAAAACTAACGCCTGGTTTATCCACCTTCAGAAACTCTCCAGACAGAAGTTTTATTTACAACCTGGGTTCCAGTTGAGGCCTTGTCTTCTGGTTACGGCTGACGTGGACGCTAAACGAGTCAAAGAGCACACCGGGGGTCCCCTGTTCGACGGTCTAAAGACAGATTCTCCAGCAGCGCCCCCATCTACCTGGCAGGTGACAGAACATCATCTCAAGGTAAAAAGCTGGCTGTGTGTGACGTCGAGGTCTGACCAAAGCTGAGCACAGAACGCTTAGCCCTCCTGGTTAAACCCACATTATTTAAGATAAAGTATAGAAAAGCTAACATCTTTCTTCCATCTTTTTTCTTAACCTCTTCCTTGCCAACTCCTAAGATAAACAGCCTCAAATGTCTGGTATTTAACATCTAATCTGACGTTTGTGTTTCTATTTAAGTGTGGTTAACAATTAAGAAGTTAAAAGCTTGTTATTGTTGGTCCCAAAACTTTTATAGGAAATTAATTGTTCACAATCAGGTGTACTCTTGTTAATTTTGTATGATTTGTAAAATAAATGATCGCATATTATGGTTCAAATCAACATTCATTGACTGAGAGTTACTTTTGTGTCCATTCATTTTTGCACTAAAAAAATGTTTAGCCAAAATAAAGAGATCCCTTGCTAATAAAGTTAATCTTATAACCCTGTTATAAGAAGTGTAAGTATAAACCCTTACAACAGTTTACATTTCAAGTGAAAAGTTTGTCAGTTCCATGTTTAAAAAAATTATTCAAGTGGAAAGTAATTCTTAAAATGCTGCTGCATATTTGATTTGTTACGGTCAGAGGGGCCGGTGGCCTAAGGAGCTTGTTCTAAATAAAATAAATGTGTTTTTAACGTCATTGTGTAATGTTTAAAGTCTAACACAGTAAATACTCTGTAACGGCAAGTACCTAAACTGAAGTACTCATACTTGTACTTGGTTTGGGAAAAATTGGTATTGGGATACCGCTACTAGGTAAAACGTACCCATATGTATTCAATTACAATGGAATACTATGTACTATGAACTTTCATTCCGGGTACTTATTTGATTCCTGGTACATACCAGGCCAAAAAAACAAAAACAACAAAAAACAAATAAAAAAACATGAATGGACCATGGGTCGATTAAAAAACACAATAGTACTTGATTTCTCTAGAGCTGGTATTACAGTATAACCAAATAAATCACTTTAGGTCACGCTGATCAGAATAAAGAGGGAGTTTGTGTTGCACTATTTTCTTCTAAAATACTAGTTTTGGTATTAAAATAAACATTTAAATTGAAAAATTTTCTGCATTGCTTTAACAAAATCTTCCCACTTTGTGACTTTTTTTCCTCCAGAAAATATGACTTTTCAAGGGCCAACAACTCAAAGCGGCTTTACAAGATTTCTTGTTCAAGCTTGTTTGAAACATTAATTTCCTCTCCTCTGTTTCCCATTTCCTTCCTCGGTAAAATAGCAGTTTCCACTGCGCCACAAGTTCACATTAGGAAGATGGGAAAAGACTGGTACCTGCAATTATCTCTGCTCACCCAGCCGTGGGTCAGAAGGTGCTGAGCAACAGCTGGTTCACTCTTTACCGTGACCACTCACACATACATACATGCTCCCGTACACCACCCTACTCCTCCTCCTCCAGTCTGCTATCCACCCATTCCTCACAATCACCTGCCAAGCAGCTTGATTAATAAGGCCAAAGTGAAGCAAACAGCAGGCACAGAGAGGAGAAAGGAAGAAAACAAGTGCAAAGAGCTGCAGGTACAAAGCAGCTTACAGCATGTGGCCATGTACAACACACTGAATATTATCATGCACAGCAGCAAAGTGGCTGGTCATACTGTAAATATGGAAAAGAAATACACTCAAAAATACTAAGAGGAGTCACAATCTTACGGTTGGGGCACATGATCTTCCTTCAAAGACGAACAGAGACAGCTCTCCAGGGGTCGGATTTATAAAACTGGCGTACGCACAATACGAGCCCAGAAACTTGCGTACGCCATTTTTTACGCCAAGTTTGTGATTTATAAAATCCAAACTTGACGTGAAAATGTGCGGTGCCTCACGCCAGCTCTGACCCATGCGTATACGCTCATTTTGGAGACGTGAAACTGTGACACAGATGGTGAAGTGAGGAATTAGAGCCACACTGTGTAATGATCACTGTCAGATAGTTTATTTACCTTCAGAATCAGACTTAAATAAAAGTTCCTGTGCGCAACTCCATTCATCTGCTTCCTCCTCAGAAGACCCTGACCCACAGACCCCTCGATAAGAACAGCAGGACTGCAAAAGCTTTGGATACACGGGCAGGGCGCATCCACCTCGCCAGTGTGAATGTTAAACCTTCACGTTTAAAGTGCGTGTTTGTCACGCGCGCGAGGGGATGCGTGTGTGCGTGTGTGCGCGTGCATGGGGGGTGGGTGTCTGCTGCGGATAGGGAGAAGACGAGGAGAAGAGCAGTGAACTTATTTCTAATTTTATCTGACTTATTTAATTTTATTTTTATTGTTTTCATCGTCCTGCAGGCTCTGAGGGAAAATTAATTTGAAGCTGAGTATTTTTTTTTATAAAAATTGTTAGATTACTCTAAAGCAAAATGAGGGGAAATCTGTGTCAGTTACAGACATTCTGTTCAGTGAGCAGCTGTCAACACCTCCAGACGCATGACAGAGCGTCTGAACCAATCACTTTTGTTGGCACCGATCAGCTGATTGATTTAAATACATCTTAACATTCATGAGGTACTTTACATTGACTGTTTATGGTTGAGTGTGGGCATGTAGAGGGTTGAACCTGAGGCGGGACCTCGTGCGCAAACTCTGACGTGCGGCTGTGATTTATAAAGGAAAGATGCGCAGAAATGTGCGTACGTACTATGGTCTCTTTTGATGTTACATCGCTCTTTACATGCGTTCCTGTTGATAAGGCAGTGGATGTGGTCTGTGCAAGATTAAAATCAGACACCACTCTCAGCAGCAGAACCACACTTTCCACAGAACAAGTGTGACAACTCCTCAAACTGTGCCTGGAGTCAACCTACTTCACATACGGGGGGCAATATTATAGGTAGAAACATGGGTGTGCCATGGGATCCCCAGTTTCTCCTATTGTTGCAAACCTGTACATGGAGAAAATGGAAAAGAGAGCCTTGATGTCCTTTTCAGGGGTGCCACCGAGCCATTGGTTCAGATATGTTGACGACACCTGGGTTAAAATTAAAGCCCAGGAAGTCCAACATTTCACAGATCACATCAACTCTGTGGATGAATATATAAAGTTCACACGAGAGGATGTAAAAAATGGCAGGTTGGCGTTCCTGGATTGCGATGTCTCGGTTTCGAATGGAGGACGGTTGGAAACTGGCGTATATCATAAGCCCACCCACACAGACCAATATTTGCGTTTTGACTCCCACCACTCACTGGAACACAAGTTAGGAGTGATCAGGACTCTGTACCACAGAGCAGACAGTGTCCCTACAAACCCAGGAGCCAGGCAGAAAGAGAAATCACACACACGACARGCCCTGGAGCAGTGTGGTTATCCTGACTGGACTTTCCTGAAAGCAGACAGGAAACACAGACAGGACTCCATGCAACCTTCAGGTGAAAATGAAGACCCCAAACCCAGACCCAAACCAGTGGTTATTCCGTATGTTGCGGGTGTTTTGGAGAAACTGAGACTTTTATTTTCTAAACATGATGTCCCAGTGGCTTTCAAACCCCAAAACACATTACGGCAAAGGCTGGTTCACCCCAAAGATCCGGTGCCCCGGCACAAACAGAGCAATGTTGTATATGCTGTTAAGTGCCAGGAGGACTGCGACCAGTTATACATCGGGGAAACAAAGCAGCCACTGTTCAAAAGAATGTCCCAACACAGACGAGCTACATCTAATGGCCAGAACTCTGCAGTTTTCACTCATTTACAGGCCAGCGGTCACTCTTTCAGAGATGAGGATGTTCTCATTCTTGGTAGAGAGGAACGTTGGTTTGAGAGAGGAGTAAAAGAAGCCATTTTTGTGAAGAAAGACCGTCCATCATTAAACAGAGGTGGAGGCCTCCGTTTTCAGTTGTCCCCCTCCAACAGCGCTGCTATTGCCAGTATCACTCCACCCCCTGTTAACAATAGGTGTTAATTAGGTGTCAACGATAGCCATGTGATGTGAGTATCAGTCACATGGAGGCAGTGCTTAAAAGCCTGAATTTTGCCTGAAACTCTCAGACTGAAGAAGTCTCTTGGAGAAGAGACGAAATGTTTCATTAGAGAAGAACCCGTCCAGAAGACCTATACAATTTTTTCTTTTTGTTTGTACATATGGTTTTATAAATCTGAATTTTTTTGGCGTACGCCATTTCCGCCTTTTGGCCGTACGTTCACTTTTAGTATGGTTTCCACGCAATCCTTTATAAATGAGACCCCAGATCTGAGGATTTGCTTACCTAAGTGAATTTCCAAATAGCGCTCGGCTTTCCATTTATTTAAACAACTGCAGTCATAGGAAAATTCTGGAGCTCTGTGAAGCTCATCTTCCTCTCTCGTGTCTCCATGACTGCTGAAGCAGTGGCTGGGTTTAAATAACTAGACTTATACAAACACTTCTGTGGACGGTGTGATGCAAAAAATTACTGTCAGGCCTTCTCAGTTTTTGCTCAGCAGCTACCATACGAGTGTAATGTTTTACATTTGCTGTGCCACAATATTTGTTAGTTTATATTAAACGGGTATGACATTGAAAACATGCCTTTGCTGTAGAGGTAAAAGAAAAAAACAAGATGTTTGAGTACAACAGATGATTAAATGTGGAGAGAAAATAAACTAATCAAGAAAAAAAGCATAAAAATTATGTTTCAAGATGGGGCTGGGGTATGATTTTCCTGTACAATCATACAGATTTCTGACTTGAAAAGATGGTGACTCTTTTGAGAAACATCTTAAGACATTTTTGTTGTTCACTGTTTTTTTTATTAGCTTTTCATTATATTCACACAATGTTTTTATTGGTTTTAGTTATTTTGCTCTCTGTTAATCACTTTATTATGTTCGCATCTGTGAAAGGTGCTACATAAATACTTACTAAATGATTTCATCTGCATTCACAAGCATAAAATAATTACTACAAAGCCTAAATCTACAGAGTCTTTGCAGTGACATTGGATAAAGAACAAAATTAATGGATGACCATGAGATGATACTGTAACTTGTGACCACAAGATGGTCGATGCATGGCCCTGTGATAACCCATGGCAGTGAGATAGTTAATGCATGGCCATGGACAAGTTTGAATTAATTTCATTTTCTTTTAATATAGGAATGAATGACATAATTTGGCCACTTGCAGTTAGGCATGGAGTAATTCTTAGCATTACATGTTGCAGTGATAAGACACAGATGAAAACTGGAGTTGTATTTGTCCAAAATGCTTTATTTTATTTGAAGCTCAACACTCAAAACAGGCTCCTCTCTCACCCCATGCCTGTGCTATGGAAAACGTCTGAGTTGTTACCTTCAAGAACACAGTGAAAAAATTTTATAGACACATACTTAGGGCATTCAATGTCATCACTTAAATCGCAGTACTATAAAAAAAAATGAACCGTTTCGAATGAACCATGGAAGTTTATTCTTTAGATTAAACATACACCAAAAATAAATAAATAATAATTAATTAATGTGGAGTACCTTTAAACAGTTTAACACAAATACAACGTCTGACTGAAACGATGTCTGCATCTCTCAAAAAGAAACATGGCTACTCAAAATCATGTGGCCACAATATAATTAATAGATATGAAATAAATATCTCATGGCCACACATTTTTTATCCAATGTCACTGAACCAGCTCTGTATAAATCTGTAAAATAAATTACAAAATGGAAGCCAAGGAAGTCCCCCTGTTTTGATTGGTTGTTCCCAAAGCCTGAGCAGGCACCCAAACACTAGCCTGCCTTAATGCTCACTTCCCCTACGATAAAATGTTTTTGAGTGGCTGGTCCTCAGACACAATGAAGCCACCTTTTAACCTTCTCTGGAGCCTCTGCAGCTGGCCACTTGTGGAAGTAATAGGAAACGAAGATGAAGCAACTTGTAGAGCAGAGGTGGTGGTTAGTGTCGAGAACACGAAAAAGTTCAACGTGCTTTTTCAGGAAAACAAACACCCGTAGCGCACGTCACCCTCGTGAACTGTGCTTGGGAAGACTAATAAGAATGKCTAAAAGAACCATTAAGGTTGCATTCCCCTCCTTGGAGACCATTTTCAAGGAGAAATGCAAGAACCTCAGTATTGTGAAAGGTCTCTCCCGCCCTGCCCATATGTTGTTCAACCTCTTACCATTTAGGATCACTCCATTAAATATAAAACACCCAAAATGCACAACAGTTTTATTCCACAGGCAATGAGGACACTTAATGCCCAGCAGCACTATGTGACAATGATTTGAAGTTTTAATGTGATTTACTTTATATTTTATATGCTCAATCTGTGATTTTATTGATTTTAGCTGTTAATTTCAGAGCAATGCTGTTGAATTGTATTGTTGGACATTTTTTACTGCCTTCACTGTGGAAACAAGTAATTTTTATGCTAATCTGGAATGACAATAAAGATACCATAAACCTTGAACCTTTGCTCTAATCTGAAGCTCTAGAATGTGGTTTCATTGGATGCTGAATTGGTTTACACACTTACGTCAGCGCAGAACAAAGTATAAACATAATTGTTTCCMAGAAAATAATAAATTCTCAAATATTTTAATGTTTCCACGAAAACGTAAGTTTGCAACATGCTTTTACATATTTACATGTTTCTTGTTAAAGAAATGGAGGCCAACCCTACCCAAATTTCCCAAAGGCGCAACTTTGTGCGCAGCCCTAAATGCAATGATGCATTAATGGTTTACCAGGAATGCTTTCAAGGAATTTCAATAAACTCAATAAAGTATCAATAAAAGTCCTATACAATGGTTACAAGGTAGCTACTCATCTTTTGTATGTCTTGAAAACTTCCTGTGATTGTTGAGTGTCACATGGGCATTGCAGAATTTCTGTTTCATAAAAATGTTTATTGGAGTCATCAACACTTTCTTTTACATAAAAAGATGAACTGAAGAACCAATAAAGTTACTTTTTCTTTACTGTTATTTTTGTGAAGCACATTTACAGTCACGTTGTACACTGTAAAAACAAAAAACCTAAGCAATATAGGCTACTTTATTTTATCACCAAGCCTGCAATCAAGTGACACTGCTACTTACAGTATATTTTATGTTTTGTGCAATCAAACGATTTCCACATACAATGTGCTATTTTATTGATTTGTATTGTAAAAGGTTTAGATAAATTGGAAATATGTCATGACAAATGGAGTTTAAATGAAAATTCAACTCTGGAAGACTGATGGCCTCACCTGCTCCTGCTGACACTCCACGTCTCAAGCTCAGCTGCATCCAATCATCGCAATCCCAGCCACATCCAATCAGCTCCTGTTTGCCAGTGCATAAAAACCAGTCAGCTCGGTCGCCCCGTCTGCATGCCAGCTGACCGTCAACCTGCCACCACCCCTCATCTTCTGAAGAGGGTGCACCTGATCCAGTTCTTCATGTCTCTTTCCAGTCCTCCAGCCCAGCTGGTTGAGGCAGAAGGCCGCCTGTCCGGAGCCTGGTTCTGTCGGAGGTTTCTTCCTGTTATCAGGGAGTTTTTCCTCTCCACCGTCGCTCAGGATGAGAGTCTGTGATAGTGGTTCAACACTGCTGGCTTCCTCTTTATAAAATTCTCTTTATTTTTCTTTTTCATGACCTCCACCACCAGTGTCAGGTCCCGGGGGGATCAAATCTCCCACTCCTAACTCAAAGCATCTCGTATGAGATTACAGCTTCACTCAGCGCTCTCGTCCTCTGCCGGGGTCCGAGCGCCAAACTCTAATGCTGTTTATGTCATAACGTTGTTGGTCCAGTCATGTCAATAAACCTCCTAATTTCAACCTGCCTCATGTGAGTCTTTCCAGGTTTAACTGTTTATTATTATTATTATTGGTTACATATACTTTTAAAAAATATTGAACTTTATTTTAAAGAAATTTCCAGAGAAACAAACTGAGCTCTTCAAATCTTTTTTAAAACATTGTTCTCTTTAAAATCTGTTTCAACACACTTGTTTGCTTTTACTTACTATTCAGCTTCTTTAATGTTCTAGCTACAATTTTTCTAATTTTAGCTCGTTTTCATTTTAGTTTAAATATCTATTTTGTTAGTTGTAGCTACTGTTTTGGTCATTTTATCTTTGGGTTTTTTTTTTTTCGTTATTGCTTTTAGCTTATGTTCTGCTTGTGCTGCGTTTTAACTTGTATAGCAAATTACCTCAGTCGTTTAGCATTCACAATGCCATTCTTTCTAATTGTGTAACACGTGTGTGTGTGTGTGTGTGTGTGTGTTAGGTCTATATCCAGTCTGGATTTTGATGGAAAATGTTTGACAGAAAAAGGAAAGATTACCATTCTTTTATGGTCAAGTAAAAGAGCTTTAAATGTAATAATCTGTAAAACTGTAGCTTTAATGAATCTGATCTGAAGTTGATGACTGATCACTGTTATACAAGAATCTACGAATGAATGATTTTATTTCACAAAAACAAAAAAACTTTAACCCTATATGAGCAAATAGGTACAGGCAGAAGCCAATGGCTTGTTACGCCTCACCTTACAATTCATAATGGATTCCCCAAAACAAAATACACAAAAAAAAAAAAAAAACACGTACACAAAACACAAATCATTAACACCATTTTTATCAACAATATCATTATTGTCTGTACATGCAAAAAATATGTTTTTATATTACCACCACTGTCATCACAACTGATTACAAACCATAACTCAATTAATTTACTTTTTAAACTTCAAGAGAGTCACTAATCTTAATTTCATCACTTAAATTATTCCACAATTTAACACCCAATGAAACACATCTGTATTTGATATTTGTTCTACTTTATGTACTTCAAAAATAAAGAACCCCCTTAAATTATAATTATTTTCCCCCGTAACTTAAAAAAATCTTTGAATACCATCAGGAAGACTATTTATTCTTACTTGATATAGTATCTACAGTGTTCTTAAATACACTATATCACTAAATTTCAAAGCAGAGGACTTTAAGAATAGTGGATTTGCGGAATCAAAAAACCCAGCATCTAATTACTCTTTTTTGAAGTTTAACTATTGGATCTATATTGGTTTTATAAACATTACCCCAACCCTGTACACAATAGGACACATATGGCACTACAAGTGAAAAATAAAGTGTACGTAGACAACTTCTATTTAACAATTCTTTGGTTTTAAAAATAATTGCAGCTGATTTTGATATTTTTTTGTCTGATATACTCTAAATGTGACTTTCAAGATAGTTCTAGGTTCAAAATGGGAAAAAAAAAGTTTTAAAAAGGCCTTTTTAATAATGTTTTGTGTATTTAACACTGTTACTGCCTTTTTAATAATAATGTTTTGTGTATTTAATGCTGCTACTGTAAATCTTGAAAGAAAGACAAACTCTGTCTTGCTTAAACCTAAAGTCAACAGCAGGAACTGCAGTCTGACTTGGCAGTTTGAATCAGAAATGAAATCAGCAGCACAGAAAAAGTCACGTTAGCCCTCTAACTTCCTTCCCCTCGGGAGAAAAAAAGTCTGCTTTATAATTAAAAAATGGATTTTTCTTGTTGACTTTTATTCGTATTAAAATGTATTGATAAACGACACAATGAACCTTAAAAAATTGAGTAAAGACAGTATATAGCTGACTGAGCAGTTCATTGTATTGCATGCACAGTAATTATCTCCATAACTTCAGATATTGGTTTTACATCATAGTTTATTGTGTATTTGACCTTTCTCTTGCAGAAATACTCATTCTATATAAATCAACCTGAACTATTTTTCTCACTCTTTTAGACTGTAAGAGGTGGATAAGTCCATCTGACAAGGCAGGACTCCAGAAAATACTGTAAATAAAAAAATAACAATCAATAAACTGAGGAATAAAATTGTTTGTTTTATTACAGCATCATCATAATGCTGTAAAAAAATGTTGCTCCAACAGGGTTCTACAGTTTAAGGAAAGTTAAATTTAAGACTTTTTAAGACTTTTTAATGCCAAGTGTAATCAAATTCAAGACCAATTTCACAATTAACACAAATGAAATAATAATAATAATAATAAAACTGTGGCAGAAATTCATGAATCAAAGTATTTTCGGTTGAATTATTTAAATATTGCTAAGAGACCAATTGTTTTAATCCGTATCTAACTGCTATTTTGTCAAATATACCTAAAAAAAACTTCTTAGTTTCCTCTAATGACCCAAAATTTAGAGTTTTAGGACCCACAGTGGGTTCTCAACCCTAGCTTGCTGTAGATGAAACCTTAAAGTGCATGTCATGTAAAATGTTTGTACAAAATATGAATGCAGTTTTGGAAAGACAACATTACTAACATATTACAAAACAAATTTCACATTGCTCAGATGGACAGTTGTTGACATATTTGCATGTGAAATAACAGGAAGCGGTGTCAAAAGGGAATGTTTGAATGTGAATATTTCAAAAATAAATAAATGTTACCAATTATTTTAATATTTGATACGAATTACAGTCATCCTGCTTACAATGTGTTAACATTTTTAAGCCTTCTGATTTAAGACATTTTAAGGCTAATTAAGGCCTTATTTTTGGATCGATGAATTCAAGGCCTTTTAAGACTTTTTTAAGGATCCGCAGGAACCCTGTGTTCAAAGATGAAATTATTTACCTTGACTCAAAATAGAAAAACAACAAAGTTCTAACATGTTTGACCAAAATTTGATGAAAAGATTTGAATTGGATTTAAATTTTGGATGTCAATATATGAAAAAAAAACAAACACCTAAAGCCCTAACACCAGCATAACATTTTTTTGTAAAATCTAAAGTAGTGTAATGAAAGATTAAAATGTTTATAAAGCCAGACTGATTCTACATAACTTTTAAAAATGAGTCCTGTATCATGCACTCTACCTCTTCCACCAAGAGTCCGTAATCTGCTGGACAAACTGTGTGTCCTGTCCTGCTTCTCTCCTTCACATATCTCACCATCTCTCTGTGCACTCCTGGTCTGGACGCAGTGGTCTCCAGCTCCTCCAGCTGCTTCAGGGGATCCTGGGAACGTTCTTGAATTTTCAAAGCTTTAAACACTGCAGGAGCAAACTTCCCGTAGTGAGCGGTGGAGCAAAGCACCACGGGACACGAGCCATCCTGCAGCCGATCGGCCACGCGCTTTGCCACAGCGGTGTGTGTGTCCATGAGGTAGCCTGTCTGTGTGTGAACACTGTGGATCGTGGCCAAGCAGTCATCCTCGGAGCACCAGCCAGCCTGCACTTCCTGTTGCATCCTGCCAAGGAGACGCTTAGGAAGCTGAAAGTGTTTCTGCGTGTCCAGGCGTGTGAACAAGTCGTTGACAAGTCGGCTGTTTCCGTCTGAGACGTGATAAATAAACCTCTCGAGGTTGGAGGACGTGAGGATATCCATCGCTGGGGAGTAGGAGGACAGGAGAGGCCGTCCACGTAGATCATACTCGCCCGTGGTGATAAAGTCGGCGATGATTCGGTTGTGGTTGGATGCGCAGAGGACTCTTCTTATGGGGATGCCCATTTGCTTGGCGTACAATGCCGACATGGCATTGCCAAAGTTGCCAGTAGGAATACAAACGTCAACGGGCTCGCCGAACTCGATGATGCCGTCACTGCACAGATCGAGATAGGCAGAGGAATGGTAGACAACCTACAGGAGTCGCAAAATAAAAATTATAACTCATTGAGTTCACATTTCAAACTTTTTTATTGAAACCACATTTCATCTTGCTCAATAGTTATATTTTAAAGATTTTACTGACATGTATAGCAGGACAGATAAACTGTAATATATATGTTCTTAGACATATACTTTAGTTATAGAATGGTGCTGAACTGGGACTATAAATGCATGACTAGTTTTTAAAACGTTATTTATTTAGATGCAAAATGTGATTTTTACAAAACTTGAGATGTTTTGAAGTCCACTGCGTCCTTCCAAGMAGAAAATTATGGGATAAATCTTGTGCCAGCAGGAACTGAATTTGAATTGCTCAGATTGAATCTGAATGTGCATAATTAGAAATTGAATGCATTGATTTGAAAATTAATTTCACTAAATTGAAACTGAATTTAATGATTTGAAACTGAATTTTAAGTTTTGTATCTGAATTAATTTGCTTCGAAATTGTATTTTGTTCTATTAAAAATTCAGTTTGACTACTTTCACTTTCAGTTCCATAATTCAGATTTTTGTGTCACATCCTGGTCCTTGAGAAAGCCAGGCAGAGTAATCAAACACAGATCCACAGATTTATGTTTCACTTTGGTGACGTTTCCCTCCTGTAATGTAACAGAGTTGATACAATCCACCATAAAAGTGAAAAAAAATAGACAGTTATTTTATTGCAGTGATTTATTTTACCTATATGTAGAAAATGTTACATCACATCATGGATCACATATTGATCAGATGCTGCTGCTGACTGATCCATGATGGGATGTAAAAGTAACATTTTCTAAAAATAAAAGTAAAATAAATCATTGCAATAAAATAACTGTCTGTTTTTGTCACTTTTACAGTGGATTACATCAACTCTGTTACATTACAGGAGGGAAACTTCACCAAAGTGAAACATAAATCTGTGGATCTGTGTTTGAATACTCTGGTTGGCTTTCTCAAGGACCAGGATGTGACACAAAAATCTGAATTATGGAACTGAAAGTGAAAGAAGTCAAACTGAATTATAATAAATCAACATACAGTTTCAAAGCAAATTAATTCAAATTGAAAACTTTAAATTCTGTTTCAAATCATTAAATTCAGTTTCAATTTAGTGATTTTTTTTCAAACAAATTCATTCAATTTCAAATTATGCACATTCAGATTCAATCTGAGCAATTCAAATTCACTTCCTGCTGGCACAAGATTTTTACCATAAAAAAAGGAACTTTAATGAGTATATTATGAAATGTGTAATTTGACTTTATACATTAAATCAAATAACTATGACATTTTTCAATTCAATTCAGTTTATTTATTTAGCGCCAAGTCACAACATGCGTTGTCTCAGGGATCTGTACATGAAAAAAAGAACAATCTAAAGAAGAAACCAGCAGATTGTGTTGAATCACTTCATCACAGTCTCCCATCCTGAGCAAACGGTGGAGAGGAAAAACTCCCTGCTAATCAGGAAGAAACCTCCAGCAGAACGAGGCTCAGGACAGGCGGCCATCTGCCTCGACTGGCAGTGTTGGGGGACAGGAATTTTTGATTTTATAAAATCAGTTTGTGATTTACAACAGTTTGCTGTCTTTATATATGCCAAGAAATTTAATTTCATACACACTATTTGAACTTAGTTTATCAAACGTTTAGTTAAGTTACTTTAAAAAAAGATTACCAAAAATTATATATTCACTTAGATTTAGAGTCAGTTTATTAGCCTCAAATAAAGTCTCTAACTACTTTGGCTCTTATTCTGTTATATTCAAAAGTCATTCTATGACTTTTATAAAACAAAAAATGTTTGTTTAATTTTAATAACATTTTATTTGCATACTGAAATATCAGTGGTCCCAGTACTTTACCTTGGGGAACCCCAAATCCAATTATTAATTATTGTAATTCTATTTTTAATACATCATTTAGAAATTTTTAAAATGCTACTCACAAAACAAACACAGAAGACTTCTCGTAATAGTTTTGCAAATTATGGTTGTATTTTCCTCATAACAGGGTTTTAGATTACTTGACTTCATATTTAGTTAACATTTTGCTTGTTCCTTTGTACACAAAAAAAAAAACACTTGTGCTTGTGTTGTCGAGACGAACACTGGAAAATTGTAGTAATTCTCATGATATGCCTGCTCACGACGTATAAAAATGAAAATTCTAGCAAGGTTTAAAAAATGTGATTTTCATTAAAGAGTATGCCCACATTTTTTTCTGATTTAGCATTCCTTCCCGTTAGCAGCACGAGCAGGTTTTTATTAACCCACCTGTGGCAACAGCCGTGCCCAGTTGATGGAGTTGAAGGTGCTGAGGACGGTGCCGTACTCGACAGCGAGATGCCCGGTGAGCACCGACTCCCCAAACATCCTTTTTATGGTTTTCTGACAGAAGTCAAAGTCCGACAACACACCGACTGCCCTGACATTGCCTTCCCTGTAGCTTGTTATGAGCAGCTTCTGGATCTCACTCACTCCTTCCTCTGGAAAAAACACCAGCACCCCAGTCCGGTTTCTGTCGGCGCCACTCAGCCGACTGAAGCCACTGAGCACAGCACTGCCGGTGTCCCCTGAAGTGGCAACGAGGACGAGGAAGTTGCACATTAGAGGGAGGCAGTGGGCAAAGAGCTGAGGCGTTAGCTGTAAGGCAAGGTCTTTGAACGAGGCAGTGGGACCGTGAAAAAGTTCCTGGACAAACAGATTGTGGATAAGATGTTTCACCGGTGCAACTTTCTCACTAGAAAAGTTGGAGCTGTATGCTTTAAAGATCATTGTTCTGAGGTCCAAAGCAGAGACATCCGATGGGTGGATGCATTTTTCTAGTAAAACCGACGCTCGCTCTGGATACGACATGGAAACTAGTCTAAGCCACTCACTTTTACCCATTTTTGGAAAGCCATTCTTAGGAACATAGAGGCCTCCGTCTGCAGCAGGACCTTCCACGATCACATCACTGAAGCATGATTTCTGATTGGGAAATTTTGCTCGGTCACATCTAGTGGACAAATACGTTTCCTCGTTGTGTTTCTGGTATCGCTCCACACACAGCAGCACCTTCTCCACCACGTCTTCCACGGTGTCCCCTGCTCCACAAAACACGCGCACGTCGAGCCACTTCTCGTAAAACTGCTTCCTGTAACGCAAAATGTCTTTTATGGGAAACCCTGCTTCATGGCCGACGATCCTGTCCACCTTCATTCTGTTGAGCCTCTCGATGATGTCCTCGATGTCCACGTCCAAATAAACGACGAGTCCCGTCTGCGAGACGTGCCGCATGGCTTCAGCGTGAAGCGGGTTGGACCCGGTCAGAGACACGACACACCCAGAGGCAGAAAAGCTACACAAAGCCTGGCCCTCTTCCTCCAAGAAGCGCTCTTCACCCACTGATGCCAGTTTGGCAGCCACTGGCATCTTCCACGCCGTCTCCAAGACGTCATCGTCAATGTCGATGACGGGCAGTCCCAGCTTCTGAGCCACTATCTTTCCAACTGTTGTCTTTCCTGCTCCAGGGAGGCCCATTAAAAGGAGGTTTTTGTCCCCCAGGTGACAAGTTTTGGTGGAAAGCCATGATTTGGATGTTGAAAGTGGGACTAGGCATCTTCTGACAGCTCTTATTGCAAGCTGGCTTGCAGACAGTAAACCCATTCAGGAACTAAAGAAAAAGAAAAAATAAAGAGAGAATAAATCTACTTAGAAATGGTGCAAATCAAAACGGTAATCCAGATACAAAAAGTTGCATGCATTCAAAAGTACATATAAACATAAAATAAAATAAAAACAATTCAGCACAACTCTGTGTAAAAAGCATTGGTCATTCTTCTTTGTTTCATAGTTTATCTGTAAAAGATCTTGGTTGGTGGTTTTAATTTCCCAGTCTTTTAAAACAGTGGTTCCCAAACGTTTTATCTTCTGACCCACAAAATATTCATGGCAAAAACTTGTGACCCCAAATATTACTGGTCTGAGTATACAAACTTTGTTAATAACCCTAAAAACAAAGGCCACACAGATATAAATACTCATTTATACTTATTTTGTGTTTTTGTAATAATTATAGGGACAATATTACATCACCAATTATTTTATTACCCTTTAAATTGATTTCTGAATTTAAAACACTTTGTTCTTCGGACTGTTATTGCACAACGCTGCAAGAGGTTGCAAAACATTTTACAGTGCACGCTTAATAAGCTAGTACCTAGCCACCATAAAAATCGTAAATTTATAGATTTAATCACTCACGTAAGTAGGTGGTTTCCCGTTCTTTGACTTGGATAATAAACTGAATGGTTCAGTCTATGTGTTGTTTACTTCATTATTACAACAACGCTTTCCACAAGGAAGCCGTCACAGTATTCACTACGGGTAGTCTATAAGGACAAACTTAATCGTTTCGCGAGTCGCGACAAGCAACACAAAACATAAAAACACTATAATTCCTCTAAGTAAAAATTTAAACAAAATCACGCATTGTTGGCCTATGATTTCATGTCGATAAAGGTTTGAAAACGCAATAATTTGCACTTTTTTTTAGCACAAAAAAACCTGAAAGATTCTGTGTTAGTTTCAAGTGCACGTTTACAAGCTCGGAATTTGCAGCTCTCAATGTCCAAGACTCGTTCGTTTGATTTACTTTAAAAGTAGTAGTTCACATAAAGACCGTAATGCAATAAAACTTTCAAAGAGAGCAAAGTGCAAAGACTAAAGTACATTTTAACCCGTTTTTGATCACAAAATAATACTTCTTTGATTATACCGAACTTTTTACCAACATTACAAATGCCACATACTGTGGCGTTTCTGGTTGCCCAGCAACTAGACAACCTTCGCGTGGTGGTACAATTTTTTTGCTCGGCCACTGAAGTGAAGGAGTATTTTTTTTAATCCTTTAATTCATCGTGTCAAGTTATTCAATATGTCTGAACTAGTTAATACGCAAGAAGGYGTCTACGACAATCTTATTCGAGAGGAGGACAGAGTTAAAAAACCACCAAGGTTAGTTTCACTTCACGTAGGCCAGAGTCACGTTAAAAGAAGTATGATATATTGATAAAATGTTTATGTTAACATGACAGTAATCATTTTTAACTGTAAATATTTAACAGAAACTCCCATTTTCTTATAAATAAAAGGATTTTTAAATATTAAGTATTGTCATTAGGAAAGCTATTAGTTACAAC
>NW_013952432.1:1498130-1500640 GCF_001266775.1 Austrofundulus limnaeus | reverse complement strand
TTATTATATAATGGAATGAAACAAATTTTCTGTGACCCTGTTCTTTATTTACTCTTTCGATAAACCTCCGTGACAGTTTGGATTCACAGAAAATGTTTTATTTTCTGTTTTATTTTAAAATAAAGATACGTATCTAAGTTCAGACCAGCTGTTGTTGTTGAGAGCAAGCTGAACAAAGACTCAAAGAGGACGATGGGACCAGCAAAAGTGGAAACCACATCTCCAGACAAGTACCTAAAGAAACATTCAAAGGAGCCCAGGCTGCCTGAAAGTGAGTTATTCAATTAAACTCTGTTCGCTGCTGAGATATGATTATGAGTTGACATTTGGTGTGTTCTCGTTTGAGACAGACGGCTCAAAAAGCGTCCGCAGTGTTCATGCCTGCACTGTGAGAAAGCCTCCTGTCGCTGTGATGGCCGACAGCTCTCCAGTGGTAACTCACACCGAAAGATATCCTGAAAAGACAACTGCAGCAGTGCCCGTGAAGCCTGGACCCACGAGTGTGGACTTCCGTAGAAGACACAAACAGCTCCTGGAAAACGCTGGCCTTGTCCCCAAATACATCTTTAAAAAGGTTACAATGCCCGTTTGAACTGAGCGTTGTTTTAGCACAGCCTTGAACTTGGATATCTTGTCTCTAAAGTGTACATAAAGTGTCTGAATCCTGTCTGCAGGATTATGGTGAAGTACCCGCATACCTGCAGAAGCACAAAGAAGAACGGCAGAAATACCAGGAGGAGTGCAAGCGCTTCGAAGAAGAGCAGAAGAAGCAGGCAGCCATACCACGCATGTCGGACGAGGAACGGCAAGCTGTCCTGGAGGTACTCAAACACAACAGCAGATAATCCTACAGACAATTAGACCTGCCAGACAGGCAAAAACAACAAATGAATTCATATTTCATGCCAGATTTTTAAACTCAGATCATCCTGTATTGATAAATAACAGAATAGAACTGATATGCACAGTGTCATCTGATACTAAAAGATGTCCTGCTCAAATTACGTGTTGTAAATGATGCTTGGCTACTAGTTCCACACCAAATTTTAAGCTCTTATTTGTCAAATTGTCTAAAGTTGATTAGCTGTGGGAGCCATCTGACGGGCTATAAGTAAATCAGTTGGAGATATACAGTATTTCTGATGAAAAAAAAGAAAAAAATTGTATAGGTCTTCTGGACGGGTTCTTCTCTAATGAAACGTTTCGTCTCTCCTCCAAGAGACTTCTTCAGTCTGAGAGTTTCAGGCAAAATTCAGGCTTTTAAGCACTGCTGCAGTATTTCTGATGTGTTTTTTTTTCTGGTCAAATAGCTGTGGCAGCCATCTAAAATTGGGTTGACTCCAAATGTTAATTAGTGCAACCAATAAATACTTTCTGCAGTTATTATTATTATTTTTACTGTTAATTCTAACAAGTTAACAGTTTGTCATTACAGTGATTCATTTTTACATTTTCATTTTCTCTGCAGGGACTGAAGAAGACGTGGGGCGAAGTCCATGATTTGTACCAGAAACTTCCAATGATCATCAACACCATGTCAATGAAAAACCACAAAATTCATCTGGAAGAGGAATTGGGTCAGCTGGAGAGAAATATTTGCCTCTTCGAGAGGTTCACAAACATCTACATTTCCAAAAGTTAGCCTCAGGTGGCAGTAGATGGCTTTAACCCGTGTTTACTTGTGGTCAGGTGAAAGAAATAAAAGTGGCTTTATGTTTTTGTTTTGTTCTGTTCTTTTTTCTTTTCTTGTGGTGTCCAGGGGCTTCACCAGTAATATTAAAATGACATTGCTGATCATTATTTTTGCCCAATTGATTTTAAGCCATGTATTGTTAATATCCAACCCTTTTTCTGAAAATATAATTCCTGTAAGCAACACACTCAGTGCTGAAAATGAAGTTTTTTGACAGTTGTTTCAATGCTCAGTATTCCTGTTGAAACACATGCATAAAGGGGTTTAGCATTGTACTGATGAAATCAGCAAGTCTTTTATGCAATCTGTTCCTCCAAATCCTTCTGAAATAATTTTGGAAGAATATGTTTACTTATTGTAGACTTTTAGCTTCTATTGGGGATGAAATAATAAACAGATCATTCCCAGAGTTGTTCCTGAGTTAGTGTCGTCAGTCAGGATTTTCACGGCTCGCGTCTTGAAAATCAGGTTCGTTCTGACCTTTTAATGAAAATCTTATGGTTCCTAAAGAGTTTTAAAAAAAGGGAAGGAAAATTATCCAGGTATCACTGCTCTAACGTTTCTCAAACTTATTGCTGAATCAATTTAATCATGATACTTTTCTGTTCAGTTTGTGTCAACTTAAATGTTTAATTGTCAGCAAATTTGTAATCTRTTTGTGATGTCAGCTAAAATACCTCGCCTGCAAACTTGGAAATGTAATTACAAATTATATACAGCAGGTAAAATAAGTATTGAACACGTCACCATTTTTCTCGGTAAATATATTACTAGAGGTGCTAATGACATGAAATTTTCACCAGATGTCGGTAACAAC
>NW_013952432.1:1485609-1496535 GCF_001266775.1 Austrofundulus limnaeus | reverse complement strand
ACACACACACACACACACACACACACACACACACACACACACACACACACACAAACAAAACACACACACTTGTTTTTATATCCTTGTGGGGCCCGTCCATTGACTTCCATTCATTTTTTGGTAATTTTATATCCTAACCCTGACCACAAACCCTAAGGCTAACCTCACAGGTACCTTCCTGACCCTAAAACTAACCTAAACTCAATTCACACCTTGGTCCTTAACCCAAACCCCCAACCCAAAATCAGCCTCTGAAGTTGTGGGGCCCAGGCTTTGGGCACCCAAGGACCACCCGGACCCCACGAGGCTGCGTTTTCCTTAAAACTGGGCCCCACGATATAGGAAAAACAAGGACACACACACACACACACACACTGCAGTGGTTTATGATGGCCCGTGTGTAGCATCACATGAAGCTGATTATCCATTTAAGTCCCCAAGACCAAAACCCAAAACAACACTTCCTTTTACCTAAATGACTCGAGCATGATCCCATGTGGCCACAACTTCTCTGAAGACCTCTGCTCCACCGTCCCTCTTCTTTAGTTTGCATGACAAGAAGGTAGGTGAGAATTTTGCTAAATTGTCATGTGATTTTGAATGTTTATAACAAATGCAGATTTCCATCATGTTTTGTTTTTCTAAACTTTTCTCCATGGGGTACACTAACACACTTTTGTCTTTTTCCGTTAAAGATAAAACCTTGAWGCAGGAGGAGACAGATTTTACAATGGCAGCGCCTCAAAAAGCAGAGAATGCTGCAGTGAAAAGAGGAATTGTKGTAGGTGAACACAATGTGCAGAAGTTTCAAATCAGCCTCAATATTTTTTTATATTGTTCTTTTAAACAGCTACATTTTTGTGACACTTTAATGAGGTGTTATCAACAGCTCTTTACCTGTTTTCAAGGACAAGTATTCTGTGTAGTTTGTGCTTAAAATTATTTAAGCTGAGGACTAAAGAGTCAGGCCTTAAAAAATAACTATAAAGCACCAAAAAAGTATGAATCATGTCTTTAAGTAATAGAGAAAGAAAATCCTATGTCCTGGTTTTGAAAAAAAATTGCATTTAATTTCTAGATAAGGATAAGAATGAAAAAAGAACAGGTCTTTCCACTGGAGTTGCTGACTGCAAAAAAAAAAAAAAAAGGAAACAGATCGCTCATTGTTGTGGGTGCTGTATACATAAAAATGTTGCAACTTTATTTGTTTAAACCGGCAAGCACAAGCTCATGAAAAAAGTCTAAATCAACAAATGTCTGCATTTCCTCCATTTCTAACAAATGTGTTTAATCCAGATCAAAGATGGCTGGCCTGGCTATAGTCTGGATCTCTTCACCTACCCTGAACACTACCACAACGACATCGAGAACGTTTATATCCCACATGGGGTCATCATGAACAGGTACAAAGCACACCGTCCTTTTCATGGCCTCCGGTGTGATTTAATGTTCTGATCATGTCCTGCAGGGTGGAGCGTCTCGCCAGCCACATCATGGACGACATTGAGGATGCTAAGTTGATGGTGCTGTGCGTCCTGAAGGGGGGTTACAAGTTCTGCTCAGACCTGGTGGAGTTCATCAAGACTCTGGGCCGCAGCTCCAACCGGTACTTGGAGACGAGGGTGGAGTTTATCCGTTTGAAAAGCTACCTGGTAGGTAAAGTGCACGAAAGGGGCTTTCTCTATTTTTTTTTTTTTGTTCTATATTAGGGCACTCTAGAGTTTATACTGCTGTTTTGGGGGGGATGGGGTTAATACACTCTATATATCCAATATTATTTGTATCTGAACACCTTAAATCAGGCCTCTTTCTCTTTAAGAACCTCCTACCGTTTCCAACGCTCCCTCTTCAGCAGGTCTTCACAACAAAGCTTCGGGGTGGGGGGTGGGGCTTTGTATAAATAGGCGGTGCTTTGTACCAGCCAGCGTATGGGCAGCATCACATGGCTCCCAAAGGAGATTCAAGGATTTCTCAAACATGAATGAATGAGTCAAAGCAACACTCTGAGCATGTTTTTAGTGATAGACTGACATTATAACATGATATAAAATTTAAAAAAGTTGATTTTTCCATAATACCCCCTCTTTAAAGTACARTCGGTTTGCCGATGTTTTACTACTTTATGAACAAAAACATGAAAAATCACATCCCCACATGCAGATTCTGTGATCGTCTTTGACCACCAGATGTCGCTGTTTTTCAAGGAGGAATGAACACTCAACACACAGGACAACTGGAGCAACATCAGCTTGAGGCATGAAAATGAGACCCCTAATTAGTGCAGTTGGTGCTGCCAAGAAAATCCGCTCATGACAGGATCTAATAACTGGAATGTAAAATATCTGGGGAGGAGGATTCCACAGTGATGTCACTGTGCAGTTTACCACCTGCATTATGTCATATGGTGTATTGGCACAAGATCTCCTTTAAAACTGCCTGATTTATGTTTCTCCGCTTGTGGTCGCAGTTTTTTACATTCTTTCTCCTGACCTTTCTGTCAGACTTTTACTATTTTTGCTCAAATAAAAACATCGTACAAAAATTAAAAGACACTATGTACAGTATAATTTTCTTTTCCTTCTTTTTTTCCCCTGATTTCTTAGTTAAAATATGTTACAGTTTGGTTTATCCAAATTTAGAGCATTTTTGTGACCAGAGATTTTTTTAAAAATAAAAAACATATTACTTTTTTCATATTAAGTTTTTTTTACTTTGTTGCTTATTATAAATCTAATGTCATCATTGTTATGGTTTACTGGAGAAAAGGCAAGATTCATGACCCCCTTTAATGTCCTAACAGGGAGGGCCATAAATCCCTTTTCGACATATTAAATCTTCATTCATTTCTTTATTTCAGTGTTGATGTTTCAATGAAGATACATTTTTGGTACATTGGGCAGCCCTTAGATTTATAAAATATTTAAATAGATGGTCAAAAATAAAATACACGAGGACGTCGTACAAAAACACATTTATTTTGGATATTTTGAATCAATGTGCTGTTTTTGTTTTTGCATCTGCAGCTGAGCGATTCCAAATTTCATATCGTCTTCAAAGCTTTACGTGGTCTTCTTGTTTTGTCCTCCTCAGAACGACCAATCCACGGAGGACCTACACATCGTTGGAAGCAGTGATCTGTCTTTTCTTCGTGGAAAGGTGGGTGTGGGATTCCTTATGTTTTGTTCTCAGGTGTGGAATTTAAACGTTTCTGAGCAGAAATAACTCATCCTGAAGAGGGCGCTGTTAAACTGTGTGAAGGTTCAGATTTATTCTGTGCTTTCTGGCTCTGAATCAGACACCACAAACACCCCCCCCCCCCCCCCCCCCCCCCCCCCAAAAAAAAAAAAAAAAGGAAAAAAAAGGTAGTTGTAGTTAGGTTCCAGTCCTGAAGAGATTTGTTGAGTGTTACTGTGGCATCGTGAGGTAACACACATACGCCACTCACGACACTGTTGCCTGAGAAATGTTACATCAGCTATCAGCTAAATGTGAGCACAAACATGCCCAGTTCTCCCAACAGAGCTGTCAGCACCTACTTTAGCTGAGAGGCATTTTCTGAGTGCAAAAAGTGTAAAACTAAACAAAAACAGAGCTGACATTGTCATTTTGACAATAGTGAATACATTTTTCTGTCAGCTGAAATGGAGGGAAACCTTCATTAGCACTCTGCAGTTTCTCTTTCATGTTCTCCACTCTTTTTACACAGTCACTTTGACTTACTGGACCAGTTGGTTAGTTTTTTTTTTTTTAATTGGGAAATATTCTGAACATCTGCAAACTCACTAAATGAGTCATAACACTGATCTCAAAGTGACTGAAACTGTGTGTGCTGAAAATTAACAGGTGACAGGTGTGGTAAGAGAAAGTAACATTAACAAAGAAACAATGGCATATTGCTCAAAGGAGAAAAATCTAATAAAAATGATAGAATTTGATTACAGTAGATGACTTTTGCGTTGTTAGATCTTCAGTTTAAGTCAGTCCAACTCAATTGTTAATGGCACAACCTAGAGAAAAGGTCCCAAATCCTTACTTTGACTCAAACCAAAGCAAAAACAAATGCCTTTTCCAAATATGGTGTTTTTATTTTCATTTCGGGTTAATTTCCACTATAAGCAAAAACTGCTGAAAACAATCAGATAGTTTATTTTCAGTGGGTGTAATTTGCCACCATGGATGCTCGGTTTAATTGAATTCAGCTCAGTTATGGATCAAATAAACAGTACAACAGTGTCTTATAAATCCTTATCTGAACCCAAGACAAAGTGAATGAATTCCTCAACAATATGTTCCCACATGGCTCAGCTCTGTTGCAGCAATCTTTCGCTTTGGCAGCAGATTCGCAACAGAATCAAGAAGTAACCTAGCAGCTTGTGAGAGCTGATAAATCAAAAACAACCATTTCTTTCTTGCTCAAAATAAATGTCAGTGCACACGTGTGGACCAGCGGGTAGGACAGTGTGTTTGTAGCCGGCAGGACAACAGGCTGGCTGTATGTTTTTGTGTCTGTTTGCTCGTCCTAATCGGCTCATTGTTTCCTGGTGTTACGCAACAGTGTTCAGGTGGTGCTCACATTCTCTCCCATCACTTTCCCTGAACCATAGACACTCTCACAAAAGGTCCTCACAGCCAAAGGAATTTATTTGAGTCCCGACAGCATGGGAGGGGTGTTGGGGGGGGGGGGGCAGCAGCTGAACACTCTGGTGACTTTTGCTCAAACAGATGTTCATTAGTGTGAAGAGGAGAACGAACTGTCTGTGTTTTTATTAAGGCRGTGTGAGGATGCTGCCAACGCTGTTACCATGGATATTGTATCTAATAAATGCAATGCTCTATTTTTTACTTTGCCTCAAATGGTGCTAATATTCTAAAGTGGGACCTCGCTCATTTTCTTCTTGTCTTTTTGTTTTCTTACATGTAACCAAGAGCGTGCTCATTGTTGAGGTGAGTGCCATTTTAACTGAAAAGCAAACGTGTTTTGGTTGTGAAGGCTTCAGGGGTCAAAACACAAAAACAATGCAGCACAAAAACATTTCTAGGAGCATATTTCTATAAGTTTATTTTGCTACATAGCATTCTTTCAATAAGTATTGACAGACATTGGCTTTTGGCTCGGACCAAGTGTTAATTTCCGGCCACCTTGGGTAACTCTGTTTGCCCTAAAATGCTCAAAATGCAAATTAAAAATTAAACCTACACTTGCATTTTTCTTTAGCCTTGTAAAAAGTACACTTCTGAGGTCATGTAATAGAAAACCTTTGTTGATACTTGTAAAAACTGGAAATTTGCCTTGTTTATGTAAGTGAAATGTGAAACAATGCGTATGCAGAAGGCTTGGGTGTAAAAGTTTCCATGTAATCGAAAACGTAAAGGAAAGAAAAACCCAACTTTCTTTATATATGCTGTGTTTTTATCAGTCTGCTCTCAAATGTCTTCGTTTCCTCCCTCCTCGTTGCTCCTGCTTCCTTTGCTCTTCCCTTCCCTCAGGCCATCGTTGACACAGGAAAGACCATGAAGGCCCTTCTGAAACATGTGGAAACCTTTGAGCCCAAAATGGTCAAGGTTGCAGGGTGAGACGCTTTTGAGTTTCCCCATCGTGAGTGAACTACTGAGTGCAGAAGATAATCAGTTGTACACAGTCGCTATCTTGTTTCTGTGGGATGTTCCTATTCACTCCCAAAGATCACAGAGACAAGATAAACATCTCCCAGCACACAAGGCTCATTGTGGAAGTTTACTTCCTTTCTGGATTCATGACAGCAATGCAGAGACTTTGGCTGTGATGCTGTCAGTGATTGTTGCTTTTTTCTGCTGTTTGTTGTAGAAGACTTTCTTAAATTGAGGCTAAAACAGAGTTTACAATTAAAGCAATGAAGCTCGATCACAGGTGCCACAGTTGTTGTCTGAGCTGTCCTGTGGATGTGTGGGTTTCCTCTCACAACCCAAAAACATGACTGTTGGGCTCAGTGGTAACTCTAAATTGTCCCTAGGTGGAAGTGAGAGAGTGGATGATTATTTGTCTCTATGTAGCCCTGTGATGGGGGTACCCTGTCCCTCACACACCCCTGTGACCCTGAAAGAAAGAAGGTAAAGAAAATTAAAAGAAAAAATAGATGGATAGAATATCTATCCTATAACTGACTACAAAGCTGATTTTAAACCTGTATAGTTTGCATATTGATCGTACTGATCTACTGATGTTCTGTGTTAAAGCAGCTACAGGGTAAAAACATGAGGTCATGATGTTTGGTGACAATACTGCTTTCAACACACCATCTGTTCTAGTAATTAACAAAAAAAACTAACCTTGACCTGTGTAGTTCCATTAGCAGCTGTATGTACAGTTTTGTACCAGGATAAATCCAGACAGTAAAGTTGTTCCATAGTGATTACTACCGGGGTTCCACAAGGATGTCGTCTTGGTCCCTCCTATTATTTCTATGCATTTTATTCTGTTTTAAAAGGATTTTGGTGAATGAGTATACAAGAATAATAAAACTCGTACAAACAACAAAGAGACAACATAAAACAAAGAAATAAGAGATCTGTCATTGTGGGAAATAAATGATTGATTACAGAGGAACCAGAAGACTCATGTATATGTTTTTTAGAAGGAATTCACAAGTTAAAATTGTAAATAACCTTGGCATTTTCATCTTTGACTTCATTTCATAGTCTGTGCATTTTTTTGTGCATTTCAAAAAGGAGAAAACAGCAACTATTTTATGAAGAAAATGTGCAGCATATTCACAAATTCCCTGAACAGTTTGCATAACTGTACAACAAAAAACAACCTAACTGGATGCATGATGGCCCAGTGCAGCTTATGACAATAATCAGAACATACTGTATAGATTTTTTCTTTTAAGTATATTGTTGCGTACTTGTGCTCAATAATTGGATATTCCTGTATGTTACACCACTTCGTTTTGTAGTGTCCTGTTGTATGCATGCTGTAGATCTCCTGTTCAGCTCTTGTGCATTCCTTTCCTGGTCTTACTTTTCTTTAGCCCAACACAATCATATTGCTGAACTTAGCACACTTTTTGCCACACCAGTTTTATCACTCTGAGATCCCTGAGATGCTGTAAAAAGTTTAGAAACATCACAGCACATGATCATGAATTTCTGATGAGGACTGTGAAAACTGCCTCTGTTTTTTATGTTTCTTTTCAGTTTTACAAGTTGAGAGAGTGTATTACCTGACATTTTGTGTGTATTTACCATATTTTATATGTTTCAGTTTGCTTGTGAAGAGGGTCTCTAATACGGCTGAAAGTTTAACAGACTGTAAGTATTTACTTGTTTTACAGTCACTCATCATGCTCATACCATGCATTGCATGTTTATCAATTAGTTTAACTAATCTTTGCATTCCTTGGAATGTTGATTGACCTTATCACAGTGTACTTAGAAAGAATTTGTTCACCAACAGAGATGTTTTACAACCTGAAAATTAATCCAGTTTGAATCTTGGTATCTTGCTGAAATGAGATGAATAATTGCTTACTGGCAGTGTGGAGTCAGAATAAGGCTGACCGTTCTTCTTAGAAAAGTCTATCTGCTGTTTCCAACAGGGAAGAGAAGTCAGGGTTAATGACAGCACTCTAAAACATGTAATATGTTATGGATGTTCTGATGGTCTGAACGTTTTGAGTTAAGACGGAGATGAAAAATAGACATGTGCAAGTAAAAAAAGGAAAATACATAAATTGATCCTGACAAAAATAGCAAAACACTGATTTTAACCTCATTAGATTAACATATAATCAGTTTTTCAGTAAATCCAGAGCTAAATGGGTTAGTTTTTTTAACGTAAAATCTTTTTTTTTCCTAAGGCCATTTTTTATATAGAATTTTGGGTTTTTGCAACTTAAATTGCTTAAAAGCAGTGATTCCCAACCTATTTTCCTCAAAGACCCACCCCCAATCCTTCTTTACTTGTCTTCCAAAGACACGTTCAACCTTTTTCTCTTTTTCAAAAAATAAAATGATAAAATGAATGTTTACAAACTTATTTGGGGGAAAAAAAGAGGGGGTAGAAGAAAAACTCAGCTATACAAAGTTTTAATTATTGAAATGGATTTGTTGTGGTGATTTTTATACAAACAATAATTTGATATTTTCACAACTTCTAAGCAGACATGGTCACGGTCTGTGCTCTAGACCAGTGTTTCCCAAAGTTGGGGTCGGGACCCAAATTGGGGTCCCGAAACATCAAGGTGGGGTCCTGAAAAGATTTTCTGAATTAATGACATTTTGCCTTAGTTGTTACAAAGGAGTGAGGTTMGTGTATTTAAAATGGATAAATGTAGTATAAAAATATTGTTACTATGCCCATGTTTGGTTGACCTGATACAAATGTTTATCATCCAAAAATATCTGGAGGCACAGGTCTCTGCTACTGTTATTTTGTGGGTCAAAAGCTGCACTTTGGTTCCCAAAGTTGGGCTTGGGACCCAATTATGAGTCATGAAGCACCTTGGATAATCTCCAGAAATCAGTTTAAAGGGTAATAAAATAATTGCTGATGTAATATTTTCCCCATAACTGTTACAAAAACATAAAATAAGTGTAAATAAGTATTTATATTTGTGTACAAGCTGTTTAGATTGTCAAAAAGCCTGTGTTTTTAGGGTTATTAACAAAGTCCGTGTACTCAGACCAGTAATATTTGGGGTCACAAGTTTTTGCCATGGATATTTTGTGGGTCAGAAGATAAAAAGTTTGGGAACCACTGCTCTAGACTCTGCCCCCCCCCCTCCCCCCAGTTTGGGAACCGCCGGCTTAAAGAGTGCATTTTAACTTGCTATATTAGTTGTAACATTCTTGTACACACTTGTAGTGAACAAATTTGTTATTTCCCTATTGCCCTTATTTTGTAAACCCGTTTGTGTATGTTGATGTCTTGAGTTTTTTAAGATGTTAGTTCGTAGCTTTTGACATGTTTTAGAGATATTTGAGTTTACATTTTGTTTATCTTTTTTGGAGCAAAGTACAAAGTGTTTACCTGAGATCCATGTGTGATGAACTTCACCCAGATCCCGACACCGCTTACATCTACATCTGTGTTTGCTTTGATAGACGTCGGATTTGAAATTCCCAACCTCTTTGTTGTCGGCTACGCCTTGGACTACAATGAATATTTCCGTGACCTGAATGTGAGTCCTGAGTTTGCTGTCACTGCTGCACGGCACGTGACCTTTCTGAAGCGCTTTAGAGAAAGAGATGAAAGAGGCAGAGTAAACACAGTAAATCAAAGAGATGCTCTCCTCCTCTGTGAAACCTAAACTCACCCAACAGGTAACCTGCTCGCCCGAGGAGCTTTAACAGGAAGCAAAAGCAGCTGACGTTTTCTGTGCCTTTTTGTGCGAGTCTGTGCTAAAGGATGAAAAGCAAATGTTTGTTTTATAATTGTTTTTTTTTTACAAAGATCTGTTCAAATCGAATTGAATCGAATCAGATCTCAAAGAGCATTAAAACTTTAGTTTTGGGTGGGGCATCCTCTTTTTAAGTCACACATACAGTTTCCCCCCGTCAAAAACTTTAACATTCAAAATTAATATTGCCCTTTTTGATTTTAAATTAATTAATTAATTAATTAATTAATTAAGGCTTGAGCCTTTTTGCCTCAAAATTTCCATCCTCTTCCTCCTCTCTGTGTTTTTCCTCACACGCCTACCAGTGTATTTTAGTACAATTTAAAATGGGCACAAACCTGTGGGAACGTTGCCATTTTTTTTAAATATCCGCCGACATTTGGCCTCATTTTCACCTCTGACTTGTGTTAACCACTCCCAGTACTCATAGTGCCGTGTACAGTGTGTGTGATGGAGTGAGGCTGTCATGCCTTTTTGAAATGGGGGGGAGGGGGGGTATCYGGGGGTGATTCATTGTGAAAGCTTGAAGGACTAGCTGGTCCGTGGAATGTGGAGGTTTTGAATCTCATTATCGGCCAGGGTTCAAGCTTCGCCTCTTATCTCTTCTCATCCCACAAAAGAAAAATGAGTTGAAACCTCAGGCCTCCTACAGCTGGATTAATGAATGCTCGTATCTTTACAGATTAAGTTTTCTGCTTTCAAATTATTCCAGGTTTTGCCACATTGTTGTTGAAATGGGGTCCAATATACAACACCCTTTGGGCAAAGATTAAATGTTTCTATTTATAGAACTGTTAAAAAAAACTATCAATTTTGCATTCATTTGCTAATTTTCCCCCTGATCTTTTCTGCTTTCAGCACATCTGCGTCATCAGCAAAACTGGAAAAGTGAAGTACAAGATTTGAAAATTACATACTTGTTTACTACAAATTCCCTTCCTTCAAAAAGGTCTCATTTTGTTTTGCCTTTTGGTGCTTTCATTTATTTAAATGTAATACATTTAAATGTGTTTGAAAATAAAAAGAATTGAATGCATTTGGATTGTTTTTGTTTTAATTAAACAGTGGTTCGCTTCCATGAGTGACAGAACACACAGATTCAGTTGTGGATTTAAAAAAAAAGGGATAAAAAGAGAAGCTGCCCATCATGACAGACAGGATGTTGGGGACATATGGAGAGAGCTTATGGACCTTGACATCCTCATCCTCAGAAGATGTCCACTCTGTCTCGTGGGAAACACACAGTGGACACACCACTTTGGCCGATCAGCATCTTCACACTTCCCTGTTTGTTTTGGCTTTTCCAAGATGCACCTTAAAACAACTCAGAACCAAACACTTGTGAATTTAACTTATAAAGTCATTGTATGAGTAAACGTTATTTCCGTTTATGTTTTATAGACTAGATGAGCCAACAAATGTCCAGGATTTGGCAGTACAGTTGCACTCTAAAAATGAAATGTTGGATTTACTTAACCATGTTATGTTACCTGGTTCCACATAACTGAGTTGAGTAAATTCAAAGCAACATACTCATGTTCTTTGG
>NW_013952432.1:1483182-1484822 GCF_001266775.1 Austrofundulus limnaeus | reverse complement strand
GAAAAAGAAAACATACCTATCCTATGATTTTTAAAATATTTTCAGTAAAAAAAAAAGGTGAAAAAATATACTGAGTCCATCGCAAAGTGCTGTTAAACCAGAACACTTCATGTCACTGACAGAGGGCTGAACACAATGGTCAGGTCTGTCAAAACAACTTCAACAACAACACACACACTATAAGGCTTGTATGTTTTGCTGCTATCACTGGGGTGACTAAGAGTCAATTGAGCATGTCAACAGACCAACATGCTTCACTCTACAGGGGATGTTATCACGTTGCCATACACTTGTAGTTTTCAGTCACCTGAAACTATAAACAGCCACACAGATTTACATTGTGAGATAATGTTTTCAATATGGAAAAATTAACAATAAACTCTCTCTCAAATGCACTTTTTTAGAGTCACACAAATCTGATATGCACATGTAAGCTCAACACATTTGATTTTTTGAGGTTTTATGGAGTCATACTGACAAAAAAAAAACTACACTATTTTAGGATTCTGCTGCATTTAACAAACAGGTCTCCAGGACAGAGATACTATCTCAGAGTAACACAACYTGATAAATGGACTGTTTGGATGATACAATGCAAACCAAACAGTTTTGAGGTCCTGCGTTTGGACAGTTTAAGATAGTTTAGGTTCCACATCTTCAGCAGTAAACCATGACTCTGCTAAACATTTAGATCATCCTTAAAGCCAGTGAGATTTTATCACTTGTATCAGGTGCTGAGGAGTGGGATTAAAAAAAGAGAGAAGCTTACATTATTTGGCTGTTTTACTGTCTGTGCAGTCCAGACTACAAAGACACTCATTGTACCTATATGGCTGAAACCCCACATTTCCTTATCATAAAAAAATCAGCTCTTGTTGTTAACTAATCCCAGCACTAAAGCCCCTCACATTGCCTTGGGAACTCGCAGGCTATTGTCCTTCACCTTGATGCAGGGGTTGGTAAAAGCGAGAGTAGACAAAAAGCCTGGCAGGTCTCTCATGCTGCGGCTTTGTAGCGCTCCGTCAGGGGAACAGAAGTTGGGGCCGACTGCGGAAAAGTGGGCTACAGGTAAACTGTGACCAACACAAAAGGAACAAAACCTGGATTGTGTAGCTGAATGGCCGCACATCCATGCGTTTGACACATGAAGCCGGTGGTTACAGACGGAGAGCCGGGATTTGATTTCACCTCACCAGAAAAAATACCAAATCTAATCTTTAAAGCTAGTAATCGGTTTTATCTATTTGAACCTTTTGGGGGGAAATGCACAGCTTTTTCACGATTTAGACTAAAACAAGGAGGGCCCTTTGTCTGGTAAGTTTAAAACTCACAACTCAGCAGAAAGACATAAAACAGGAGCCCAAAGAAAAAAAAACAGTCTGTAGTTTCTCTTTATCAGATGCTTTTAATACCTAAATTGCATCCTTTTATCAAAGAGAATAAACTTTATATTCCATCTGAAATCACTGCTCTTTCTGTTTTTGGAACGATTAAGCACCAACATTTGCTTTGGTTTTGAAACAACATCAGGACTTAAATTGAAAGATGTGCTTTGACAAAACAAAACCCATGTCAAATGTCTCCATGTACCATTCTGGGGCAAGATTTTTTTATTTTTTTATTTTTTTGGCTGCAACAGA
>NW_013952432.1:1468440-1482460 GCF_001266775.1 Austrofundulus limnaeus | reverse complement strand
CATATTTTGTGTCCATGAAAAAACTATTACAGAAAATATTACAATATTAAAGAACTGTTCTTGTTAATTTGATGACAACATTTTAAATATCCAGTGCACTCACATCAGAATAACTTATAGATTTGTTGTTAGAATAATCAATTAATCAAAAAAATAATCGTTAGATTAATCGATTAGAAAATAATCGTTTGGTACAGCTTTGGTACAGCACTAGTCTGTGGACAACATTACTCAAAAACTTGTGGACGGATTGTCATGACATTTTTAACACATGTGGGTACTGGCTCAAGTAGCACACCTTTAAATGTTGGTGATGTTCCTGATCACGATGTGGATACGGGAATTTTTTTTCTTTAAACACCTTGAGATGGGCAAAGCTGTGATGCTTTCACAGGGCGTGGGTTTCAAAGTGTCCAGCAGGTGGCACTGTAGTGTTGGTGTGCCCCTTTGTAACTCTATTACAGGATGGGGGAAATTGGTCTTGGCGGTGGTTTGCACTCTCAGAGTGCTTCTAGTTACACATGGATTGGCTCCACAGAGTCCATTGGAAATCTTTGGCTTGTGCTGGATTTGAAGCGGTCAGGCTCTACCATCATCATCAAGGCAAGGTCTTGGTGAAGAATTAATGCAACACTGGATGGAAAAAAATCTTGTGACATTGCAGAAGCTTATCGAAACAGTGCCACAGAGCTGTAATCAAAGCTAATAGCGATCCAACAAAATATTAGTGTGTGACCTTTTTATTTTTGGTGGCAACTTGTCTTTGACCAGGCAGTGTATATGAAAAAAAAACAATATCTTATTTATTTTTAATTTATTTACCGTTATTTAACCAGGCAAGTCCCCTTGGGCAACCTATTGTACATGTTTTTAGGGGTGGGGGAAACAGGAGTGCTCAGAGAAAACCCACACAAGCATGAGGAGAATATGCAAACTCCGCACAGAAAGAACCCAGGACCTTCTTGCTGTGAGGCATCGGTACTAACCACTGAGCCGTCGTGCTGCTGACCACWTTGTTTCATCATAATCAAGCAGATGTTCTCAAGTCATCAAAGAAGTAGCAGTTTAATTTTTGTATTAGGTGTTAAAGTCTAACTTTAGTTAAAACACAAGACAAATGTTGCTGGGCTCCATGCTTTTTATTGCMGTAAAGTGATATGTTAACCAAAACAAGCAGTTTGGGGGTTTGTAAGGGAAGCTGTAATTTAAATGACCATCAACAAATAATATAATATCCACACAAACAACAATAAAATAAATGAAACTTAAAGTAGCCAAATTGTTTATTAAACTATTTTCTGACCTAAATTTAGTAACTAAATAAGTTTGTTGACTTGTGGTTTTTTTAATGCAGTAAAAKTTCTCCTTCCTGATGAACTCCTCTGTATTTTCTGCCAGAGAGATTGGAACGTCATTGCAACAAATCTGCCTTGTTTTGAACGGGAGGTTATGTCCTGACCGTGAGAGTGCGCCACAAAATCCATAAATCAGAATTGATTGGGTTATATTGGCTTCATTGTGGGTGCAGGGCCAATGCCTTTTTTTTTTTTACTGGACTGTTCCTGGTTTGTGATGGAACGGGGTGTTTCTGCTGCTGCATGATGTCACGTTGGTTTTCTCTTTAGATGTTTTTTTCAGTCAATCATGACCTGTTGATTTGGCATTTCGTGCTTTKAATTTTCCAAACATGAGATAATTTTTAAGAGACATTTTTTAAAGGTAGCACTAGCACAACTGTCTGTCTCTGTTGCTGCATGACCTGTACACCTGTTCCCCCATGTTTGTCTTGTGTGTCTTCTTGAATGGGTGTTCTTATGTAACTGTTTGTGCAGCACCTTGTGTATTTATTTCTGTGACAGGCGCTATATAAGTAAAATTGTACTTACTAACTAAATTTTTTCCAAAAAAATAACTGTAGTAAAAAAGCTAAAATAAGCTGCAACATTTCCCCCCTAAAGAAGTAGTGGCTAATTAAATTTCTTAAGTGAATGCTTTGGAAATACTTTAACTCGTTTTAAAGAGAATTCTTTATTTTGAACTTGGCAGACCATTAAAATCAAGGATATATTTTAGAAATTGTATGCAAATTTGAACAACAAAAACTGCRTGTAATAAACCTTTTTACTGCTGGTCATCAAAGGCAAAAGAGCAGTATTTATTTGCCCAAGTCAGTGTGTGCATGTTTGTCATTTCATGTACCACTAGACAGATTTTAATGAAATAGTAAGCCATTTATTACAATTTCTTTGGGAAACATCAGAAGCTTTATGGAAATCAGAATTTAAAACTAGTTTAGAAAACAAATCGGAGTTAGTTGAGCCATTTGTCTTTATTTTTTATTACACAGTAAATAATTTCTAGAAGTTCTTGTGTCAAAAGATTGAAATATTTATGTGATACTACAATGAGAGGAAGTTGCCAGCTGTTTATGTACTTCTGATGTGGCACTTTGCTCTGCGGCGGTGGGGGCTGCAGTACTCTGCTTACCTCTTGCTGTAGAGTGAAGAATTTTTGCAGAGTAATGAGAAGAAAAACAGCAATCAGGCTGCACAGCATTGCTAGCAAATTGCAGAAGCAGATATCGAGTTTGAAGCAGCTCAGTCATCTTTAAGCAGGACGAAGTCAAACCTTCTGAGGTACAAAACAACGATGGAGACCCTTTACAGGTCAGAAGAGAAATAAATCATCCCGTCCAAGGCTGCGCCCTGCATTGCGTCTTGATGAGTCCTGTTTTTGGAATGATTTCTTGTTGCCTTGAATCCCAAGCTGCCTCTGCCTGGCACTGCTGCAGAGACTAGCACAGGGAGGCACTACGAGCTGAGAGGAGAGACAGAGCATCAGAGCATCTTCACTGCTTTGCAGTTTTTCTTGTGCAGCCTAACTGGGACAAAGTCGCTCTTCCACGTCGACAACCACCAGGTGGACATTTGGATTTCTGATGCCTCGTTCCTGCTGCTCCACTTATTTAAAAAGGAAAAAAAAGTCAATCGTTAATCTTCTGAGTTTATCTGCAGCCTGAATCATTAACACACAGCTAATGAAGCGTGGCCGGGCTGATGGCCACAGTTCACAGGACACCCGCTGGGCTCACAGATGGGCACGGAGGTAGCCTCTCTCCTTTCGGCTGACGGTTCGGGTCCTGACTCCCTGCGCTCTCTCCTCCCTCTGTCAAGGCGGCTTTGAGGAGCATCGCTGCCAGCGGGGCGCCTCCGGAAGCAGCAGCAGGGTTTGGTACACACAGCTGAGGGGCAGGTGTCCGGCCAGCTTGTGTTTTTTTTTTTTTTTTTTGCAAATGTCTCATTTTCACGTTCTGGACTGTATGATTAGGAACAACTGGGGCTTGATATGCAATCTGTATTGCGGTTGGAGCAACCAGGTTAGTTTTATATTCATCTATCAGACTGACCTAAAGAGCCTGGGATTAATGGGCTACTCCTTTTTAAGGAAATTCTTGTTGTAGGATGTTCCCCAGCAAGTACGGTTTCATCCATTATTTAAATGAGCAAAGTTAGATAATTTCTCCTCACTCTTATGAGCTCCCCCCACCCATTTTCTGCCCACTGTTGCTCTCAGGGAGTTCTCCAGGAAAGGCATCTCTGACATGTTGGCTATTAATAGCCAGTGTTCATTCAGAAGTGTAGTGTGGAACAGGAGACTATGGAGTGCTCGGCACGCTGACCTCTGAATGTCCCCATGCTTTCATTAGAGCCTCTAACATCAGGTGGTTTAAATTTGAAATGCAAAAAACAACAACAACAAAAAATAATAATAATCAGCGTGATGATCCTCTTTGCACAGCTCAGCTTTCTTGACGGATTGACTAAAAGTTTATTGCATTTGCTAAAAAAAATGTACGCACAACCATTATAAGAGTACCAAACAACAAAGCACTTCTGCGTCTCACTGGTTACATTTTTAGCACGATAGATGAGATGCCCAGTGTGTAAGGGTCCATGTTCGGGGAAATGATGCAAGTGTACGAGCATCTGAACCCACAAACATGGGTGTTTGTCTCTTATAAAGTGTTCTTTGTCATCTTATCTAGTATGGAGCAATTTGTCTCAGAGCACAGGAGTCAAATTGGCCTCCTTACAAACATGTCATATCTCTGACACGCTTTTTTGGTTTTTCCTCTGGGTACTTGCACAGACAACTCATTGTTTCATGCAAACACCCCACCAGCATCTGTCAACTTTTTCATTTTGCCATGGAATGTCCGATCTGAGGAATAAAGACGTCTTGCCGCGCTGAGCAATGTGACATGCCCCCTTCCCCTAATTTAATTTTAGCTGTGCTGAAAATTGTTTGTGTCCTAAGCCGAACTGATAGGCCTCTGTTTCCAGAGAGCTGCTGCTGAAAACAGCCTTTGTGYGCCAGCAGTGTAGCACCAAGGCCTCATGAAATATTTACAGGCCAACACATGGTGTAAAACTGAGAGAGCAGCCAGGGATCCAACAACACTGCCACCAATACCTACAAAGTTCTAATAATTTAATAACATACTTYGAATTTGTTATTCTATTTTTTTAGCATCATCCTTAAGAATTAAATCATCAGTGTCAAAAAAACAAAAAGTCACATTTATAAGAAGAAATAAATCTTAATCAGCCTTTTGTATGTTTATGCTCCTTTTCCCAAATGAAATCAAATGGTGCTAATTCATATAATTATGCTAAATTAATTTTTTTGAGCTTTATACTGTAGTAGGGGTGCACCAAAAAAATCGTTTTACATCAGAATCGTGATTCTTATTTACAGAGATTCAGAACTGATTTAAAATGTCCCAAAATCGATTTTTTTTAAATAAAAAAGTAAAGTAAATCTAAAGGCTGTCAGCCTCCAATTTGTAACTACATGGGACGTCCTGACATCACCACACAGCTGCTTCTGGAACATATGAATGTGCAGAAAGCACCAAAACAAAGARGAAACTACGAAACTGGAGGAAATAGATTCCACCGGCCCTGTCTTCATTAAATGTTAAGATTTGGGCTCATTTTGGTTTTTACTGAATGAGTCTGAGTTTGACATGAGYGAGGTGTGCAAGGGTTACAAAATGAAGATGAAGCACTTTGGGAACTTGACAAATGGGCTCACATTATCCGTTTCGAAAGAAAAATCGATTTTGAGTCGAATCGTGGCCCGAAAAATCAGAATGGAATCGAATTGTGAGAGAGTAAAAGATTCCCACCCCTACTTTATATCATGTTATATTGTCATTCCTTCATTGAAAACATACACAGTGTTGCTTTGACTCATTCATGTGTGTTTGAGAAATCCTTGAAGTTGCTGTAGCCAATGTGTAGCTGCCTAAACGCTTTCTGGTACAAAGCACCACCTATTTACACAAAGCTCCTCCCTGGGGCTCAGTCTGCAAAACTAGAATTATCAGCTTTTCTCTTATTGCAGTGCCCCATCATTTAAATAAAAACATTGTCCACATAATTTAAAATGTAAATATTTGGGAAATAAAGCTGCTACGTGCCTACCGTCTAATGTTATCTTGATATGCTATGCTAATATGCAATTTGCTCTGTGTTTGTTTCTGTCATTTTCAGTTTTAAGACTTCATACTGCTTGCTTTGGAGAGCCACACAACATACTGGAATATTTGCACACAAAAGAAGCAATCATAGTAAAAATGAAACTTTGAGGGATTAAATAGTTGAACTTTTGTGTCAGAGGGCACAATAACACAACAAAACACTGTCTGTAACCTCAAAGAACAACCAGGATTAATAATTCATAGATTAGAAAACTAATTATGCAATGTATTGGTTGCATTTGGGTGAGGGGCGGTGGGACCCAGGGGACTCTAATTGGCCCACCTGCTCTCTGTCTCTGAGGGGTTGGCTGAGGTGAATGTCTGGGTGCATGTCCGGTCTTTGTTTTGGATGCCCCTGGCTTAAAGCCCCCCCGCTTAAATTTTTTTTTACATAGTCGGGTGGAAAGGGTGGGAGTGTTCCTTTTTTTTCCTTTTTTTTTTTGGTGCATAGAATCTCTACTGATGAACCACACCCAAATCAGCAAGGGGGTAAGGAGGTGAGCTTTATGGGGTTGGTAAAAATGATACACGTTAGATATTGAGTTAGGCTTTTTCACATTTGGAGAACATTTATGTCTGCATATTTTCTTTTGTTTTTATGTTAATTTAGAAAAACTTTTTTGGATRATTTAACATTTGCAGCATGCAGTTTATCCTCTTTCATTACTTCATTGAAACAATAATCTTGAAATTGTTTCTTAATAAAATAAGTTAGCTTTACCTCCTAATATTATTTTACTGAAATTGAAACTTATTTGGCTTCTTCTGGTTTTTCCAGCGGTTTGAGCCTTCTGTTGTGTGTCACCCCAGTATTGTCTGTTTTTTTTCTCTCTCTCTCTCAGTCCCTTTCTCTCCACTCTCTTTCCATCTTCATGTGTCTTTTGTGGGGAGAAATTCCAGGCTGTTGGCCCGCACAATCGCATGTTTATTAGCATATGAAAGCTGCTGAGGGGCAGTGAGATGAGGCAGGAAAAAGCGAGGGAAGGAGAGTCATGAAACTTTAAAATGAACCCTTTCATTGATTTTCAGTAGACTTTATCGTTCTTTAATACCTGTGTGAAGATGTTTTTAATTAATATATTTAATACAAGAAGACAAGACAATTTTTTTTGGAAGAATCTCATTCTTCAGACCTTGAGGACTCAGAATACACAAACAAGAACTTACAAGCCAACGCCTCATGGGTGGATGTTTGATTCCCTCTGAGGAGGGATTTGATTTGCAATAATGAGTCGGTAAAAAGAAAGCTGTGCCCCGCAAAACACTGAACACACTTTTTTTTTGAGCAACTGGTTTAGGTTTTCTTAAGAGATAAAGCTGTTAAGATTTTCCTCTAGGACAGTGATTCCCAAACTTTTATCTTCTGACCCACAAAATATCCATGTCAAAAACTTGTGACCCCAAATATTACTGGTCTGAGTACATGAACTTCATTAATAACCCTAAAAACACAGTTTTTTTTGACAATCTAAACAGTTTGTACACAAATATAAATACTTATTTTTACTTATTTTGTGTTTTTGTAATAGTTATAGGAAAAAATATTACATCGGCAATTATTTTATTACCCTTTAAATTGATTTCTGGAGATTATCCAAGGTGCTTCATGACCCATAATTGGGTCCCAAGTCCAACTTTGGGAACCAAAGTGCAGTGGTTCCAAAACTTTTCAGCTTTTGACCCACAAAATAACAGTAGCAGAGACCTGTGCCCCCAACTATTTTTGGATGATAAATATTTTTTATCAGGTCAATTAAAATATGGGTATAGTAACAATATTTTTATATTAAATGTACCCATTTTAAATACACTAACCTCACTCATTTGTAACAACTAAGGCAAAAATGTAATTAATTCCTAAAATCTTTTCAGGACCCCACCTTGATGTTTTGGGACCCCACTTTGGGTCCCGACCCCAACTTTGGGAAACACTGCTCTAGGAGGTACTTTCATCATCACAAACCAAATATTGACTAGTGAGCAATAAACAATAAAAAGAAAGCAGCACAGAACTGACTCCTTATATTCAGACAGGATTGTGTAGAAATACAGAAACTCTTTATTCTCAGCAGGTTTATTGCACTGAAGCATTATCAATAGATAGACTAGAGAAATTGTTAGKAAATAGAAAATAATAAATGACATTGTAATTGTTTTTAGTCATTTTACTCAATTAAAGAAATCAGTATTGTCCAGATTATTGTTTTTGCAATGCTTACAAAGTGCCAATTTTGTTTTAATATTTTAGTGATCATCATTACTGGTTCTTCAGGCTTTCTGAAAGTTATTTTTTTATTAAACTTTGGCTGCTTTCTCACACATATTTGTCCAGTCTTTGGTCCTGTTCATGACATCATATTGTGGAGTTGGTAGGTAAAAAAGTGGACAAGTAGAAGACATGTCAGGTCTATGAAGCGAGATCCGACTTAAATGGTATAGCAGACAAAAAAAAAAAAAGGAAATAAAAAGGTAAGGGGAACTAAACTGAAAATGAGCAAAAAGTAACCAGTTTTCAAAGGATTTACTGTTTTCAAAAGATTGGAAGATGTTCAGAAAGTCTGAGGATGTATTGCTCTGGACCACTTTAAAAGATTACAAGACACTCCGGCTGCTTGGAAGGAAAATAACAAGAAATGAGATGAATCAAGACTTCTGCACGGTGCTGCATTTGGCTGCGGTGCTGTGGCACACGCTGTACTGTGGTCCTCAGCAGTTGTAGTGAAAAAGAGGCGTGAACAGAATGCTGATTCACCTCATACTGCCACAGTAACCCTCCACTCCCCCTCGCCACGCAGCAACCGCCGCAACATCACAGGCACATAATCCTGGTGACATGGGCAACGAGCTGCAGTAAATACGGAGTCGTGCTGTTTCGCTTTTCAGAGCAGAAACAACAATGCTCATTTCTAAGTGTTTAGCAAGAAACCTCTCGTCCTTGGAGTATAACCTCGGTAACAGCAAAGGATGACGCGTCAGAGCTCGTTTCYCCTTAATGTTCTGTTGTTGTAAGCGTGAGAAAAAGGGGGAGAGAAGATAAGGAGTGCAGCTGAGTCGTCTCGGCTGATGAAAAATGAGCCTGGAAAAGGTGCACCTCTCTTTGGTGCATTGCAGACAGGGCTGGGGGCAGCATGGCCAGTGGGTGGAGCTGTATGAGCATGCATTTCTGAGCATGTCGTTCTTTTCACTGAAAGATGGAATTTTGTTTTCCTCTATACGTGCTTATAGATTGCCTTGCTTCCCTATGTTTTTGAAAATGTTGAAGACTTCGCCAACAAGCTTGAATAGAAGAACTGTGGTGACGCTTTTGTTTCTCATTTCAGGCTTCGTGGTTATTAGAACGACAGAGCCGATGTTCTTCTGCAGGTWGAATAATCCCTCTGCAGAGTCCTGATCCTTAGATCACTGATGTGTGTCGGTCACACTCTCTATCCTCACGTCTACTGGCTTCACACCTATCAGAGCAGAACGCTTGACTTATTTAGCTCAGATGGATTGGTCAGTACTTTAGAAAGAGCAGCTTTTCTTCAGTGTAGCTTAAATATGTAACAACAATGCAGAATCCCTCTCCGGTCCTCTCACCTTTTCCACAAAATATCGATCCCAGGGTATGATCTTGTTTTTACCTTGTAAGATAGTAAGCCTTCACAGTGATGAGATGAAAATGATGCCCTCTGATGTCGTCAGATGGCCTCTGTGCATCACTTTGTTTTGACCCGCATGGATTTATTAGCATTCAGAACACACCCCTCTGACAGAGATGGGCTGAGCGCTGATTTATACATCAGCGGTGATGAATTGCAACCAGAACCACACCGACCGTGTCAGAGGTTTGATCAGCATGGAAAGACTTTGTCTAAATTATCCTTTTTGCAAAACTTTCCACATCTTGGCCSAAGCACCTCTCAGCTCCACTTTCTGTTTTCCTGAAACAAACAACATCCATCTGTTTTTCTTTTAGCTTTTATTTTAAAAATGGCTCTTTGCATGCTAGAGCGAGTGGCTCACCAGCTGACTGGGTGTTTACCATAGTGATGGAGGATACAATGGACACTCCCTTGGCGTAGCATTGCCTGCGAGTGATTAGAAAGCCATCAGAGAAATTTCTTATTAAAACAGAGTAAATAAAAATACCAGTGACTGAAATCCTAAGGGATGAGATGTAAATTTCAGTGATGTGCGGGGAGATAGAACGGGAGATGAAGAGGGAAGAGGAAGAGATGAGGCCTTTATATTTTCCAGCTGGACCAGGGTGTGGTGATTTAGCAGAACCATGTCCTGCTTGACAATCACATTTGCCAGATGRCCTCGTTGTGCACATTTTTAACTTAATTGTCTAACAATTTTTTTTATCTCTGTGTGAAATAAATATATTTTTGGGTTTACTTGAGAATTGTGAGCAACGAGGTGGAACGTTAAACTGCTAGACACATAGTAGCTGTTGTCATTGATGATTTATTGAATGTTTGACAAATCAGCAAGTGAGTTATGTCTCTCCTGGCTGCAAGTCTAACTGACTTCGCTGTAGCTATAAGCCTCTGGTGACATGTTTTATCGTCCAATGAGGGTCAGCTGAGGTTGAGTGACAAGGCAGGAGCTATGTCGGCGCTTCCAGTCCTGTCAGGACGCTGGGAAGTCAATAGAGGCCAGAATCTATGAAAAAAGGTAAAGGTACTTTATTTGTCATCAATGCATGTTCCCATGCAATGATGAAATCTGTGCTCTGCATTTGACCCATCCCACGTGGGAAACATAATAAACATAATAAATAAGTACAAAATCATAGAAGTGAAAAATCTGCCTGTTTTATGTATGACATCTATATCATGTATGTATGTATGTGCAACAATACATGTACCCATATCGAACCATATCGAACAGTGCTATAGGTTCAATGCACACTATATATCAAACAATACAGATTTTTTAAATTTATTTTATCAACATGACTTCTGAAGATGCTCTGTGTTAAAGGATCAGTGGATCTGTGTTCAACTACTCCACCTAGGCTGCATTTTTGAGCTTAGACCCACTGAGAAACTTACGGTTTCAGCAACATTTAATTTAAAAACTGTACTTTTGAGGTTAAACAAATGTTCATAATTAATTTCAATAAATTACAAGTTAAAAAGGGCATGCRCATTTCTTTTTTTTGTATCAAAAAAATATCGAACCGTAAGACTAAAGTATTGAACTGAACCCCATCATGAATTTTCAGTATCGTTGCACCCCTTCATGCATGATACCAGTGCAATTCACATGTGGCAAGAGTTATAWTGAGAGTTTGTAGAAAATATATTTTTCAAATTTTAGCTTATTTTTATTGACTCCCTGTCAAATTCAGGATAAAATGTATAATCATTCTAACATACAAAGCTCTCAACAATCAAGCTCCATCTTATTTCAAATATTTTTATTGTTCATTATTTTTCTAACAGAGCACTTTGCTCTCAGATAGCAGGTGTACTGTTGGAGTTTCCAAAAGTAGAATGGGAGGCAAAGCTTTCGGCTCCTTCCTCGTGGAACCAACTTAYAGTTTCTGTTTGTAAGACTGACACTCTACTTTTAAACAGCAGCTTTTCTAATCACTGTTTTTATAGAGAAATGAAAGTAYGATGGTCAGTTTTGTTAGCCTGTGCAGGATTTAGTTTTGTGCAAAAAAAAAATAAATAAATGAAAGTGTCATTGACAGCCATGCAGCCACAACTCTTATGAAATACACCATTTTAAAGCCAATGTATGCTGGCCTCACCGCATGATACTCCTCTGACAGACTTTTGGTGCAGACCTTGGTTGTGTGGTTTTCTTCCTCATCTCTCATCTCTTCATTATTCAATTAGGCAGTAAAACACATGTTAAGGCTAACGTTAACCGCGTGGAGGAGCCCCTGTTGGGAAGACCGCAGTAAAGCTCGACTTCTTCTGTCATGCTCAATCAGCACAGATGAGGATCGGCCTGGTTTGCATTTGAACAAGATGATAATACACAACGGGTGCTGCTAGTAAATACTTGGTTTTGGAGGGTGTGAGTGTGGACATCCAGGCAGGATTAGGAACAGATGGGTGTACAGACAAAAGAAAACATGGTTAGGAGATGTATGTAAGCTTAAGACTTTAGGTTTTATTGGCTGTGATTATAGCAAAAGCTGATGGGAATAATCCCGTGCACCAGGTCTGTAAGTGCTGTTGTGTAGAGAGTCTAATGGGGTCAAAAGGAACAGAACTGCAATTCAGGTGCAGCGATGCTCCGATTCAGCCAGCCCATCAGTCCCAGCGGAGACATCTATCAACAGAGCTCGGGGCCCTTTCGGCTCAGATTTGATTGATTGCTGGTGACTGGCACTAATGGACACGTGACTGCATACTCACATGTGATCCAAACACACCGGCGGTTTCACACACATTCACAGAAAYGTTGTATCACACGCACGCCACAGCAGAGATTTACCCTTAGACATACTTATTCTGGGCCTTTCCGCAGCCTCTACATTCCACTAGCCATATCTCACCAACTGCTTTTAATCATTTGGGTCACGAGGCGCTCCAGATGCGTCTCAGCATTGGGTGGGACTGCCATGGACGTGGTGGAGGAGGAGGAGGCGGGGGCTCCAGTTCGTAATAGTCAACATATTTGTGCCTCCTCTCCTCAGCATCCCCTCCCGTCCTGCATTGCGTCACCCTCCTCAGAGACCTGCACTGGACAGCATTACACTATACTGGCCTTGTTGTATTAAGCTGAAAATGTTTCCACTTTTCCAGCATTTTAGTGGAGAAAAATTTCCACCATCAGACTGTAGATGCCTTGAAAGGAGGTTGTTTTGTTTTTGGGGGACCGCCTTAGCAGGAAGAAATTTAGTATTTTTTTACTCTTAATGGGACTTTAACACAGGACAGAAGGTCTTGATCATGAAATTGTGGGTTATGAGATATCATTTGTTTGAAATTTGCCTGGAAACTCAGTGCTGTTTGTGGTCGCCTAATTAATAGAGGAATAAAACCCAGCAAATGTGTCAGGTCATTAGTGGTTACACCTTTGAAAGAAAGTTGTTGGAAAAAAAGTATGGCAAAAATATATATAAAAAATTATGGGCAGCCCGGTTCACAATTTTGTTGAAGTATTCTGCAGCAGGTGTTTTATTCACGTTAAACAACACAGCTTGTGCACAAACATGCTGAGTAATTTCATCCCATCAGGTTAACAGCCAAACTTGCTCGCCTTTATCAGCATATAATTATGCAGGTTTTTCCATTGATTTGCTCAATGTTCAGTCTTGCTTTGACTGTGTTTACAATCGTTACCTGGAAACTGTAGCACTGATCTTCTTTTTCCTTTCTTTGCTTCACCCCTTTTTAATGTTGAGGTTTCACATTACTGGATCTGACAGTTTCTCATTCTCAGCTCTGGCCTCTTGGGGTATAATACGCTTACAAGAGCACATGGCCATCATGGCCTGAGTGAAAGTGACAGCACATTTGTTCAACAGCAACCTTATTGGTTGGTATCGAAATTTTGAATGCATGATTGAGAGATGTTTAATGATGACCTCTGTACAATATATGCACATGAAAAGTGGGGTCCTATTCTTATTTTAAGGTGCACCTTATTCAGAAACTGTTCTTGCTRGAAGAACAAATGCTAAGTCTGAGTAAATGTCTTCAAATGATACATTCATACTCAAGGAATAAAAATACTTGTAGTTGCATACTGGTTTTGTATCTGTTGTACAAACAACAAGGCTTTAAATCATTGATAGAGGAAAAAGTCAAAATTCATTGTTTGTTTGACCCAGTTGTTTTCTCACTTTAAAACAAGTTGCTAAATGCTACCATCATAACACAAGATTCCCAACTTCTGTATCCAAAAAGTSTAATATTGCTCTTGATTTCCTCTGTTGTTCCAAAACTTGTCCCCACTTCTGTTTTGTTGGTGATTCAATGCACTAAAATTGTTCTGCAGCYGATCATTGCTACTGATTGGTTCCTGCCACTATTCTTGACACAAWGTGTCAGCAGGATTGCTCAGTTTAGCAGCGGATCTTGTATCTCCGAGAAGGATTAATGTGGTTACACCAGAGAGGCTGAGCATCCKTAGATGGCTGCCACTGTTGCTTAAACATGTTGGTGTGTGTATGATTAGCACTCACCTTCAGTTGTGACCGAGTACTTTGTTGAGCCTTTCTAGTTTAGATTCATGATACTAATTGGAATATCTGTATTTGATTCTACATTGTCTTTACCGTAAATTCCTTGGAAGTCATTTAGTCCTGGCTTCAACTTTTCTATTTTTCTGGATGTTGAAGTCCTCTTTGAAGATGTGTTCATAATAGGGTTGGGTACCAAAACTCTGTTCCGGTATGGCACCGGGGCGAACATCAACGGAGGTAAATAGACCGAATCAAAACGTAAGGTTATGAATATAACCACGGTTCCTTGAAGGAATGGAACTAAGTACAACACACAGTTGTATATGGGCCACGCG
>NW_013952432.1:1466594-1467990 GCF_001266775.1 Austrofundulus limnaeus | reverse complement strand
TGCAAATGTGTTTGGTGAGGCCCAGCTGGCCGCGGCACAAATGTCACTCACAGGTACCCCTTTATAAAAGGGCCCAAGATGTCGCTACACCCCTGATGGCGTGAGCTTTAACTCCAAGAGGGATTGGAAGGTTTTTGCTGCTGTATGCTAGCAAGATGGCCTCTACAATCCAGTGAGAGTCTTTGTCTAGAAAGAGCTTTACCTCTGTGYGGGTTAGCAACAGCCACAAACAGCTGATCACATGACCTTATATCCTGTGTGCGGCTGATGTAAGTGCGTAGAGCACGTACGGGGCACAGAAGATGCTAGCCTCTTTTGCTCCTCAGATGCAAAAGGGTGAAAGCTGGAAAGCTCTGTAGACATAGAGCTGTAACTAGAAGGTATCACTTTAGGAAGATACGCAGAGTTAGGGTGCAAAACCACTTTGGAGTCATTAGTAGAAAACTGGATACAGGAGGGGTTCACTGACAGAGCGTGGAGGTCCCCGATCCGTTTAGCTGTAGCTAAAGCCAGAAGCAAAGCAACTTTATATGAAAGAAACTTCAACTCTACAGACTCTAGGGGCTCAAATGGAGGGTCGCAGAGAGCCTCAAGAACCACAGTGAGGTCCCAAGAGGGAATACTGTGTTTAATAGCAGGACGTAGCTTACAAACCCCTTTCAGAAAATGCACGGCTAAAGGATGAGCACCAGGTGTGACTCCATCAAAACCTACATGGCAGGCAGAAATGGCTGCTAAGTAGACTAATTGTGGAGAAGGAGAGCCCTTTATCCAGTAGCTCCTGAAGAAACGTTAAAACATCTCATATTGCGCACTGAAAAGGGTCCAGGTGCCCGTTCTTACACCATCGCTCAAAAGCTTGCCACTTATAGGAATATAATCCTCTAGTGGATGAAGCTCTTGCGTTTTGGATAGTTGCTATTACTGCTGGAGGAAGGCCTTTGGCTAATAAGCTGGACCTTTCAGCAGGTAAGCATGCAGCTTCCATAGTTCTGGGTGTGAGTGAAAAATCTCCCCCTCTGCCTGAGAGAGGAGATCTCGTCAAACCGGAAGTTGCCAGGGTTGAGCTGCTAGCAAGCTGATTATCTTGGCGTACCAAGACTTTGCTGGCCAGCAGGGTGCCACTAGGATCAAAGACAGGCTCTGTCCGTGCACCCTCTCTAGTACAAGTGGTATCATTTCCACTGGGGGAAACACATACAGAAGTACATCAGGCCAAGGATGAGCTAGGGCGTCCACTCCCAGAGGAGCGCTCTGCTCTGTCATGGAAAAGAACAGAGGACAGTGTGTGTTTTCTCTGGAGGCAAACAGATCTACTGTCGCTTTGCCAAACAAAACCCAAATCTGGGCTACCACAGTGGGATGCAGCCTCCACTCCTTTGCTAGAGGTCCGCCC
>NW_013952432.1:1459331-1462437 GCF_001266775.1 Austrofundulus limnaeus | reverse complement strand
ATTTTAAGTTGTCAAAAATGATAATATGATGGTAAAATTCATTAAAGCCCTTTATCAAAGTAATTACAAAGGTTATTCACCTCCCAGCTGGGATTCAGACAAAACTAAGTACAGACAGACAGTCCCACAGATCACTYATTTATCAGCCCTGAGGCTTTGGGGTCTCAGCCGCCCCCCAGGACAAACACAAGTGGAAAACATTGCAGTGAATAATGACCGAGTTGCTCCACACTGTGGGGAAGAAAGGTGGAGAGTTAAATAGCCTTTATTTCAGCTCATCTGGCCCATGTCCTTATTACATAACATGGGTTTTGTTGGACTGGCTTACAGAGAGCAGAATGTAACTGGTCTAAGAAAAGCAGGAACCACTGTGACTCTGATGTCAGCTGCTTAAAGAGATTCTGCTTAGATAGACACTCAGCACAAGAAGAACACTTTGATTCTAAACAGAAATCTGTGCGATAGACACTTTTGAATGGATTGCAGAGAGCGTTTTATTTTWGTTTTTTCTCCCAGTTTGGCAAATGTCGGTCAATAATTCACARGCTGCTGGTAAAAAGCAGACAGGCATCAAACAGCATCAGGCATAGAGGTGCTCTCTAGTGACGTTAGAGCTCAGCTGAAAGACGACATTCTTCTCTCCTCAGCTAATACAGGACATTACTGTTTGGTCACACCTGCCCCGCCCTGTATAAATCCCACGTCTGTCTCCGAGTCTGCAGCGGGACWCAAGAACTCGTCTGAACCACACCCTGAACGGTTCTGGCAGGAGTCAGCTCAGTGCATCACCTTGTGGGACTCTTACTCTACTCACAGTCTCCCCCAATTCATAGCTGTGATTTTCTAACGATGGCTTGGGCCCCGTTTTTCCTCTAAACACATTTACTGTTAAAAGAAAAAAGTKTTTCTTTTTTAAGTGGACTTGTATMGGCTTCTGATGTCTGACATCTAAAGAGCTCAAACTCAAAACTGTCCTACCAGTTTGAGCAAGGGGCTATATGTTTGATTTTACACTTCTGCACTTTTGCATAAACTGGTTGCTTTTGTAGTTTTCTCACCTTGAGCAATGTTTGTGTTGCTTAATTTTGCACACAGAATCTGATCAGTGAATCCTACCCAATGCTGCCAAGAATACTTTTTAAAGCTCACAGTAGCTTTATTTACATGGACAATAAGCAATCACAATAAATGGCCAGTCAGAATAAAAAATGTGTCATGTAAACGTGGAATATTCTGATCTGATTCAGCTCAATTTGAATGAATTTGTAATCTGAATGAGTGAGGTGGTTTGTGCCTATTGATGATCTGAACGGCGTGCATGTAAATGTTTATTCTGATCATGTTCATCCGTGGAAAACTGACCTGACTGCTCTTGTGCACCCTATGCCAACCTGACGTATTTCCGCCCGACTAGATGCTAATATGTCGAAGCAGCAAAATTAGTCTGTCAGCGATACAACATTTTTATTATAAACTTTGAAAGAGCTCTAAATTAACTAACGCCTTGATGGTTGAAAGTAAAGAGACACAGTTATTTCAGGTTTTGTATATTTTAATGTTTGTTTATGTTCATCACAGAAGTAGAACTTTTTGTGTTGTTTTTTTGTTTCAGGGAAAGTTTACACCTTTGCGCTTGTCAGTACTTCAGTACTTCTAAAGCTTGTTCACACAAACACTCATCATGATCAGATTTATTAATTTTGTGCCTATATAAACAATGCATTCMGTTTGTTTAATCCCAATGCATATCAGTCCGATCAAAACATTTTGTACATGTAAACATAGCTATTTTCGATGACATCACTTCAGTGAACTRTTCCTTAGAGGGAAATTGCTCGTTGGTCACATGAGAATTTATTCTAAATTCTTCAAATTGGGATCATTCCGACTGCTGTCTACTGCAGGTAGACCACTCAGTATATTATTCCACTAAAGACTAAAAACAAATACAGTTCATATCTTTAATGCCAGCCCTCCATTCTTCTTCTAGCCACATCCTTATCCCCATCTGTGCTTTTAAATCCAGTTCTGACCTCCAGCGCCTCCAGTGGCTTCTGCAAAAAGTACCAGCTGACATCAGACAGCAGCTCAGACATTATTGGAGTCGTGCTGATCCACAGAATCAGGCCTGCATCCTGTGCTGCTGAGCGAGCGGAGGAGGAATGCCTTTTCCCTGCAGCAAAACAAAAGCAGCTGACTGACATAAATCTCCTTCCACAGAAACTGACTCAAACTGTGTGATCCCACCCCAGCAGTCTTGTTGGGTTTTTCTTAGACCATGACATTTCAGTTTATCATTTGCCACATCAGAAATGTAAAGTGGTTTCATGTTGTTTAGTTGCTGGCTTATGGGCCGTGTTGGATCCCAACTATGCAACAACTGTGGTTTGCAGAGACCCTTCAGCAAAACACAGCTGCAATTCAGTTTGATGAGATGCAAGATGATGTCAGTGAGTGAATTTCGGGGCGTTCGTGACCTGCTCTTAATTGATGAAGCCTCTTTGGCTTAACTCAGAGTGTAACAAACTACGTCTGGAGAAGTGAGGAGTTCAGGGGACTCACCCATTGGCAGGAAAAAGGAGGAATGAAAGTGGACGAGGAGAGTTGATCCGACAGAAACTACACCAACATCTTACAGAACTCTTTGCTGCAGGTCTGAATGTTGCACACTTAAAATTTATTATCAGCCTATGGGCATCCAGATTTCTAAGACATAAATGTTTTATCTGATATCTTGCCATGATATACAGCTTTTGGTCAGCCCATGAGTTTGTGTGTGTGTGTGTGTGCCCTTGTTTTTGCTACTTGTTGGGGACGATTTTTCTGGAAAATGTAGCCTCATGGGGACCGGATGGTCCTTGTGGGGACCAAAGCCTGGTCCCCACGACTTCAAAGGCTGATTTTTGATGTGTGGGTGGGGTTGGGTTTAGGACCAAGGTGTGAATTTAGTTTAGGCTAGTTTTAGGGTCAGGTACCTGTGAGCTTAATTTTAGGGTAAATAGTCAGGGTTAGGATATAAAATTTACAAAAAATGAGTGGAAGTCAATGGAAAGTCCCCATAAGGATAGAGACATAGTAGGTGTGTGTGTGTGTGTGTGTGTGTGTG
>NW_013952432.1:1448063-1458331 GCF_001266775.1 Austrofundulus limnaeus | reverse complement strand
TGTGTGTGTGTGTGTGTGTGTGTGTGTGTGTGTGTGTGTGTGTGTGTGTATTTAAAGGGTGTGTTCCACAGTCTTCATCAGTCTTGGCTCCAGTGCTAGGTCCTTTTTGTCATAAACTCAAACCAGATCAGTCCCAAAAACCAAATTCTTTACAGTCCACTAAAATGCACAGCAGTTATGCAATAATGCATTGTTTTTTTGTGTTTTGTTAATGTAAGGTTAAAAGAAAACCAAATAATAATTTTGAAAAAACTAATGCTAGTTCTTAGACTTAACAGAGCTTTTACTTTTATAGTCAAGTAAGTTGATCATGTCATGTTTCTTGACATAGTCATGAAACAAAAGAAAATACTACATATGGTTTTACGTAATCAAACATTTTCATTTTTGCTTGAATGTGGCTGTATTTTTGACTGAATTTTACCAACAAATCTTTAGTTTTTATAGTAAAGCTGTGTTCCCACTGGAGGCAAATGAGACCCAAATCATGTTTTTAATGACAGTCTGAATGTGACAAATTGACGACTCATGTCTTTTTCATATGTGATACTAAATTGAATGTATATCCAGTGTTTTTTTCAGAGCGACTGCCTTCTGAATGGCCGTGTTGCATTTGATCTAACTTTTACATCATTAGCCATGTTTCCATCAAGGTTTTTAATGCGCATTTTGAAGTATCGCATCAGAAAAGGTAGATGGAAACGGCTTAATTAGAAAAAAACCTCTAATTCGCATCAAAGTTGATACGCTCGCTTGAGGTGGTTTTGGGATTTTCGAAAASAGTTGATGCGCAAAAAGACAGATGGAAACACATTTTTCGAATCAGGTCTGACGTAGCGAACATTTACCTCACATGTTGATCAGCTCTTCCCGCTGTCTGTCCGAAACCGGTCCTGGTACCAGAGCGAGTGCACCCGCGACTGCAGCTGGAACCTCCTCCCGCTGTCGGCGTCTTCTCAGTTAAACCTGTAACGTGAAAAGAATTGCATTTCTTTCTCTACGTCTCCCGACCGCATGTAAAATCGTCAAAACTAGTTGATGACAGAATAATTACAACTTTCCCGATAGTAGCAACACGTTCTTGATAACTTCTCTCCATTTTCCTGAGATGCGACTTTTACTTCCTGTTTATTACACGCATGCGTCTGAGGTAACAGATTCGCTTCAAGCCAGTTGATGGAAACACGTCTGATTCGCGTTTCTTTGTTTTTTTCCTTTTTGCAAAATTTTAAAAATTTGCTCAAAATTTGAATTAAAATTGCATGGAAACACGATAATTGAGATCAGGGTATACAGACTGATCAAAGTATTGATGTCATCGATACCAAAATTGTGCAGTTTACATCTTTGAACGCCTCTAGCTACAGAAGAGAAGTTGCTTTGTCATTTTTTTTTAAAAACTTTCTAGATTTGTCACTTCCTGAAGAATTTACACCAACATGTTATGATACCAACAGTGGTATACCAACAGTTTGGCTTGTATCAGTAAGAACATGATGAGATTGACTGTTCAGATTAGAGCCGGATGACGTTTGCATTTGTGAACAACAGCGCTAATAAATCAGGATTGATCAAACTATTGGAAATGAGGATTGAGACCTGCAGTGTGAACAAAGCCCAAGCAGTACTTTAGTGGATCTTTTTTTATATCATGAGAAAACACAAAATCACCTGAACATTTCAATAAAACCTTGTCATTACATCCCAATGGGATCCCAGAAGCCTGCCAAGCAGTGCGACAGCTTTGTGTGCAGGACTTCCTGCCTCCACTTAGCTTCATGCCAACCCTCCCATGATGAGGGCCGACTCTCAGCAGTAGTAATTGCTACTGAGGGCACAGCAGCTGCTCCTCTGACTGCAGTTTTCTGCAGCGTCTTGCAGCTGCTGCATGTGAGAGAAGTGATTATGAGTCACCCACGGACATAGCAAGGATAAATATTTATTATTCTGTTCTGCAGTTATATTTTTAGAGCTTAGTCGCATCTCGCCAGTCGCGTAATGCATTTTGAAGYACGGTTTTGAATATTTCACCAGTTGACAAAAATAGCTTAGCTGGATGCAAGAGAMGACTTGTGTGGTATTTTCTGAGTGGATATAGAGTTGCTGTATATCTGTCCTGGCTTTTGCTTCCATGTATTGCATTTTGTTCATCATGATGTTAAGATTTTTCTACTGCAGCTTGCAAACTGTTTTGATTGCAACTAAAGCACCATGTGGTTGTGAGTTGATGTGGTATCTCGAGTCCATTTTGTTTATCAGACTGATGCTGACAAAACGCATAAACGCAAATGTGAACCAACCATTTATTGCCGTTTATGCAGTTTTTTTTTTGCAGTTTGCTTATTTCACAGGCTGTTATTGATGATAAATTTGGGAAATAATGTGCAGCCCTGATCTAGTTTGACTGGACCATTCCTCCTCTGTTCACAGCCCCATTTAGATTTTGTAGCAATCCAACCTCAGACCAGCTACAACAACTTTAGGATCATTTGACACCACTGTTATTTAGACTGTTTATGAAGCACATGTTGGCTTACAGCAGAGACAAAACCTCCTAAAAGAGGCGTTCAAAGAGATGGAAAGACTGTTCAAGTGTGGACAAGATAAATCATWGAACTGATTCTCACATTAAACAGCCCAAAGTAGTTGAACAAATCTTTCCATGTCTGAGTCATGATTTTTTTTGGCGGGTTTTATAGTGAAAGTGTTTTTCTTTTGTGTGTTTTGCACTCTTGATGAAGAAAAGTGTGTTTTAGATTAGGTTACTAATGTTTTACTTTGATATTTGTTTTCTCTTATTAGACTAGAGAGCCACACACACTCACACTTTAATCTTGTTATGCTAAAGCAAGACTTCAGGCACTTCAAGGATTTAAAGATGAGGAATCAAACACTGGAACATTTTAAAAACAAAGAAATGAATTGTTATTTGGAAATGTTTTTTTTACATTTTACATTTAATTACTATCAGTCTTACAATGTGCTTTTCAAGCTCAAATCAGCTCGGTGTTCTGCAATGTAAAAATATGCTTAAAACACATAAAACAATATGTAAAAAGTAATATTCAAGACTGTTCAATAAAATATAGATAAAATTAGTGATCCTAAAATAGGAGTGGGTGTCAGCTCTTTTTCTGTTTTTTTTTCTTGTATTAAAGAGTAAATAATGCAATTCAGTGGAATAACATTGGTGATCAGTTGCATGTCAAAAAATGATCATTAAATCAATATTTATGTTTAATCCAACCAAGAAAACCACTGTAATCTTTTTATTCAGAATGTATGAGAATTGCAGAGAATGCCACCATTCGACACTTGAATAGATAGCCAACAATATGTATACATTTGCAATACAATAACTTTGTAGTAGTTACTGTCTGCAAAATATAGTCTAATAATAATGCATCACTGTGATTGTCTAATTAAAATTCATCACCACTAAAACGAGCCTTGAAATAGTGACACCGTGACCAGAGAAATCTATTCACAGCATTGTTTTTCTTAAGTTAAAATAATGATTTTTGAAGGCAGAGCTTGTTATTCCCTACGTTCCAGCCGTCACGTAATGTCACGTTTCATAAATAGATAGATGTTTGAATAAACCCACGTTATGTTTGTTAGCATTTATTAGGAAAAAAAGGTTAGTTTTCATGCTCCGGGGCATCTAGAACCAAAGCTGTGTCAGTCCTGTGTTACACTCAGGAGAGACAGATAAGATGATGATTGTTGAGGCAGAGAGGGTGACCTTCCCCTTTTGTTTACCTTGCATCATCCCGTCAGCCCGACAGGAGGATAAATGTGTCTTCATTAGCACTTTTTGATGATTGCGGTCTCTTTGTCATCTCACCTCCCGTGAGCCACATGGACTTTCCCCCCTGAGGGGAGAAATGTCTGGAAGACGTGGCGTGATGCAGCAATCGCCAGTTCAAGAGGTGTGAGCAGGAATGTCATTAGAAACATATTTGCTGCTTTTGTGGCGAGCGCAGCTGCAGAGGGGTGAATAAGCAGCCCCTTGAATGCTTGATTGGCAGTGGCATTTATGTCAAGGTGCCTAGGGACCTCTGGAGACAATTGTCCAGATCAAGCACTGCTCCCTCACAGGGGAATTTACAATTCTACAAAACTCATGCACTCCCCCCCATAATGGTCTCATTCTTTTGTCCTAGATGGTAGTTTTTAGGGTGATTTTCCAACACATACTCTCTTTAGCTCCTTTTTGGAAATCCCCATATTTTTTTTCTTCCTGGAAGTTCGAGGCTGTTGTTCCTCTCTTGTGTGCTGGTTTCCATAGCAAACTGTGAAATCTGATGGCTTTTTTTTTGCCAGTGGAAGAGAGGTGATGTACTTCATCATAAATGTGTGGTGGGCATGATTCGTAAATATGTGGTGGGCATGATTCGTAAATATGTGGTGGGCATGATTCGTAAATATGTGGTGAGCATGATTCACAGAGAGTTAAACTGGTGGCCTTTGGAGTTGTTGCATCATAATTTGTTTTTGTTGGATGGCTTTCAAAATGAAAAGAATGCTTGTGCCAACTTCATTCTCACAACTGAAGCATGCAAGAAAAAAAAGGGCCATTGTGTGGTTAGTGGATTGAATGTTAGTGAATGTCAAACTCTTAAAATTTATTACATTTCAGATGAGCGCGATTGAACAATTAGTTTGGAACAAAGTGAGCTAAGGCTCAAAGATAGAAATAAAGTTATGTTAATGGAAGAATATGAGCTAACTAGTATTAGTGATCATTTTATCTTCATTAACAAAACAAATCTTTATTTATTAGCCTTTTTTGGTAATGACTTGCTTTCAGTCATTTTTTAGGACAATATATTGGTTTGAATTGTGAGATCATAAGAATTAACAGGAGTTAGTTAATGTGTAGTTCTAAACATTTTTATGTTGTTTTGGCCTCACTTTTTGCCTCTTCCACTAGGATTTTTTTTAAATTTCCTACAGCAGGTCAAGTACGTTTCACCGAGGGCCATTCGAACGTTATGGTGGCCCTCAGACTTCCAGCGTTTCATGTTTAACTTCGACTAAACAGAAAACGTTAAATTCCTTGTCTCATTGCTATGCACTAGGGGTGGGAATCTTTTACTACTTCACGATTCGATTCTGATTTTTTGGGCAACGATTCAATTCAAATTRGATTTTTCATTTAAAACCGATAATGTGAACCCATTTTTTTGTGTTCCCAAAATGCTTCTTCTTCGTTTTGCAAACCTTGCACACAGTGAAGCTCATGTCAAACTCAGACTCATTCAGTAAAAAAAACAAAATAGCCCAAATCTTTGCAGTCACTGAAGATGGAGCCAGTTAAATCTCTCTTTCCTCCAGTTTTGTAGTTTCTTTTTTGTTTTGGTTGCTTTCCGTGCCTGCATACGTTTCAGAACCAGCTGCGTGGTGATGTCAGGARGTAGTTACAAAATGAAGACTAACAGCCATTGGATTTATTCTTTTTAAAAACCGATTTTGGGACATTTTAAATCTATTCTGAATCTTTGTAAATGAGAATCACGATTCTGATTTGAATCGATTTTTTTGGCACACCCCTACTGAGCACTGCTAACAATAGCTGAGCTCTACCTGGTATTTTCTGACAAGAAACAGCATTCTAACATCCTCTTACAAACACTGAAAAGTACTACGTGTACAACTGGTTAAACATGAAATAAATAATACAGAAAATTTAAAAGTAAAAAAATAAGAGAATTTTCACTGTTTGGTMGGCGTTGAATTTGACTCATGTCCTACAGCACTCATTACAATTGCATGCTCTTGGCCAATAATGTAAAGTCATGGAGGAATTCATTTAGTTACGGTTGGTGTCTTTTTGGACAGCTGGTATCAACGTTCCTGACTGAGGAGTTGGCAGCACTTCAGGGGAAGCTCATTGACAAAAGGGTGGAGTGTCATATGTTCAACGTGCAGTCGTTTTAATCGGCTTATTCTGCTCAAGTCTGACCAAAGTATTTTTAAAGTAAATCTATGAAAATGGATCTTAAATAATTGACCTTTGYCTCAGTTGGTCTACTTCGCTCCCTCATATACATTTTGTATTCTTTTGTTCTAGAAAAACTTAAATAGTTCAGCAGCAAAAAAATCTTCCTTTCCCTGAAAGCTCTAGATAAATTTGTACACTCAAAATAACTGCTGTCCWCTCCAGAGTGCAGTAATTGTATTATGGGCCCATCATCCTGATCTGCTTCAAATAACTCAATCATTAGCTTCTACGTACATCGGGATTAAGACACTCAAAGGAAGTCAAGACTAGATCAAACCATCGATATATACTCAGTCATCACTGGTAGATGGTTACTTTTACACAGTTATCAGTTGTGGGACTTGTACCCTCAAYTGTACCCCCTGTGTGTTATATGAAGAATGGTTTCATAAGCTAAAACCCCACAATGAGGGCAGTCTGTCTCCTGGCCCTCATTAGCCACTTCTTTGTTACAGTAAGCAATACCTCACGGAGTCCAGATGCAGCATGTCCAGATTAGATCTCACACCTACCAGGAGTCCCAAAAAGCCATTCCTGAGTTGAGCCTAATCCTCCTGCAAGACTTTTCCTCCTTACGGTGCCACACACAGACAAAAAAAAAAAAAAAAAAAAAACGGACACACGAAGGTGGTCACACACAAACACCAACTGGAGACTTCAGAGTAACTTTTTGTAGTTTTTGGAGCCCTGTCGCTGCCTTCTGTCTTTAATCCCTGTCCAGAAATCCTGTCAGCTGCTTAAAGACCACAGGCTTCTTTCTCTTTGTTACACAAATCAGACGTGCTGAAGGTCATCTAATGAAACCAAGACTTCTTTTTAAGAGGATTAAAATTAAACAGAATCATAAAGCACTCTGACTTTTATCGTGCTTTTTCCTTCCAGAAATACAAACATCTGAAATAGTGCTGTACCAAACGATTATTTTCTAATCGATTAATCTAACGATTATTTTTTCGATTAATCGATTATTCTAACAACAAATCTAAAAGTTATTCTGATGTGAGTGCACTGGATATTTGAAATGTTTTCATCAAATTAACAAGAACAGTTCTTTAATATTGTAATATTTTCTGTAATAGTTTTTATAAGTTTAAATCAAATAAACAAAAGAGGATGCAGTTAAAATAAATAAATGGTATTTACGCTACGTTTTGAACATCCAYAACACGTCCAACACTTGTTGGCTGCTTGTGCTCTTTAGGTCAGACGTGTGTCGGGAAGCTCCTCTGTTGTTTGAGACGCTGGGGGAACCGTCTGATGGGGGAACGTGGCTCGACCTAACACCGGTCTCTGTTTAATGGTGGATGAAATAAAGAAAGTGGTGGTACTTTATTTACTTTGAGCAAGCGAACGTCATGTTCACAAGATAATAAATCCACCAGATAATTCAGAGGCGGTCTGTTCGGTGAGTTTTACTCCAGGAGCTGCGAGGCTTGTTTTCAAGCTTCAGATTTAACTGAAGCAGCCACTGCTGACGTCATTACGCTCTTGCGCGATGCTGCGTTCAGGACAAGCATGGAAAACTCACCACTCTTATGCCAATATGGTCGCAATGATGCATTTAGGTGCCGAAATGGAATTGCATGAACATTCACATGGTGGTTATGTAATACAGCGAATCGATAATAAAAACTCTGCGTCGACAAATTTACATAATCGACGTCATTGATTATTTCAACTAATCGGTGCAGCCCTAATCTGAAATGAGTTTCACAATTAGGAAAACACAAATTGAAAATTAGATTTTTATAATTCTTTTTTTAGTTTTTGGGAAAATTCTGTTGTGAGTCTTAGTTAGCTTTTTCAGCTTGTCCAAAATTTAAAAAAAAGCTACATTTTTCTATGTTTTGATGTGTCAGCTCACCACTAAAGTATCTTCTTTGAGTCATACAATATGTGGCCTTATCATTTTTTAGYTGATCCTTAAAAGCTTTTTTGTTTCTTGTTAATTTGTCTTAGTTTGAATCTTCTTTGGCATTACGTGTGAGCATGTTAGACATTACAGATATCAGCTGGGGAACTCAGGCGGTGTGGTTTCAGGGCACAAAGCGGAACCACAACAAGCAGTAAAGTCTCTGGCCGATAGTCCAGTGTTCACAGTGTTGGCTTTGATGCCCACTGTTAGAAAGTCACAGAGGTACGTGAGCATATTGGAGTAGTTCTGTAACAATTATAAATTTTGCTGGATGATAAATTGTCTCAGAAATTATTGGGATAAACAATAATATTGTTTGGAGACCATTTTAAACTAATAGGAAGATAACACACAAACAACAGCTACTGAAGCTGTAAAATTGCTTCCCACCTCCTCTATCCAAGCCGGCGCATTTTATTCTGTATGTGTCATCCTCTGGCTTCATAAAACAGTTGTGGTCACCCGCACGCTGCTTATGAAATTTACGAAGTTTACAAAATTTTGCGTAGTGTGAAGAGAAAAAAACAACAACTCTTTGTGAACTCACGGTTCGGCACAGTGTCCTGAAGTGTGAGAAAACCGAAGATGCTCCTGTAGCTTAATGCCTGTTCACGGGGCGGAAAATTAATCTTAACKACCTCATTTTAATTAATTGTGCATCTAATTGATTTACTGCTTATTGTGGCAGGCCTATATTGGAGTTGATTTTTGTCAACTGAATCACCCTGCTTTAGATTGTTGCTGCTTTTCCTGGATGGGTTGTGTTGGTTAGACTCTACACCTTTGTGTCATCTAATAAACTCATTCAAAGTATTTTTTTCTTGCTGGTGTTAAAGAGCTGTTTTATTGTGTGTTTTGAATGTGTCCAGAATCTCATTAACTCATTACTGCTTCTCTCAGCTGTATACCAAAGTGAAGTGGAAACTTCTGGGTTTCCCACAACAAAACAAATTGTGTGAAAATTTGTGAAGGAAACAGAATGAGTGTGTTTTTGTTTCAAGAAGTCAAACCCAAAGATCTTTTGTTGTTGTTGTTGTTTGATCAAACACCATATTGTGGACTTTTACACGGCATAGCTTTGATTTTTGCCCTTTTTAAGCAGTGTAAAAGTGCATTTTGTTTGTGTGAACTTGTGACCCAGAGATTGATGGTTGAAGTCTGCAAATTTAGATAAAAATAATTTGAAAGAAATAATGACACCACAAGTAATCTACTTTTAACTATTTATGGCATTTTTAAATGTCTTGTAACAGTTATAGCAAAACACATCAGCAATTATTTTTAATATATGTGGACTATCTCGGTACCTCAATTTGATGTTTCATGACCTAAAGTGGGGTATTAATTTTAACTTTGGGAACTGTTACTTTTGAGAACCTGTATTGTGGCAAATAATGTAAAACTAAAGGGATCTTGAGTTAATGCTAAATCATTAAAAAGTCTTTGACTGGTTTACTTGAGGTTGGATTAGTTCATCGCCAAGTAATGATGAAAATTGACATGGTGTCTCTTCTGGGAAAACCTTTGCTGGGTCTGTGGGCCATTGGTTATTTTCCAGAATGTGAATCCTCTTCTTTCTCTTCACCTACAATACCTGAGGTGAGCTGAATGATCCCTAAATCTGCACAGGATTTTTCCTTGACATTTTCTCCAGTCGTAAGAGATTATACATTTCAAGTGATTTTTTTAGTTTGTGCGTTGTATTTGCATAGCAAGCTTAGGCTGCAGTGACTCAGTACTATAGCCTTGCAATCCTGAAGCTGTAGGTTTGAGCCCAGGTTGCATCAGGAAGGGCATTGAGTATAAAAGTATAAAAGAGTTTACTCTTTGTGGCAACTAGGGTTGTGTATTGGCAATAATTTAGTGATATGTTTCATACGCCGACACAGGTTGCAATATGAAATATCCTGATATATTGTGATACAGTAAGCAGAGAATTGRCATTTTTTCTCCAAAGGAATTTTAGAAATGTCAGTATGAAAAACATTTATGCATTACATGCATAAAATCTGATTATATTCAGTTTATTTTTATGTAGTTGGAAGAACACTGAACAACAGTGAGCGCTGCATTCATATTTCATATTTTTCTTACAACAACCATCCGAAAAACATGAATAAGCATTGATACAGTGCTTTTGAGAATCAGTACAGTATCAGGAAATGAAATATAGCGATATTTCATTGTATTGATATTTTCTTACATCCTCTAATGCAGTGCTTCCCAAACTTTTCAGCTTTTGACCCATAAAATGCCAGCAGCAGATACCTGTGCCCCCAGCTATTGTCGGTTGTTTTCACGTCAAATAAACAAGTGCTAGTAATATTTTTTATTACACAATTTTTG
>NW_013952432.1:1442169-1447063 GCF_001266775.1 Austrofundulus limnaeus | reverse complement strand
CAAAGTTAAAAAAATATTAGTTGTCATTTTTAAGTGTAATTTATTCAGTAAATATTTTCAGGACCCCACTGTGGGTCCTGACCCCAACTTTGGGAATGACTGTCCTAGTGGCAACGCTAGAATTGGGAACAGCTGAAAAAACAACAACTTTTATAAAAGCTGTAGAAAGTATTTCCATGCTATAATCTAATGTGTGGACTGTTATCAGCCTTGGTTTACATAACAAAGTCTGAGGAAGTGAAATGGGCGGCTGCGTCTCAAGCCTCAAATCCTCTGTTTGCTGTCCCTCACAACGCCTGTAGCCACACCGAATATACAGCAACACGGTCGCACAAACAAACCGTGGAACCACACAAGCGCCCACGAAGATCACCCCGGGTCTGTGGACACATTGTTTTGAGCTTGTTTGTTGCCACGGTGACTGTATTTCTGGGTGGCCTGTCTTGTTTTTGTGTTTTGCGTGGCACCAAATGAACTCTCCTGCCATCAAATCCTCCTTTTCAGTCATGTGTTTTTGATTTTCACAAATTCAGAGACGTATACGATGCAGTCTGAAGCCTGACAACAATCGGAGCGAGGCATTGTTTGGCTGGAAACCGGACCTCAAATGATGATGTGTTGCACAAACACAAACTGCGTGGTTCTCAAAAGAATCCATCCTTGCGAGACTTAATCCTTGTTTTGGCTTCCACGGGTCAACTGRTTCAAATGGTTGTGCTCGGCGACCTCTATTTTTGCTATCTTTTCCATACAGAATACCACATGCTAAATGGAGCCGACTGAATGTGGTAACAAGATGCTCATAACCGAACCCTGAGCGGGAACATTCCTCGACTGGGTTCCTGATGTTGCTTTCATGGTCACTGCTGTCTCGGATGGCAAATATTCCCTAGAATTAAAATAGACTGGTAGTTACATTTTTGCCATTTTGCAGACATTCTCACCCCCTTCACAAAARGCCCACTTGAACTATAACTGCTATTGAAATCTCTGTGGAGACTTTTACCTTGAAGGGCTGACGGCGTATTCTCTTGTGGAAGTGTGATGGGGTTTGTTGTCGGGTTGCAATATTTAGATTTAAATGTGAGCTGCAGTTGTCACTTTGTGTTGTCCCCAATTCTGATTTTTGTGAAGCTTGGATCTGAACGCTGTGTTTGTTTTTGCAGTTTCCTYTTTTAAGGTTTTGTTTGTATGTACATTTTGTCACTGTTTTAGCCAAGTGATACAATCAAAAATGTGTCATTTGGGAGTGTATGTTGCTTTTAGCATAATACGCAGAAATTAAACTCAGAAGGAGAAAATGTGTGGTGTTTGCTACAAAAACTTAAGGTTAAACTTGTCAGATGAGCTGAATTGTACACTAGTGGTACATTTAAAAATCAAGTCAAYCATAAATATTTATTAGTTTTCAACAAAAATCCCTAATACAGGGTTCCCACGGGTCCTTGAAATCATTGAAAGTTTGTGAATTTGAAAAAAAAAGATTTTAAGGTCCTGCAAAGTTTGTGAAAACAGCCAAAAATTACAATTGTCCTTGAAAGTCCTGGAATTTTTTGGGGGGGAATTAAAGTTCTCTATTCATACGACTGATTTTCATCATCTTAAAAAAAGTAAATATTATAAAATAAAATAAAAACTTACATTTGTTGGGGTGGATAACTCAGGATTATGGTAAACTGACGTGGCTTTCAACAAATAACATGAGCCATATAGTCATAGTTTTACCCAATCAGAGCAGAGCAGAGCAGGGCGGGTCGTTCTTTCTGAGCCCAGGTGAGAGCACCACAGGTCCTCCTGTCCTCACCGAGTGTCTGGACATGTTCACATCCCCTCCTCCCAAACTGAGCTGCCCAACCTACCAGTACATAATTACATGTCCATGTATTGTAGATATGAATGCAGGGTGTACATTTAATCCACTTTCTTTCATTGATTCTGACGCAACAACCTGTTATTGGTAACATTCTGCGGTAGCAATAGGTAATTGCCGTGGTTCTTTAATTTGAGGAAATTGGTACTGGAAAGTCCTTGAAAGGTCCTTGAATTTGATGTTGACCAAGGTGTGGGAACCCTGCMAATAAATGATATTGATTGCATCATTAATTGCGCAGCAATTTTAAAATGTTTTTAATAAAATTAGCTAATAAAGGTTCTGAACTTTATGCTACTCCTGGTTTTATCACTGATTTCCATATGGGCCATTCAAACATTAGTAGCTGCCAGATGAGTTGAGGGCATTCATTTGTGGGTGGATTAGTTTGCATTTTCTGCTTTATAGATTCCACAGAATCCACATTCCTCCTCCCTTTTAAAATGTGGACTAATGGTATTCTTATTTGTCTCCTGCCTGATAAAACTTAGTTGTATTTTTGCTTCTTATTTCAAAATCTTGAAAAAGTTCTTAAAATGTTAAGTCCGTCCACTTGTATCTGCACTGTTTCTGCTGCCATTTGTTCTCATGATTAATTGATGGACRTTGGCACGTGTGAGTGCAGTACACGTGTGGCCAAGGGAATGACTGAAACTTTTAAAGGTTGGAAGAGGAGGGGAGGAACATGAAGGAGGCAGGAGTGGAGGAAAATCCACTTCAGGCTGCCCGGTGTGTGTATGTGTGTGTGCATACTTGAGAAAGAGTTCTGTGTGGAGAGTGTGTGGGTGCGTCATTCAGTCAGCCTGGGCTCTCTCTGCAGTACGCTCTCCTCCCGGCTGAGTGGAAACATCATGTGTCTGTGGGACGTCCCGGGGAACAGCCCTGTTTCTCTGAACTGAAACCAGATCAGACTGTCTGAAGAGGACAAAGAAAGAAATTAAATGCAAAGTTGACAAGAATTAAAGAAGAGACCAGTGGATTGCTTTTGTTTTATCCCCTTCTAGCAGCTGGACCCACCACCTCAGACTTGGCTATGCCATGCTGGCCCAGAGGAATGGGCATCCTCCAGGCTGTAAGCCAGTTCACCTGAAGGATCCCCCAAAGCTGCAGGATGTGGACAAGAATGCAGAAAGCTGCTGCTCCTTCTCCTCGTCGCCATCATCTGGAGGTTGTCCCTGGGCTCGACTGGCTGGTGTCGATGGCTGCCTGTCCGAGCCGTACTGCCTCTGGTTCCAGCTTTTGGCCAGAGCCTACTGGGGTGAGGTGGAGCTGGGTTTGTCCAGTCCAAACCGCAGCACGTCCTGGTCTCGGCTTCGAGAAGCCTCTAGGAAGAACTGCGTCCGATCTCGGGTAAGGGTGCAGACGTTGCTGCGCAAAGGCACGGACAGAGCATCCATGCAGACCTGGTTTAAGAGTACTTTGCCACTCTCGAAGTGCTTCGGAACACATTAAAGGGAAATCGGTGTGGGGCAGAGACGTTTAGGTTTACATAGAAAACATTTGGGAGAGGATGAGAGGTTTGGGATGACTACACTTGATTGTGCTGCGTGAGGAATTTCATGTGCGTCATCCTGCTCTCCAGCAGCAGGGTAGTCCTGTTTCACTCACCGATATCGCTTGTGGCGAGTGTGTGTTTGTGTGTGTTCGGGTAAGGTTTCGTTTATTGTTGTTGACACTAATGGAGGTTTCTGAGTGACATTTTCTGTTTACTGTCAGGAGACAACTTTGTTTCGTTTGAGCCACATTTAAGCTGATATTTTCAGAATTTCTTTCTATAAAAAAAACGATAGTGAGATTGAAAATGAGTCTCACCATTTAAAAAAAAGAAAAAAAAGATGTAAAAGGCTAAATCCATGCACAATGTCATTCAAATTCAGTCAAACGTCTCATCTCAGCTGCATAAAATAGGGATAGGCATGCAAATGTTTTCTCTTGCAGGCTTTGCTACCATATGGCAATGCCGCACATCAAACCTGCAGCTATCACAATAACAYTGACTAATTTGATGAACAGATTGCGTGCATAATTAAACAGTATTTTGTCAAATAATGTGTGCGTGTTTGGAACAGCTTTGTAGTATTTTATCTTTTAAATATAACCATCTCAAGGCAGCATGCAAGTCTGTGAAAGCAGTAACTCATCTCAAACTGTGCATTTCGGCTGCTTCTCATGCTCTTTAATTTTATCTTTTCAGTTACATATATAAAAAAGAGAGAGAGAGATAAAGTCTGTGCTCGGCTATGGGGCATTTAAAGCAAGTGGCTGAGCTGTTGCACAATGCAACATCATAGTTTGAGGGTGAACTGAAAACAAACAGTGGAGTTAGGTTGCATCACCTCCTTTCCCTCTTCTCCTCTCTTTCCTCTCAGTTACACTCTGGACTATGACTTACGTCCAGCTCCACACCACTGGGTATTGGTAGTGATTTCACCAGTCAAACCATTAGGCCCACACCCTCCCACTCTCAGGAGGATTGTTCGTCAGCTGCTCCCAGACATGCAGAGGAGAGGTGGGGAAAGAAAAGCCAGAGGGGCGATCAGGGGGAATGTCTTTGTTTTGGATCTATACCTAAGATGTATTTTAGTAGGAGAAGAGCCTGCTGAGTGATTTGGATTAAGGCTGAAGCTCTTGGCAGGTTCTCATAGCCTGGAGTCACAATAGTAGTGTTAGCAGTAACCGCTAACGCACGCCTTGCGGTGCAGTGGTTCAGTTCCATCAGTGCTTGGATGATAGATGTGACAGATGTCTCATAACGCAGGAACAGTTTGTGATGGGTGTTTTTGTAGAGTCACTGTGATTTCGAGGAAAAGAATACAGTGGGTAAAATAAGTATTGAACACGTCATCATTTTCTCAGTAAATATATTACTAGACGTGCCAATGACATGAAATTTTCACCAGATGTTGGTAACAACCCAAGTGATCCATATATACAAAGAAATCAAACCATAAATGTCCAGAAATGAAGTTATTTGTAATAATGTGGAATGGCACAGGGAAAAAGTATTGAACACATGAAGAAAGG
>NW_013952432.1:1430020-1441216 GCF_001266775.1 Austrofundulus limnaeus | reverse complement strand
TTGACGTGTTCAATACTTATTTTACCCGCTGTATTAAAAAAGAACTACTTCTTGTCCATAAATCACTGAATTGCTCAGCTCCACAGATCATCTTACACACTGATCACACAGACCTCTCAGTTACACAAATCCAAACTAAACGTGGTGAAGTTGCATTTAGTTTTTTATGGCCCTCACCTGTGGAACACTCAGCTCAGATTTGAACCTTTTCTGACCACAATCACATCTTAATATAAAGCTTTGTTTGCCGTTGCTTTTAACTAAAGGATTTTAAACTGTTGTGTGGATTTGTCCTTCAGATTAATTGAGATTTTATGTGTGTGGTTGTGTCTGTGTGTGTGTGTGTGTGTGATTGTGTGAGCTCCATGTTACCTCATCCTCCTCTGAGTCCCACACACCAACCCTGACTGAGTGACCGAGCTGCAGAATCTCCTCACACAGCGTAGCAGGTAAGCACCTATGTGTTRACTTTTTTCTAGCTTCCAATAGGGATATTAATCTGTTAAAGACCACCAAATCTGAAAATAYATGACTATTTTTTGTTTATTTAGAAGGACAAGATGAAGCTTCTGGTGTGCCTCMGTGTTCTCTGCTTATTTGCCTGTCGTCTTGGAGGTGAGTTTTTGATCTGAAAAAAAAAAAAAAACGTGTATTTTTTTATTAATCTAAATATAGTTTAAAAGATGAAACATAAAGTAATAGTTTAACTGTTTTTACTCATTGACATGTTGGGTTAAGTTCTGCATGAGTTTGTAGAATTGTTGATAAAATTACCAGTGGTTATAAATAATGGTCTGGATCAACAGGTTTTATTTCGTTATAAATAAATAAATTTTTTGTGATGAATAGAGAAGTCTGTCTGAATTTATAAATTCCTTCAGGCTTAGAGAGTTTGTGTATTTGAGCGTGTGTGTGAAAAGTCAGTGATAATATTTGAGGGAGGAAGCAGGTATCCCTGCAGTTTTAGTCCTGAATCCCTTCTTTGTTCATGAAAAGCTGTGGAATGTTTGTGAACGTTAAATTTTTTCCCCTCTTCGCTTCCTTACAGAGGCCAGAGTCATCCCAGAAGGAGGTACTGTACAAAATAAACCACTTTGTTTTCTAATGGACACCTTCAAAACTACCTTTTTTTATTTCTCTGCTACATTAATTATATAAATCTAAGATACATGATTGTTAACAATCCATACAAACATACCCAATAGTATAAATTTATTAAGAAAAATTAAGGAAGATAGATGAAAAATTGCTCAGACTTTTGATTGGATGTTTAGAAGATGACTTTTCAAAACTCATTTCATTCTTATCTATGTATCCCCATCAGTGCCATATGACGAGCCTGCAGCTGCTCCCTACTGGCCTTACTCCACCTCTGACTTCTGGAACTACGTTGAGTACTTTAGGTCTATTGGAGCATACAACCAGATCAACGAGATGGCCCGGGCCTTCTTCGCCCACCAGCACCTGGGAAACACCCTGGGATACGAGACCAATGAGGGGCACGAGCACTGAGATGGGAGGAGGCAGCCAGGAAAAGAAGAGTTTAAAGAAAGGGATAGAAACAGAGCTGATTATTTTCCCTGCTTAGAAAATGTGCTTGTTGGATAAACTTTAAGACAAGATCTAGACTAGTTGCATAATACATTCATGTAGTGTAATAAATGAATAAAACGTTTTGCTTGTAATGTTCAAGAAATCCTCCTTGCATGTTCCAAATCTGCTTCATCCTATGCTCAAAGTCAGAGCATAAGGCAGGCAGGGACAACCTGGACAGGTCACCAGTCCAATGACGAGTTAAAATAAATAAATTAATAAATACTTGTTTTTGGGGTTTTCCTGAATAATCTTAAAAATAAATACAATTAAAACATTTAATTTATTTATTGTTTTTTTAAGACATCAAAGCTATGGATTTAATGACAATGAAAAACGAAAAGCTGCCAAATTCCCTTTTGATAGATAATTTTACTGTCATAAGCTGTATTATCTAACTGTATTATGAAATACTGACATTCGTTTGGTTATAACAACACGATAAAAATGGTTCCGTCAGTTTTTGAGTTAATTGGACAGCGGATAGAAAGTCGTGTCTTGTTGTGTGAGCCGGACACAAATTAGCGTCGTACACAACTGAGCACCGGGGATTAGCCTAGCTAACCTGCAAACCCTTGCGAGCTTCGTCGAAAAGACAGAACCGTCAGTGTCGAGATGAAACCTGCAGTGGACGAGATGTTTCCTGAGGGAGCTGGACCCTACGTGGACCTGGACGAGGTTCGTCCAAGTACAAACAGCTAAAATAAGTTTTAGCGGAKATAAACATACTAATGCTAATGTCAAGTGGTGTTAAAGAAAGCCGGCGTATTCGATGTAGAACAGTTGAGCAGATTGTTAAAGATAAATCAAACATTGTACTTAGTGTAACCTGTTTTTTCCACAGTAATTTATTTTTAATATTTATACTGAGAGCAACGCATGCTGTACCTTAAGACTGTAGATGACTTGCTAGATGCTCAGATAGTAACTGAAATCATACAAAATACAGTTTTCAGAAGAACAACACAGGACTTGTCATGCAATAAAAATGACCTTTAGCTTCTATCATTATTAAATTGTGCTTCCGGTCTTATTATAAGCACAGAAGAGTTATTACTACAGATATAATTGACCATYTTTATAATGATCATCTTAACCTAGAATGTTTGAATAATTATCAAATCTATATATATAAAAAAACATGGATCTGCTGTCACAGACTACTTTATTTRCATGCAGTGAAGCAACAATATACTGATTTTCTTGTCTAATAATTATAAACGTTGCGATGAAACATGTAAACAGGCTTTGCCCATGTTGTTTTGTATTTGCRGTGTGTTTACAGGCAGGGGGCAGCAGCGGCCTGCTGATGGACCTGGCAGCAAATGAAAAAGCTGTGCATTCAGATTTTTTTAACGGTAAGTCCCAAGTGTTCTACCCAAACTGTWACAGAACACGCATAGATTCCCTTTTTTCTTTCCTGTAGTTCAGYCCAAATCAGTCAAACACGGGACGTCTGATAGAGATGTATAAAATGCAAAAGTACGTTATAAGTAAGTATTTTATGTGTAGTTATTTCAGTCTTTTTTGTTGTTTTTATATTTATTTTTTCTTTCAACAATAACTACGTAATCAGTGTGATTCTGCGCACAAATGGTTAACAAGTGAGAGTATCAAAGCGGAAACATAATTTTGAGGAACTTGTCTTTAAATTTATTTTTGAAGTGTAACTTCAAAAAAAAAAAAAACCCTGAAGTAAATCATCAGCGTCATCTGACCATTAAGAATCGTATGGACCAAATTAACCAAAACAAGTTGTCCCAGTGGTATTTCCATGACAGACTTTTAGGTAGGAACATAAGCTCTAGGCAAACAGGAGTTTCACTGTAAACATGTGATTTATTTGTTCTCCCTAAGCAAATTATCTTTCCACATTAATCCTCAAAAATTAATATATTCCCCTCTAAACACCAAATAATATACAAACATAACACATGACATGGAGGATGCCCCAAAACACCAAACTAATGTTTTTTGGCTCCAAGTTGAACAGTTTTGGCTCAGCAGCACATGGCCTAAAAAGAAAATTGCTGATTGTTAAAAAGAAGAGGGGGGTACAGGAGGATGGTAAAACGAGTTTATAGCTGCTTTCAGACTGAAACTCCACAGGACACCTCGCCAGTCAGCTACTTTAAAACGCCTGCACACGTCYGAGCTCCTTCACATCATTTGGTCATCTAAAACTTGACAAGCTCAAAAGTTTGCTCTTTTAAGTATTTGACTAGTGCGCCACTTAGAGTAATCGCATAAAATGATGCGACTTATTAGCTTTAAAATAACTAGAAGTGGCTGAGCGCAGGCTGCACCGTTTTTAACTCCTCCCCTTATTAACGTTTGCGATCTACAACCTGAGAATGAGACGGGCTGCAGAATGGACAAAAATGCCAATCTGACACCTTTGATGAACTGCTGTGTCACGTAATCAGCTGATTCTCCAGAGAAGTCAGAGCCCCTCGGCTGACATGTGGTCTGCTGCTGCAGAGCGACGTGTTTTTACCACCAGCAGAGCGCGGACTCATCGGAGCCACTACAGAGTTAGTGTTAATTAGATCCTGCTGGTTGGGTCTGCAGCCTGCCATGTCCCYTCTTTTTCTAACCAGCGTCAACTGGTTGAAAATCTGATCGATGTGTTTGGTTTACGTTGTGAATAAAAAAAGAAGCAGGGTGACATTTGATCCACCAGATTGTAAGACGTGTATGCAGTTTTCAAGCTAAATATGCAAGGACACATCGCAGCTTCGCCCTAAGCTTGTTCAGTTATCAGTGGTGGGCACCAGCCCGCTAAAGCACAAATCCGCTAATTGCGGACCTAAATATTTCATTTGTGCTTTAGCGGTCTTACTAATTTTTATAATCCATAAGCGGATTTGCACTTTCTAAAATTAAAATGCAGTACAGCTAATAACTAATTATCTACCAGTCATCATTATCTTGAACAGCGGAAGGTATGGTAACACACTTATTGGAAAGTTATACATCCTTGCTGACTGTTGCTTTGGGTCACGGTTCTCATTTCCAACAATGCTTTGTGTCTGCTTACGTAGCAGGAAGGCAGTGTTTAGAACTCCCTGTCCCAGCTAAAACAGTTAATGTTTGTAATCCATACTAAAATTTTGTTTGTATTGATTTATTTTACTTTACAATCGGAGCTCCTTTTAAAAAAAAAGTTTAAACGCTGGAGCTCAATACATGACGTAATTTGTCGAAGCAACGGGGTTAGAGACGCAGAAATGATTTAAAGATATTATGCTGATGAAGACTGACATCTAGTGGTCAACTGGAGCAATTACATGGAAAACTTTAAAATCCAAGCTCTTATTTTGAAGGGAAGATAGTTTCCTGTTCTCTGTGCTTTTGTTTCCCTATCACAAATCAAATTTGTCATGTACCCAGAATGCATCGCTTCAGTTTTCCAATAAACAGTTTTAAAATTGGTTTATTGATGCTTCTTTAATGAAAAATCTACAACAAACAAAAGAAAAAGACAAAGAAGCAGCCGAACTAGCAATCCTCAACAACGTTTTGATTTTTACACCAGGAGCTAAAGGTCTGTTTCAGSAAATCACATCCCCAGCAATCGGCGGTTGTAGAATTACACTGTAAAGGGGTTCATACACCGCTAGTTGGCAGTGTTGTGCATATATTGTACATGAATTGTTGCCAGCTAGTAAGTGTCAAATTGAACTTGTGTTTTAAAATTAGCTTCCGCTAGTTTTGCTATGGTGTAAGCGCTTTAGAATTTGCAGAGCTAATTTTTGGATTAGCGCTGCCCACCACTGTCAGTTTTATATCAATACAAGGTTTTAAACATTTTCTTCTTTATATTTTCTACAGTACTTTTAGAGCAACTAACTGCCTCAAACTTTTGACTAGGTTTTGATTACATTTCAGATGGCTGGTATGTGATTATAGAAAGATGGTGGTGTGTCAAAAAGTAGTTTATATCCATCAGCCTGACTTTTTACTGCCGCTTTATTTCAGGATAAATGGACTAATTCAAAACCAGTTTTATTAAAGGATTTTAGTACTTAATAGTAATAAACAAAGGTTAGGTTACGGCATTTTCAAATATTACTAAAAACCCTGGCAAGTTTTAATGAAATTAACCTCCAAACCATCATTTTTAATGCAGAAGTAAAGATCAAAACTGCATATTTTACCAACTATTATGGCTTTAAACAGAACTGAAAGAAAAGATTCCAAATTGTTCCCATTTATTTCCATTCATATGTTAAAGAGTAAGCTCATTAGGACATTTCTCTTTGAAAATAATGCTTGATTAGTCAATTAAAACATTTTAAACAGTTTACAGAGACGCTGCATGACAAAACGAAACCACAGTGCTGTGTTTACATTCAAGCAGCCACCTTCCTAGCATCTGATGTTTTAGTAATTAAACCCAATGATTAGATCAGAGCACTTGCTCTGTTTGGTAACAACCAGTGACCTGTCCCAGTTGGGTTAATCCCATCCAGATTCCAGTCTTTATTTAATCTGGTATATCAGAAAGAACAAAAGGATGACAAGAACATTCTCCGACCTTAAATATCACACTACGAGGTTGCAACTGTTGTTTTCTTTTTATACTATAGATTTTCCTGCCAATTAGTTTCTCAATTAAAAGTTCTGTAAAAAATACTTTGTAAGATCTATACATTAAAAAAAGAATCTGTTCAACAGAAATTGTGGTGTTTTAATGAGCAAACAGAAGAGCTTCCCAGAAAACTGTTTTAAAGGCTTCCATTGTTTCTAAGTGTTGTCTTTGTGCCACGAGGCGAAGCATTGCCTTGAGTTTTTCAGATTATATAACTATAATAAATGTACGTGGGTGGCACAGGAGTAGCTTTCACAAGGTTGCCTTGTTAAAAGTGCAAACAATGTAAGTGGGGGACCCTCCTGGATAGCAGCCAGCTATGGAAGTTTGAGCTCATTTGAGCCGAGTGTCTTTGTGTCATTATTATTATACGCAGCAGAAATTAGCTGAGAATGTAGGAGTGTTTGAGGAAAACAGCTGGACTCATTTCAACCTTGTTTWTTTTTTCCTCTCCTGTTTCCCCTCCCGCCCGTTTCTGCTTTCCATCACGCAGACTTCGAGGACCTCTTCGACGACGACGACCTGCAGTGATCGCAGCATCCGAACGTCCGTGGGATTCTGTGAACGAGTGCATAAAAAGAAGCGAAGAAGAACACGGGGCTGCCGCCTCTTCCCATAATTACTCTCTTACTTGTACAGCCTCCTCTCTCTTACATGTGATTCAGCAACCATAATAAAATAAAGCCGTTATGTTTTCTACACACACACACACACACACACACACACACACACACACACACACACACACACAAAAAAAAACCCCTCAGCTGTTTGTGAATTCTGAGAGTCTCTTAAATTCCTGCTTCGGAGAAAATTATGATGGTTTTGAGGCTGTCGTGTTTGAGCCTGCTCCTGCCTGGATTGAAGGTTTGTGGATTCAGGTAAAACATCTGTTAGCAAACATAATTACACACAAGATTCAATCTAACATGGTCTAAATATTCAGTCATGAGACAACCGGGCAGGAAAAATACAAAGCTGAGGTACAGAGCACCTAAGTATAAGAAATAAAACTGATATATTTTCTTATTGATTTTTTTTTTGTTGTTGTTTTTGTCTTGAAGTAAGTTTAGAGACTGACTTTTCCCCAAATGATTCAGGTGATTGTGGATTTAAATAAAAGAAGTAAAAAACAAAATTGCATGCAGTTGTTATTTAAAACAGATTGTTTAATCATTAAAAAGCCTGAACTCAACAGATCCTGCTTGCAGAAATGTTTTCTACCATTAAGCTATGAGCTTCAAACAGGTTTGACTCTGATGTTGACTTTTGATCATTACTTTTAAACTGTAATCCATTTCTTAATAACTGTATAATAAAAAACTTGTCAGAGCTTCAAAATCAGAAGTATCGTGTGAACTCAAATCTTTAAAACCCATTCCTTCGTTGGAGAAAATAATTTGACATTAAGTGAGCTGTTCCTATAAACTAAGTTCCTAAGTAGATAAACAAGGAATCCACTTTTTACCTCATCATTAATTAATGTTAAAATGTCTTTTTTTTTTTTTTTTGGATTCTGCAGCTGTTCGTGTTCAAATTTTAGTGGGTTTTCATTCACAAAATGTGTAACATACAACAGTTTACAGAAATGCACCTATTTAAAARGAATTTCAAAAATTGGAGTGTCTACATTCTGCTATAGTACAATGAAAATGACCCAAAGTGCTGTTAGATTAAACTAAATGGAAAACCTTTCATCAACATGATTTGAGTTTGTAAAAGTCAGCACCCTAAAAAAACATCCAACACATGTTTTATTTACTTAAAATTTGTTCATGATACATTGGATTTGGGTCTGTTGAATAATTAAGTCAGTTTTTGGATAAGGTTCATTTAAATTGCAATACTTAACAGTTTTCTATTGTAAAGATTAAAATTTGTCAGTGATTTATGTGCTGCAGCCACTGTAGATGTTCAAAAATCATCTGGTTCTTTGTTGTATTCTTTGCTTATAACCAGTGGTTCCACWGGATTAAAAATGCTTTCACAATCATTTTTATTTTATATTTTCAGGACACTTTCACTAAATCTTGATCATGCATTGTGTAAAAATAATAGGGCCCGACCTAAATTCACGTTTTCTTAATTTGATGATGACAAATTTTAGATTAAATTATCTGTTTCTGTGTTTTCAAGGTTCAATTAGCAGTTTCTCCATTTCACATACCCAATATAATGAAATGTACATAAAATAAAGTTAGCCCCACACCCCAAAAAATGTCTAATGTAATTTTAGATTAATCAGTGAAGCTATTGGACTTTTGTGTGATGATTAATGATCACATTACAGTGGTTATCCAAACCTGAATTCATCTAAAAGTAGAAAACAGCAGCATATTCTCTCTGAGCTGTACTATAGAGCAACATTTAAAACCACTTTTGCCTAAAAATAGGCAATTTATTCAGGATTGAATCACATTTGTTATAAGAAAAATGTATGTTTCTCAGGTTGAATCATCTTAAAACTAAGAAAACCACATCTGAATCTGGCCCAGATTTAAAACTCATAACTTTTCAGACAATTCTAAGGGAATTACAGCTGTCTCCTGTCACATTCGGGGATGTTGAATCACAGTGGTGAGTTTGTCCACTGGTTGTGTTTCTGTTTCTTACGAAGGCCGACAAGCCTGAACACAGTTTAACTGAGGGAAACTGTAGATTATCAAATTCCTCATGTGTGGACCAGCTGTGCAGGTTTACTGTGTTTTCAGTGGTTTGACCCTCCATGAGGTCCCTGAAAAGTGCTGAGGTGGCACCTTGAAAATATGTCATTATTTCCTCRTGTTTCCTTTAATCTCTCTTCTTTTTGTTTTGCTTGTTTAAAAGCTACTGTTGCTCCTAAATATGGATGCAAGATTTGTATTTTAATCATTAACGTGCCTTAAACTTAACAAACAAAACAACAAAAGCAACTTTCACCAAATCTTCCACGTCTCCTTTCTCCTGTCTTTAATTACCGTTCCTCCGAGACGTCTCATTGGCCAAAACTGTGAGCCAATCATCTTGTTGAGGTATAGCCCCTAGACCCCCCCCCCCACCCCTCAGGTGGTCTATGTGTTCATTAGTGTGTGGCAGAGAAAATGGGCTCAGTTTAAAACCTTGTGTGATCTTTAAATCTGTACATTTTGCAAGGAGGGCTTGAGGACAAGGAGTCCCGACTAGAACCAAAGCCCAAAGACACCTGGAGTCTCCAGAGTCCAGACCTGTGCCGGACCTGTCAGTATAAAATAAACACAAGGTAAGAGAAGCTGGTCAAATGTGTGGCTACTGTACTTTAATTTCCAGGGTTTAAAAATCCAAATAAAGCTGATTTGAGAGAAAAATACATCTGGTTTGCTAATGAGGACGGGTCAGTGGCTTCAAAACCACCAGGAGCCATTAAAGAGTTCACCTCACCTGTGGGGCCAGGTGAACACCAGCAAAGAAAGGAAGGAAAACTTGTGAGACCTTTTTTTTGCTAAAGAATACAACCATGTTTTAGATTAAATGACAAAATAGTCACGTTAACCGTGGGGAAAAATGAAGGCACAGAAGATCACAAAAACATACATCATTTCAGAGTAAAAGTTTTTATTTTAACTTGTATGTTTGGTTTTAGCAGGGGCAGAAGGAGTCCAGTCATGGCTGAACAGAGGTGTTTCTGCGGTGTGTTGATCACCACGCTGCTGGTCGTGATGCTGCTGCCTGGTGAGTACACACTATGTAGTTACATACCAGATATTGTTATAATATAAAAATATACATTAAATAAAACKTTTTCAAGCATGAAGAACATATTATGCAAAAACATACATATCAGCAAAAATCCCAAATTGAACAACAAAGGAAGACTGAGCTCATTCATTCATTTTATTTCATTGAAGCTATTCTTAATTAAACATTGATTTTTTTTTAGGGCCTAAAATAACTTCAAACAAAACAGGCTCAGAAGGGTTCAAAACRTTGCCTTTGGGTGTCTTATTTTGTACGATTATCCACTGAAAATGCAAAAAAGTCTAAATTATTCAAAATACCTGTGAAGCTTTTACTAGTAGATATTGACATTTCTCATCAAAACCAGCTCAGAGACGTGCCAAACTAATATCTAACACTATTTATGTTATGCCTGTTAACTTCATGCTGAATGTCAAGGCCAGTGAAATCTGCTGGAAGCAGCAGAWCGCAGCAGCGTTCATTGATCTTCGCAGCAACGCTTCAAAGCAAAAACTCCATGAATGAACCGAGTCCATGTGCTCTGGAAGATAAGCACACGTAGACAAAGTTGCACCTGTTTGTTGGTAAAGAAGCAGACTTTTTCAGGTGAATTCAACCTTTGCTCATTGACTAAAAGCAGCTTTTGAATCAATYGTTGGCCTGGGGGCAAATAGTAGTCATTCACGCTTTTAGTATTGCATAAAAAACCTGCTGATATGACTAAGCGTTACCCAATTTTCTATTAAAAAAGTCATGATTTTTTGGTTATAAACACAGCTTTCAGTTGATAAAAAGCCATTTTGAATTAAGTGAATGTTCATGCTAATGCCTTCTTCTATTAGCTGCTGTAACCAGTTTTTGGACACCAAGAAAAAAGAAAATAAACACAAACTTTTCTTTATTTCTGAGCAGAGACATCTATTTTATTTGCATCGTCGTCATAAATAATTCTTGTTGCTGCCTCAGGCTATAGCCCTCAAGGTTTTGTTTGTTGAAGCTGAATGTTTGGCTGGATCGGACTCAGCCCGAGACCTCCGCAGACTCACAAGTCATCCTCTGCAGCTCGTACATAACACTTCGAGCCTCTGATGTTCAAATCAGTGGTGCCTGCAGAAATTTTTTTCAGTGGGGCCATTGGGGTGGCGGGGGGCACTGAAAAATCAGGGGTGGCACACCAAAGCTAATATCTATAACAGACATTTTATAACGTGTTTGTAGAACTGACAATTTGAAAACTATGGCAAAATAAAAGCTATGGATTTGCCAACAGATGTTCAATTTGTAATTTTACGGATAATAGTACTGATTTTGTGATG
>NW_013952432.1:1422269-1429951 GCF_001266775.1 Austrofundulus limnaeus | reverse complement strand
TTTGAGAACATTGGTTTTAGACTGGTTGTCCTGATTCAGAGGAGCTAGATTTTAATTTAATTTTTATTTTAAATAAAATATAAATTAACATTTTAACTCTTAATTGTTAAAAATCAATGCTTGTTTTTTATATTTATGGAGGTTCTATTCCTGAAGAGGTAGGGGAATTTAAAAAGGAAAAACCTGGGTACTCAAGAGGATAAAGGTGGTGGTGGTGGTGGGTTGCTCCCCTGCCACCTGTTTCCACTTTGTTCTTAAAATGATTGGCGTTTTTACAAAGAGGGAGGTGCGCTTTGTGGCTTTTCCTTTTTCAAACGATTTTTAAAGTTTCAGAAAAGAAACAAAATTGTTCCTTCTCCTGTAAAAAAAAAATGAGTACCTGTCAGCATCACCTCCTGCTCTTGCCTGTTTCCAGATGTGCCAGCTGCTTTTTTACAAGCTTGTAAAAAACAGTAACAGCGGATACACTGAGACAGCATCATTTAACCCCCTCCCTGCCTCCCTCCCTCCTCCTCAGGTCAACGTCACTCCTCTTTCCCTTTAATTCAGCTTTCATCCTTCATTCCTTCACTCATCGCCCCTCCTGTAACCTCCTCCTCCTCATGTTTACTCCAGTTCAAACTCTTCCTTTTTACATCAGGAGACTGATGTTTTTTTTTCCCTACTAACCCCCGAGTCTCTGGATCTTTTTAAACCAGTCATCTCCTCCTCTTCCTCTGTAAGGGATTAACACCTTTCCCCCGGAGAGATGAAAGAAACCAGGAGCAAAGCTGAATCTGCTGTTTCCTCAGCCTGTATGGGGGTCAAACGGTGCGCCAAACGATGTTGCACAAAAAGCCGCACACACAAGTGCGCACACAGCTCTTTGAGAACACACCAGGAGGTTTGATGTTATAGCCGTCGCTATAAAATCTACAAAGAGCTGCCAGTGCAGTGCTTCAGGCAGAGCCAATTACTCCTGCTCTATTTTATAAATGATATGAGCCTCTAAGTGTTTGAGGTTTAATGCCATTACTGTTGCATTAAAAGCAAACTAAAACATCTGAGTAGATGGGAGCGAGTAAAGTTCACTTTAGTAACTTTTTGGTTTTATGCATTGTTTTGTTGTTTTCTGTGTTTACAGCATTCCTGTCTGCTGGACCAATCGCCAAAAAATCCAAAGGAGATGGTGAATATCTTTTTCTTTTTAATGAGTTTTATACCTGGATGAGGTTGACATCTGGTATAGGCAATATAGGCAAATGCTCAGCTGCTTTGTTACATGTAAAGGATGTTTTGTGATAAAAGTATAAAAGTTATAAGAATAAAAGTATCATACGATGCAGGCAAGATTAACTACTGGTGCTCGGTCTGTAAATAGAAAACACAATAAGGATAATGAAAGTTTCAGTTTTGATGTATAAAATTCAGGTTCAAGTCTGGTTTTGAGCTTTTTCTACCTTCAAATAATATTGATTTTATGTTGTTTTATTAATTCCAAGAATCTAATAAAATGCTCTAAATGGTTGGAAAATGCAATGTTTTGAGTAGATATTTTACAAAATTTTCTGGGGGACTATATCTCTGGAACCCCCTAGAGCTGCTTCACTACACAGGTGTTCATTAACATGAACAGGTGTACCTCATTGCTGTCAGCAGATGTTTGCAGGTATGAGGTTAATATTTAGTATTCAGTTTCATATGAAGTGTATTTTTAGCTATTTTATTTGGACAATCTAGTTTCTGAAGATAAAAATAATACCAAAGATATTAATCTGGTATGAGTGTGTGTAAATTGGCAGTGAGGTTTAGAAAACTGCCCAAAGGATGCCACATTGTCTTGGACCAGTCCTGCCTAGACCTGACATAAATGACCTTTAAATGAAAACAGCTTTGTCCTTGAGTATGTTGTTAGCTACTTTGAGAAAAACTTTGAATGAGACTTTTAAGTATGTGAGGCAGTCTTTAGTTGTTTCTTGTTTCCTTCCTGTCCTCAGCGGGGGAGAGTATCCAGGAGAAGGCAGCAGCTGCCGCGGAGCACAGGAGGCTGATCCGGAACCGCAGGAACATTAGCTGGTACAAACAGCATTCTGACTTCTGGGCCTGGTACAAGTACTTTACTGACAACAGCAACCAAGAGGCAGTGAGTAAACACAAACACAGAAACAACATTATCAGAAAGAACCACATCCATGATGTCTAAATGTTGAAATACATGTCACCAAAACACAAGTATCACTGCATAAATGTTCGTAGGAGATCTACATGGTAATTAGCATTTTAGCTTCATTTGGAAAACAATGTAAAGGTTATTTTATTGAGTGTAATTCTATGTGAAGTTGTAAGTAAGTAATAACAGTAAAGGAGTAATGGCAGCTTTTTGTTTTCTTAAGTTTCAACCAAAGTAACTGTCTGAGGGAAAATTAAGGTTGTGGAAAAAATCAATATAAAGGTGTTTCCTTGAATCCTTAACAAGCTTTGTTTCCAACTTTGTTTCACAAAAAAACATTGCTGATAACAAACTACAGCTCAGCTCCCAATCAATAACTATTGATTATTTAAAAGACAGTGATGTAAGAGTGTATAAATCAGAATTTGCGCACCCTTCTATGAAATCTTTGTGATTGGAGTTGTTTTACGACAGTACTCAGAAATGGTCCCACTCAGACTACCCTTTAGCTTCGTTCCTTCAAACAAACCTCTCTTTGACTCTCCAAACTGTTTTTGTYCTAATCTGTTTCTGCTAAGACACTTACTGCTGATAACAATGCCACAGAATCCCATTTCAGAAATTTTAAACTATTCCRTTACAGGTGCGATTAAAGTAAAGATGTTAAAGCAACAATGGAATATGTACAAAAAATCCTTTTTTGTTAAAGCAAGATGGTAAATTTTGTGGTAATTATTTAGTCTCACATTTTAAATTTCATATAGCTACAGTCTGATAAAGTTACCAAGCAGAGAAGTTTTTTTTTTAGCTTTTTGCAATGATACCCCCCCCCCCCCCCACACACACACACACAGTTATTTTGGTGTGAGTGAATTCAAATACACTCAAAATATTTTCTTTCATGAAGATTTTGAACAGACCACTATATATTCATTGCTACCAGTATCAGTTCACCAYTGGGCCCCTTTTGCCTCCCCAGGTGCAGGAAATGGATCGCATCTACCTGGCTTATCTCCAGAACAAGAACCGTGCCGAGGCGCGCAACTCCTACAAGGCCTATCTTCGGCACCTGGGGGATATTTACAAGTCCTGTTCCGACTCTGAGGACCCTAACTGTGTGGCTTCGTATACCTCAAGGCCCAAACCTAAGGCAGAGCCCCCCAAACCAGCACCAATGAAAACCTGTGACCCCACGAAGGACCCTCAATGCCTGTATATGGCTTTGGTCCAGGGTAAGAGCCCCTACCTGCCTCTGGTGCTTCAAACTGCCCCTGCAGCACCAGTCAAGGCCCCTGCTCCTTTGTTTGCTCGGGCTGCTGCTGCTCAAAGTAAAGATCCGATGTCTGGATATCACTACTATGCCCCATCTGCAGTGTCTGCCCTTACCAAGGTACTGTGTTTACAATAATGTGTTGACTATAATAGTTTGTGCACTGTGTGAATAAAAAGCAATAGTTGAACCAGTTGAGCAGTTAGTTTATGGGTATCTTTGGATCAAACTTTCCAAATTTTATTAAAAACGTTAAACTATCTTCCCAACGTTTAAACACCTACAATGTTTTTGAATAATAAGGTCATAGCTGCTCCATTCTAATAAAAAACTCAAGAAATAATCAGTTTCATTGTTTTTTCAGGAGCAGAAGGCTGAACTGCTTCGTATCTGCTCTGCTGATGATGTGGAGTGTTTACAGTATCATCTCAGAGCTGCCTATGGCTATCAAACCTCTGCTGGTCCTGCCCCTTCTTATGCCCACCTGGGCTGTGACCCCAAGAAAGACCCCACTTGCAAACACAAACAAGCACAAAAGGCCCCTTCTGGTCTCTATCGACAGTACCCCACTTGTGATCCATACCGGGATCCCTACTGCACCTATGCTTCCTCCCTTGCGGTATTTATTAGAATAATTTTTTTTTATCTGCTGCCACTTTGTTCCCCGTTTTGCTCTTATTATCGCTACTTACTGTGATCTGTCCCTCCAGGCTCCCCGTTCTGGTCCCGGACCGTGCAACCCTCTCTATGACGACAACTGCAACCCTCTGACCGCCACCAGATTCGCCTCACCCCCAGAGGAGTACCGAAATGACGATCGAGATGAGGCGGCTGCTATCCGCGCAGCTCCTCCTGCTGCTGAGCAGAACGACCCCTATGCCATGTTTAGGGATGCCTATGCTAATGCTAACCGAGTCCATGATCCCTATGCTATGTACCGTCAGCCTCCAGCCCCAGCGTCTCCTCTTTCTACTGATCCGTACAACATCCTGCGTCAGTTCATGTCCCAAGCTCAGGATAGTGACCCGTTTGCTCCACGCACGGCTGCTCCCGAGTCCAACGCTAACGATCCTTTCTCCGCTGCTCGTGACACCATGAGTCGTCACAGCCCTCCCACATCCAGGCAGCAGTACCCATTTTCCAGTCCAAGCTACGAAGAGCCACCTCAGGAGGAGCGACACCCTCTGGGCCCTCCGGGTAAAACCAAAGAGGGTTATGACTGCTTCATCGGTTACGACCGTGAATGCTACCCCTTGAAGCCTAGTCAACCTCGCTCTGGAGCTCATCGCCGCATCCCCTATGCCGCAGAGGCCTACGAGCCCCACCTGAATGCTGATGGTACCCGCAACGGTGTCTTGGAGCCTTCTAACCCTGACTGTGACCCCGAGTATGACCCTGACTGCCGCCTGCGTCGCCACGAGTCACAACCAGCCCAGCCAGAGATCCAGCCCGAACATCACGCTGAGGACGACTACAACCAGGGTGCAGGAGAAGGCGAACAGCTGGAACAGGAGCCCTACCAGAGTGGCCAGGAAGAGCCTCACACGTCTTACCAGTCTCACTCGCCGAGGATGCCCAGCCTCCAGGACATCCTCAGACTTTACGGAGACCGCTACCCCGGGCAGGTTGATCACAGAGCTTACGCAGGCGACTACCGCAAAAAGTAATCATGCACATGCACGCAGTTGGACACAAAAACACAGTCCCAAGCATTTTTGTAGCCCAGTCTGGGAATAACTTTATGCAGCAAGCATCCAGGTCTGACTGGTCAGGAAATGGGACACAGGTGAAGTCTATGGGCCTGAAGGGCAAGAACATGCACATACGTCCACATATATCCTCCTGCTGAAGGAGCATGCTCATAAATCTTGCAAAAAAATGTTTGGCTTTCTATGACTTTAGATGCTTCAGACCTGCTTTGTGCATTGCTCTTCATCCTTTTCCTAGCACTCAAATTTTGTTATGAATTCTTATTTTCTAATTTTGCTTCTATATCTTTACTTTTCACTTTATTTTTTCTTTGGTTGTTGCTTTTCACACTAATGGATTATGGAAATATTTGTTTCCACATTGAATGTTCTACTAATTATAATAAAAAAACAACCCTGAATCCCTTTGTGTGGACATTTTTTTGGTATAACTCAAATTTTGTTGACACTGGTCACTCAAATATAATGTTACAGGTTTGAAGCACAAAACATTTTTCTTCCACATTCATAGGAGAAACAATATCACTGTTTTAATGAGCCTAAAGGGTGGGGGCGCTGTGTACTTTTGAAGCACATCTACCACAATCTAGTAATCTTGTTACCTTCAGTTGTTCTGAAAATGCAAATATCTCAAAAATAAATTTGACATTGAGTAGCCTTTAAGGCTCTTTAAAAACCTGCTACAGTTTTCGACACTCCTATTTCAGCACATCATCACAAAAATGATTTATGCCATTTACATCCTTTAGTAGGTGCGTTGCAAGAGGGTAGTCTCCGTGGCATCCAAAAATGTGTTTCCTCCATGAAGGCACTTTTTAATCTGAAAAGGACTGGATTTAGAAGTACTTTGTATTACAAGCTCASCTGACGTGCAGTTCTACCAGGTCTGGAGCTGTGTGGGGTGAGGCATGCAGGGGTGCTCTGCGTTGCTTCGTACCAGCAAGTGTTTCAGCAGCTCCACAAGGCTACCACAGGAGATTCAAGGATTTCGCAACCATGCATGAACGAGTCAAAGCAACACTCTGGGTATGTTTTTGACGAGGGAATAACATTATAACACGGTGTAAAGCTCAAAAAAGTCAATTTCGCAATATTCCCTGCTTTTAGAATAATTTCTCAATTGTGGAAAACAAATGAGAATTTGTGATATTTTACTAAGGAAGTGTCAAAGATCAGGTATGGAACGTGATGATGAGCAGCATCCTCTGGACACTTTCAAATGAAAATGTATTTMCTCCTCCTCTAGACTCAAACATGTAAGACAAAACCTATTAGACTTAAACACTCATAAAAAAAAGCAATCACTTYAAGCCATGCTTGATCTGTTTCTATTGAACTTCTTTGGAAAAATGCAAGGATAATGAGAGTGATATGTGATAATTTCTCCAAGATACTAAAAACACAAATATAATATTTTCCCCCTTCAGTTCTAGTCTAATGAAAGTGCTGTTTAGTACACCTCATAGGACACATTACCTCAAGAACCACCTTTTTTTTGACATGTTAAAGTAAACCTTATGATAACTTCTCTGTGACTTTTCCAATCTGGTCACTATTAACTGCTCGTTCTTATCTCGTGTCAAGGTTTTCTGAAACAATCTTTGTCTTTGTTTTGTCTTTCAGTTTTCAGAAAGATCTGAAAGCGGTCATCCCTCATCTAACTTCTCCTTGAATCTCATGGGGTGGAGGGTCACAGCGAGCAAAGCTTGACCTCTTGTCGTTGTTYCACAGTTAGACACAGAAGTCTTTAACATCACCATACACTGCTCCAGGGGAAGGCATAATGAGCTGAATTCTGTTATTTAGTTTGGAGACAGAGTGTGTGAAAAAGCCAAGTAACCAAGACTGTGACTGATGAACATGTGGGTATTTTGTGCTAAATTAGAGCCGAAGTGCATGAATCATAAAGAAAATTTGTCACAGTGACCATCGCATCAAACAAATACACAGAGCTTAAAATATTTCCTCATGTGTTACTTTTGCGTAGCTGCAAAAAGCCATTAAAAATTGATTTTTTTTTTTTTTTTGCTGTGTAGACAGTAAACTCTCTGCTCGAACTAAATCTGGTCATTTATATTTCAGCAAAATTTAGTTGATGTCCTTTCCAAACTGTGCTTTTATCTTTAGCCCYCAGGACAACACCTAATGCAAAGGAGTGACCATAAATCTGCCCTGACAAATTTCCACTGGAAGTAAAGCTTGTGACTGCACAGTATTGATTTGTCTTCTCTCTGCTCTCAGAGCCTGTAATTGTTTTATCAGATGCCTTTTTTTTTATAGAAGATTGTGTCTTGAGATGAAGTTTGATGATACAGTATCTACATGAGTACAGTTTGCCTTAAAAKTCTAAGGATGTGAGGTCATCGTTACAACTCAAACCTCAATGAAACCTCCACTACACCATAATATCGTCATTTGTATCATATTTGCTACGCTGGATTCCATGACCTATATTTTATAGGGGTGTAAGAAAATATCGATACACTGAAATATCCCGATATTTCATTTCCCGATACTGTATCGATATTCTAAAGCCCTGCATTGATTTTTTTAT
>NW_013952432.1:1416032-1419539 GCF_001266775.1 Austrofundulus limnaeus | reverse complement strand
ATATATAATAAACAAAGTGATGTGGCAAAAAAAAAAATTTTTTTTTGTTTTTGTTTAAAGGCCTAATAAACATGTCAGTTATAAAATTGTGAATTTTCTGACTATAAAGGGTTTGGCTTTAAAGGGTCAAATCAAAGGCACTTGTTTTGTTTTTCTTTGACTTTCTGCAGACTGAGCCTCGACAAATATCCACACCCACCTTTGCAGGTGTTAGTTAACTGGGTGTCCGGGGGGTACTCACTGGACTCACAGCTGGATTTGACATGCTGTAATGAGACATCGCCAAAGCTAAAACGGTTCTCTGTCACCTTGAGTTCAYATCTGGGATCTGACACCAGGTGGGAGGAAACTCTGAGGGGGGTTCCACCTCCACTCATYTTTTGAAATTACTGACCTTAATCAGGAACAAAAGCTGTGGAGCTGGAGAAGACAAAGTGGTGGGTAAAAAGGATGATGTGATAAAAAAAAGGGCTACAGGACACAGCAGGTGTGTTTGGATAAAAAAGACGAACTCACAGCAGAAATATTCCAGCACATCGCTGGTTATGGAGCATCATGGTACGAGCYAGAAAAAGTGTCAAACTGTCATGTCTCACCTTTCAGAAAGGTGGACTAACAGAAACCGCATGATGTTGTTGGGTGTTGCAGGAAGATAAAGGTCACACATGACTTAATGCCCTTTAAAGCCAGGATAAACAAACAGTTCCCATTAATTTGTCATGAAGAGTAAAGTTTATTTTGTCATAGATGCAGTARTTTGTGTTCTGTATATAAATGATGTAGAGCGAGTTTAGACAAATTTGTACAAAATATCTGTATTTGTTATCAGTGGCACCTCCTGAAATGTTTTAATATGAGGGGGATCCACTAAAAATTCTGGGCTGACACCAAAACAAAAATCCAGAACAGATAGGAGATTTGTTATGTTCTTGTCACACATTATATAGATTGTTTGACAAATACAACAATACAAGAGTTACAAATTCACTTTTGACATTACAGTGAAGCCCCGCAAAGTTGGGTTTCAGTTTGCACACAGTCTTTCCCAGATTTTTCATGGAGCCTAACCGTAGTTTGCAGTTGCCTTTGTGATATCGCAAAAAACCCGAAAAACAGTAAAATAAGGAACAGCAACATTTTTTTTCTCTCTCTCACGCTTTTATTTTGAGTTGTCAAGCTAAATTATTAAGAACAATATAATTTACAAATTTTGTAACTTAACAGAAATTTAGTTTGCTTAAAAAAAGGTCTAGTACGTGATCCATAGGGTTGAGAATCTTTTACTGTTTTACAATTTGATTTGATTCTGATTTTTGGGGTCACAAATCGATTCAAAATCGATTTTTCATTCAAAACTGATAATGTGAGCCCATTTGCTGTGTTCCCAAAGTGCTTCATCTTCATTTTGCAAATKTCACACATGTCAAACTCAGACTCATTCAGTAAAATCCAAAATGAGCCCAAATCTTTGCATTCGCTGAAGACGGAGCCAGTTAAATCTCTCTTTCCTCCAGTTTTGTAGTTTCCTCTTTTTTTTTTTTTTGGTGATTTCTGCACATGCATATGTTCCAGAAGCAGCTGCATGATGATGTCAGGATGCCCCATGTAGTTCCAAAATGGAGACTGACAGCCACTGGATTTGTTATATTGTTTTTTTATATATATAGAAATTGATTTTGGGACATTTTAAATCGATTCTGGATCTTTGTAAATGAGAATCACGATTATGATATAAAACACTTTTTTGGTGCAGTGACCCATGCCCTGTGCACACCGCCGCCCTGAGCGCAGCATTTCCACCTTCTYACATTACAGTGTGGTGTGTAGCTGCTAATTGTTTTGCTTGTGTGTCTTTGTGTGGTTCTTACTGCATTACGATGCCACACCAAATGCACTGTTGATCTTTCTTTTTTTTTTTTGGACCGCCTCCAATTTTCACATTTCTTTCACAATTCGATAAGAACGTAACTACTTACAACAAATTGTATGTGTAAATAGGTTTATATTCTTCTTCTTTGTTTCTTTCTTTCTTTCTTTCTTTCTTTCTTTCTTTCTTTCTTTCTTTCTTTCTTTCTTTCTTTCTTTCTTTCTTTCTTTCTTTCTTTATGTACAGTTAATATTAGTTATTGTGAAAATCCCTGTTACACCTCAACGTACTGGACCTTGTCTTTTCATAAATTTAGATTTGTATTAAAACATGCATATAAACTAATGCAGAGGGGATCAGTGGTAGTAATTTTTAAGGGGTGATCATTGCCCCCCTTAGCCCCCTCTTGGTGGCACCCCTTTTGTCAAATTATTCATAAATTAGCCAAGTACCTCAACTTTTAGAAACATTTRACGTCTCCCAAACTGTGAAACAAACAAACCAGAACGTGCTGTCTAACACAACTGACAGTGTGTTGCAGCTGATACTGATTATTAAGTTGTGTTGGTTTGCAGGGCATTCAAAGAAACGTTTCTTTTTCCAGTTCACCCGGCAGGTTATTTTGTTCTTGAAAAACAAACTGCTGGGAAAAAAAAGGATACAAACAAACATGGAGACATGCGGTGGTGGGGGTCTTATCATTGTGTTGCAGGGTCGCTCAGAGACTAAAACCATGAACTCATTTCATACCAAATTTWCATGAAAATCACTATTAATTACTGAGTTATTAAGATTGTTGGAAGTCATTATTTGATCCGACGTTATTAAAACAAATTATTTTTCTGCCTGTTTGAGGTTTACAATGTTTTGAAATCAAACTAATCAATCTTTTTTGACGGTCTGAAAACGTGTCTCTTCTCTCTGTTGAATAACTCTGATCAGTCGGGTCTTGTATCATTTGATGCTCAAAGGGTCGCGTTGCCTGGTGACATGTTGTCATGTTGTCATGTCAACCTTGGTGTTATGGATGTCCCTTCCTCCTGTTGTTGCCTTGGCAGTGCTCTTGTGTTTATCATATCCTTTGCCTTGAGCTCGCCTTCATCCTTCTGCCACTCAAAAGAAGAAAAAAAAGGCCCATCCTTCAGTAACAATTAAATATAAATCACTTTTACAAACTCTTCCAGGCATGTAAATTTTAGGAGTCTTTTTTTGTGTTTGTTTTTCAAACTCATCCACTGATTAGTGAGCTTTCCTCTGAGTGGTGGCCTTTCAGCAGTTCGGTGTACAGTGGCTYTGAAAGTGGAACAGGCTTTCTAATAAGGGCTGGTCTGCCTGGATGTGTGCATTTCAAACATTTTATCAACATTTTCCATCTGTTYTCGTGCTTATTGTCAGTTAATCTGTTGTAAATGTTGTGTTTGACAATGTTCTATCCATCTCTTACCTTTGGCTCTTGTAATACATTTTAGAAAATTATATTTATTTGTTGATCTAAAATCCTTGAAAAAAACTTTTTGCCCCTGGGCTGTGGTCGTGGTGGGGTCTGGGGGGTCCTGGGGCCTGACGGGTGGGTTGCCGGGCTCTGGGTCGGTTTGTGCCCGGGTGCCTGGCTCAGGCTGGGGGGCCTCCTGGTGCGCGGG
>NW_013952432.1:1410708-1415337 GCF_001266775.1 Austrofundulus limnaeus | reverse complement strand
CATCCATCCATCCATCCATCCATCCATCCATCCATCCATCCATCCATCCATCCATCCATCCATCCATCCAGCTTGTTCAGAATCGGGTCATGGGGGCAAAGAGACCTAGATCTCTCTTTCCCATCTCTTCTTGGAGAATTCCAAGGAGGTCCTGGACCATATTTTTTAAAACAACTTATTACTGCTGGAGACCTTCTGTCCAGTGGTGGGATGTAACTAAGTACAAGTACTTTGTTGCTGTACTTAAGTACATTTTTCTTGTATCTGTACTGTACNAGGGAATACATTAAGCAAGTACTTTTTAAAACAAGTACTTACTTACTTTTACTCAAGTAAAAATGTTGATGTGGAACTTTTACTTTTACTAGAGTACATTTTTGTCTGTTTATTTGTACTGTTACTTAAGCACAGTGTTTGAGTACTTTCTCCACCACTGCTTCTGTCTACTTATCTTTTTTACTTTATTGTTCTCAAACTATTTTAGTATTTAAAATATTACAGTAGTTAAACATTACACCCCCCAAGAGCAGGACACAGGAGCGAAGGGCYAACAGTGAGAACGTTTGCATCCAGGCAGGACCTGCTGAGGTCAGGGACACACTGGCAGTCTGTTGTTTTATTTATCCAGGATGAGCAGCAGCATTCGTCTTCATTGCTGTGATCAGACACAGCCTGTAGAGCGGGACAAAGGTGAAAGATGATGGATGAAAGAGAACAGCCGAACAACAAACATGCATCACACGGCTCCCCGCTCACGCCTAAAGGTGCACCTTAAATCAGGCAGTGGGTTCAGGAGCAGCTGTTTGCATGTGATGAATGTCCTCATTATTCCACATCCCTTTCCTTGTTCAAGTCGCACTGAAGCCAAAGTTTAAATTCAGGTTCCAGGTTTTCATTGATAAATACAAAAATATAAAAATATAAATGAAGTTACATCTGTTAGTTATTCTAAAGATGTGTTTTGTTGCCATTTATAATCCTTTCCGGATGCTGTGAAAATGTTACSATTCTCAGAATGTAGGTCTGAGTTTTATCTACAGTAAGTAAATTAAAAACAAAAGTTTTAATGAATTTTGCTTTGCTTGAATTGTGCTTGAATACGTTAGCTGACTCTGTGTGGTTGTTGTGAAGTAGCTGTTTGGAACTGAAAGAATTTAGGTAAGAATTTWACCAGTTTACATTTCTGCACTGACTGGGAGGTGATTTATTTAATTGTGAAATGGTGTTAAAGGAAGAAAAACCGAAGTGAACTGATTTGATAGTAATAAAACATATACTAACAGTAACACGATTAATGTTAACTAATATATTGAAGCACAACAATACAGTAATTTTAGATATTTAAGCGTAGCAAATTTTATATAAATAAGCTGAAAACACAAATTTTACTTTCAGTGACACATCTCTTGAACAAACCAATTCAACCACATTGATTCTCAATTTGAAATTCAACAGAGTTCTGAAATGTGTGTTTTTAAATAATCTATTTTTTTTGTTTTACAAAATAAATCAAATTGGTTCAAGCTAAATTGTTTCATCTGATTTTGTCTGTTTGTTGTTTTAGCTCCTCTCTCTGCTTTATACAATTCATTCTGTCTTCATTTTATAATTAGTTATTTTGTTAATAATTTATTTTTATTTTATTTTAAATAGCTTCATTTGTTTTTTACAGATCATAAACTATAATCCCTCTCTTCCATTAAGAGCTAAGACACTCAGGGAAGTAAAATGATTTTACTGTGACAATGTGAACAGCACTTCTGACTGAGTTAGCTGAAACTTTCCGATGGATTTCCTTTTCAGCAACTTTTAGGAAAAAGTGATGACGATTGTCTCAGGCAGTGTTTTCATCAGGGCTACTTTTCATCAACCCAGAGTGAATAAGAGTGCCATGATTGCATGAGGGTCCTTTGTTCCATCAAAGACCTCCATCCTAGCAGGAGACAAAGCTAATTATTAAAAAAAAGGTTTTGTTGCAAAGAAAAGCTTTCTGATAAAAAGCAGGAAAAAATGCTGTGAAATCAATGAAGGGACCTTTTAAAAATACATAAAAACAGAAGTCTAAAAGAAAGTAAAAGTAAAAATAGACTTTTGTAAAAAGAAATTTCCATGATAAAAAAAGTATTTAAGTAAAAGTCATAAAACTGCTCACATTAACCGAGAAAGTAAATGTTTTACACACACTCTGAGAAATGAAGTGTTGAATTTATTAAATCAAACTGGTTCCACTAAGCCGAGTTGAGTAAATTAAATGGATGACTTTTCATTAACTCAACTGAGCTGGAAGATTTCAGCCGACTCTTCGTGAACCATCGTTGTCATTCTGAAAACATATTCTTTTTATTTTATTTATTTAGACAGTAAGGAGGAGTCATGTTGTGATTCAGCAGAAATAATTATGCTCTTCATCAAAATGACTCTCAGTGGTTTTGGAGTTTGTTTTTTTTAATTCATGGATGAGTCAGTGTGGAGACAAAGATATCAGTACAAGGAACTACTTGGAGTTTATTATTTTTGTCTGATTGTTCATGTTTTTGTTTGTAAAGACTTATGTTTGCTTGTTTTTTTATTTTCTGTTATAGGATTATTTTTATGCCATGAGTTATAAAATGACCAATTTTTATTTCTGTGATGCTTCAGGCTTCTACTAACTGCTTATATTGACCTTATTTAAAGTGAACATCTGGTTCTTTTCCTGCTTGACTTAATCACTGCTTTAATTACAGTGAACTACAACATTTTGATATCTCTACACCACTATAGCTATCTGTGGTACTGCGCTAAACTGGTTGAAATGAAATATTTGTCTGACAGAACCATGTGTGTCAATAGCTGGTACTGAATCCTCCACTGCTCCTCTGTCTTTTGGGGTTCCACAGAGTTCTATCTTAGGTTCCCTGCTTTTCTCTTTTTACTTGCCTCCTTTGGGTTCTTTACTCGAGAAGCATGGCATCTTTTTTCATTGTTATGCTGATGACAGTCAGACATATTTGCCACTGAGAGAGAGAAAAAAACAGCCGTCTCAATTAGACAACTTCTTCTGTGTCTTGAAGACATCAAAGTCAGGATGTCCTTATACTTTTTAAATTTTAATGAGAGGAAAACAGAAGTGATGGTGTTTGGTCCCAGTGGCTTCTACGAACCTTCCCCTGTTGATCTGGGCCCTCTGCTGCTGCATGTAAAGCAGATTTGTAACTTAGGTTTTAAAATGGACAAGGATTTTAAATTAGATTCTCAGATTGGAGCGATAGTCAGTTTTTTATCATCTCAAGCAGCTGGCAAAAGTAAAACTGTTTTTATCCTTTGTTCTGTATTTATTTTTATTTTAATTTTTTACATGTACAGTATTTTTTTCACAGCAGTTGTTGTTTTAAAGTGCTTTACAAATAAAATAGTAGTAGTAGTAGTAGAGAAATCAGGGCTATTGATTGATATATTCTTTATAATGAAGATGATCAAAACACACATTGTATACTTGGGCGACCTAAAAGAATCATCATCATTATATTGACTTTACTGTATCCCATTCACACAGTTTGCAGAAATATTTAACACTTTTTCTGTACTTTTGCCCCAGCAGCTGTGATGTTGTAAGCCTGGATTAAATTTAAATTTTACACAAATTTGTGTACGCTTATTTGTTCCTCTGAGGAGAAAATTGCTTCTTCATATCRACGTTGGTCATCTGCTGCCAACTCTGCCCAGACGGTGAAAACAAACTTTGGTTTGCATTGTGTTGTTAATGTTTGTTTCAGCTACACAACACAGAATAAAGTCAATCCTGTATCACTCCAGTTCTTCATGTGCACACTTGTTTGCACAAAAGTAAACAGATTTTACAGAAACAAGTAGCTTATGATAATTTACTGCAGAAATACATATATTTTTTGTAAAACATTGGTCTGGAAGAAAACCTTACCTTTTTAGTGTATTTAAGTCTAATTGGGAGGATAAAAAAATACCACCCAGTGTCATGTTTCTTGCACTAATAGAAAGAAAAAAATTAAGATGCTCATTTCTGAAGTTGGATGGTTTTAACAGTTTCAACAGAGCTCGTCAAATATTAGCCGACACACAAGCTGCTTCATGTTCCTCCTGGCAATCTGTCATGGAGCTCTAACAGTACGGCAGCATCATCTCGTTAAAATTCAATTAATGGGAAAGCGTGACAAATGCAAAGACGCGGGACGAGAGAAGAGGAACATGGCAGATTATTGGGAAATTAAGGATTACTCAGAGCACAGCTATTAATAAGCTGTAGGAAATGTAAAATTTGGACTCGCAGTTTTGTTTATTTTATGCATTCCTTTTAATCAGAGTAAATATTTTCCATGTATTTACAGTGTGTAAAATGTCCTATTTATTTAGGGCAATGATATTTTAAATAATTTGTTAAATCAGGTAAAAAAAATCCGTAGTTTGGATATTATTGATAATGTTTTGTTTTATCTTGTCACACTCATGGGTGAGCTGTGTAGCAATAACTTGGATTGGAATGTCAAACCCAAACTTTGTTTACCTCAAGACTGTGGCCTCTAAGCATTATTCTGTCTCATGCCTACTGAGACAAGAMTGATTTGATTCATTTACCTCCAAAACCATTGTTTACTATCTACGACTGGTAAGATA
>NW_013952432.1:1407106-1409840 GCF_001266775.1 Austrofundulus limnaeus | reverse complement strand
GCTATTGCCAGTATCACTCCACCCCCTGTTAACAATAGGTGTTACTTAGGTGTCAATGATAGCCATGTGATGTGAGTATCAGTCACATGGAGCCAGGGCTTAAAAGCCTGAATTTTGCCTGAAACTCTCAGGCTGAAGAAGTCTCTTGGAGGAGAGACGAAACTTTTCATTAGAGAAGAACCCGTCCAGAAGACCTACAGTATACAATTTTTTTCTTTTTGATTTTTTTACCTGGATTACTGAGATGCATCAGGACATTAACAACAATACAATTTATTTATTTTGTAACATACTGTAAACATTAATGTAAATTCTGTTGCATATAAAAAATACGGTACAGTACATGACCCTTGCCCTGTGCCCACGTTCTGCCCAATGTGCAGCATGTCTGCTTTCTAACAGTTTATTGTACCGTACGTGATGTGTAGCTGTTCARTGAAATGGTGCAGATCGTTTCTCGACTACATCCAGCATTCATGTTTCTCACAWTTCATGGGTATAAGAACGTAACTCCCATGAAAATTGGGGCTTCACTGTATTTAGGTTTCTGTATTTTTAGGTTATTATATTACCTCATCATTCCTTGTGACGTMTTACTTTAGACTTGTTACCCTTTAGATTCTAGTTTTTAATTGTATTTCCATGAATAAATTCCAGTGTTCCTTGTGCCATTATTCAGTCTTGCCCTCAGTTAGTTCTTTGTGGTTGCCTATRTATCACCCTCACATGTCAGTAATTAATAATCAGCCTCCAGCCCAGGTGTTCTCACTTTCCACTCTCCTTAATTTCCTTTATATTCAGTCTATTGTCACCACTTCGCCAGAGGTTCYTTGTATGGATTTCAGTCTTGGTGGTCTCCTTGTGAGTGTCCAGCATTTCTTGATAAGTTTGTTTAGTTTCCACCAATTTGGCCTTTAGGTTTTGTCTAACAAAAGTATTTATTTTATTTTATCCCCTCGTTTGTTTTATTTAGGTACATCCTATCATGACCATTGACATAAACTGATGTAAAAGTTTAACAAACAGCATTTGCATAAACAACTAATAAATCTTTGAGATTGGCATTGCTTTAAGATGACAGCAATCCAGTTTCTCACCCTGCCTCAGGCTGGTCTTCAGCTTGACAARCTTGTCAGATTGGATCTGTATTTCTTCAAAATCCAGTCAATCAAAAAGCTGTCTACGACAACTAAGATATTCATTTGATTAAAAAAAAAGCTAAACTTGCAACACTGGTTACCTGTACATATTGAATATAATTTGGTAAATATGTGACCTCTGTGTCGTGATGCTCTGTGAGAGCTGAGATTTATGATACAGTGAGGCTATAAAGGGCACTATGCAGCTTCTTTGGGATGACTGGGACTGAAAAATCACTTTGAATCTAATCTGTCTGATTATGTAATGTACCACAGCGACAAGGCCACAGCTCGTTGACTTCGTAGTGTTTATATTAGCATGTGGCACGGGCAGACTCTTGGACAAACACACTGTGTACACACAGGGCAGCCTTGGCCTGCAGCATCAATCCCAGTGAGCAAGGTTAAAGTCACCTTTAAGTCACAAACAACCAAAAAATTATACAGAAAATAAAAAAGTCGGCTTCTAATATTTAGACTGAAGGGAAATCCTACCATTTTAATTGGCACATGAAAAAATGTCAATACAAACTATCTGCAGACAGATATAAAAGCTTTTAAGCAGCTTTCAAGGAATGTAAGTACTGCAAGTTGGCGTTTTATTAGCAAATGTCTGCAAAATACCTCTCAAACTACCGAAGTGATTTCAGTGAAATGCTTGTTAAAGACTTGTCACATTTACAATAAAGTTATTTCTAACCTCCGAAACAGCTTTTACAAACCAGGGACACCGTTTTTTCTTTCAACCCAATTATAAGTGTCTGGTAGCTTCAAGCCAACCAAACATGAAGCCAGTTTGAATCTGTCACACAGAGGTAATTAAAGTCTGATTTCATGGCTCTGCTGGTCTTTTTAAATTTTTACCCTTCAGATAAATAGCTTAGCTAATAAAGCTTTTCATTTTCAAATTCATTCCAAATGAGGTTCACATGGCAGAGAGTAAATTACTCAAATAATCTGTTCATTGCTGAATTCAAAGTAGACAGGTTGTGCCTCATTTCCGCTTGTAAACATGACTCCTTTGGATCGTAATAAAAATTACAGTTACCTTTGTTAATCTAGTGTAATACCATAGAAATATTACTTTAAAATAAATTTAAAAGATCTAATACAGAAAACTACCTGTATGTGTATTTTATTTTTCATAATTAAAGAAGATTCTGTTTGGATGTCGGTGTGAGAGCAGTGGTGAATCTAGGATTTTTCTGAGTAAGGGGCCATTAAGGGGCCACAGTATTCAAAGAAAGGCCAAAAATTTGTTCAACATATTTGCAAACAAATCCCTGGTTTGGTGTATACATTTAAACAGTCACATCTTCAAACACTTGTAACGTTTTTTTTTTAAAGCTTGCACAGGAATTTTTATTACAGATTTTCTTGCATTTTTACTGTACATGGATAAAATACTCTCAAACATAGTATGTGGGAAAATGTAGCCATTGTTTGTCAATTGAATTTTTTTTTTCTCTGCAGGATTGGTCAAATCTTACGAAGAGAAGAAGCGTTCTGTAAGCTTGATTCATGCTAGAATTTCCCATTTGATTCATTAGCACCACCAGTGTTTGAACATGGAACTGCATAGGACTGGGCCATAT
>NW_013952432.1:1401395-1405369 GCF_001266775.1 Austrofundulus limnaeus | reverse complement strand
CTATCACAATTATTTTATTAACCTAAAAAGTTTGTAATTACAAAGTGAATGAAAAATAATTTAACAAATAAATAGCTACAGAAAAAATGGCTGTTTTTTTCATTTTCACTAATATAGCAAATACAATAAGAAGCAACATGTTATTTTACCGAGAAAACAATGCAAATTGAAAATAAATATCTGTCTTACTGATATTTCTACTCAGACACTGGAGTTTTTAGAAGTGATATAAAGTAGTTTTATTAGTGATATAAATATTATTGTTGTTCACCAGGATAGCTGTGTAGTCATGTAATTACTTGTGTGTTTGTGTGTTCCTGTCTGCCTGTTTGTGAACAGGGTTAATGAATCAGTGGAAAAGTGTGAAAGAAACACAAATAATAACTGGATGTAACATCTAAACTCATTAACCTTTGGAGTCGACTCAGTTCAAGAGGTCTGGTAGGTTGCTTTATACAGAAAGTTTTGTGATGCTCACATCAATGATGCCAGGGAAATCAAACTCTACTGTGCACTTTTAGTTTTATTTGGCTTGTTTGCAGCATTTATGACTCACTTTCAATTGAATCCTTTAAAAGCTTTTAATCCACTTCCCCTCCTGTAATAATGTCTGTGTTAATAATTAATGAAATAAATGAAGAAGCATCTCAGCCTGTTTGTGACATGGTTTTACTTTAATACCTAAAATACACAAAAGCTGATTTACACCAACTAATACAAAACTGCAGCTGAAACAAACATCTAAACCAGTAAASTCTAAAACTATTTTCCAGTAAAACGTTAAGTTTTCATTTAATGGGTTTTTGTATCAGTTAATGACAGAAGCCCCAAACAGCAACACGTAAGTCGAAAAGAGATAAATTGCATGAAACAAATCAGCTCAACAAATCTGGAAACAAGCATGAAAACAAGACAAACAAAATGTTAAACCCTTTTTTCAACCGATATGGTTCTAAAGATATGGTTCTAAAGTGAACAAGACCCCGAGATACTTGAGGAGTTTAAGTATCTCGGGGTCTTGTTCACGATTGAGGGAAGAGTGGTGCGACAGGAAGATTGGTGCTGCGTCTGCAGTGGTGCGGGTGCTTTTTAGATTAGTAAATGAAAAGCTAAGGAAATGGTGACTGTGGTGAGTAAAGTGCGATCGTGCTTATTTCCATATTTGATTTTATGTTTTGTTTACAGTATTGTGTAAAAGTTTTAGATCACATCTAATAGAAMAACCAGACTTTTTTCACTCCGGTTTTCTGAAGGCGGACTTTCCTCTGTACATGACTGCAGCAATCCTGTAGCAAKGTGTTAGTTTTATGACGTTACAAGGACAATTTTTGCCTGATCAGTGCACAGTTACATTGTTGTTACATTGATCCAGGTCTGCAGACATGAGCTCAAACACAAAATCACTTCAAAAACACTTCACAAGGACATGGTGTTTCTTGTTTCTGCAAAGTTCAGAAACCAGACAATGAACTCAGAATGTTCTGATCATCGGCACWTTCAGCCTAGTTTTAATGGAGGTTGGGATGAGGGATCGAAGGAAAAATTTGCTTGTTTCCTTAGACATTTTTTTTACCAATTCAGTTTGTAATATAATTGATTGTATTGTGATAAAACTGCATTGCATAATTAAACCGAACTGAATTCGGTCTGATGGAGGAGTTTCATCAGACTCCATTTTGCTTCAGAGCCATTCAAAACTTTGACAGCCTTTCAAGACAAAACTCACTGTGGGGCAACTGAAAGAGTTTTATCAGAACACAGAAAATGCATTAGTTGAGTCATTGTGGGATTTACAAATCTGTTCTCAGCTGCTCAAATACAGTTCAAGATGGGAGTTTTTTCTTTTTTTATTTTTTAGAGAAGAAAAACAAAAGATACAGTCTGGATATGATTCTGGCAAAAACCCGGACAAAGAACCACAAAGGCATAAAAGATTTAAAAACAAAAGCTTTTTCTTGTTTTCTACCTTTACAAATACATTTTAACTCTTTGTGCTGCTGCTTCTTTCACAAGGTTGATGAATGCATTATTTAACTTTTCCTGCATTAAGTATTTAACTCTAAATGCACATCTTTAACAGTAAATTACTTTTGTAGCAGATATTGACATAGAAATATATCCCCCCCAAAAGTGATGATGGATACACCGACTTGGAAGGTTCGAGGGCACAAACCTTAAAAGATCAACTAAAGCAATAAAATAATAATAAATAAGTAGAATAAATAAACTGCCTTTGCGTTCTTTCTTTGTGGTGACATTTATGGTGGTATCATTGCCACTGTAATAATGACCCAACTGTGCAAATGATTCATGGTAAGATAATAAAAGCAGCAATTCATTTTGCAAAGCAGTTAGATACTAATTGTAATGACATTTCTCTAAAACTTCCCACGACTTTGGTCTTGAACATTTTAAACGTTTCTGAGGTCAACTTAACCCACTATCCGACTGCGATCACTATCGTGACTCAGCGAGGGGTCTTGTTCTGATCTCACAGCTTTGATTTTTTCCCCTCAATGTAAAATAAAAAGTCCAGCAAAAACCAAACAGCTGTCCTGATCAARTAAAAAAGCAAAAAAAAAAAAAAAACTATTRGTTGTAAACCTGGCATGAACCTCTCATTTTAAAAAACTTCAAGCAAAGTTGTGTCAATTTTGATGTGATGTTTGTACCTTTGTGACTGATATTTGTCCAATGAGAAAAGTGTTTAAGTTGATGTTAACACAAAGCTTTATGTGTAGCCCTAATATTCATATCTTCATTCTGATTTGTACACAAAACCCCTGAAATGCTTTATTTCCTCATTTTTCTGGATTTGCAAAACAACCACCCTTTGCTCCATCCTGTGGAAGTCCATCCGAGCTCACATCTCTGCTATTAAACAGCACTTGTCCTCTGTAAGGCTCCTCTTTATTCCCTGTAGTGAGCCACCAGAACCAGTTTGGGTTTACGGTCGACAGCAGCAGGWTCTTCGGACCCGGCGTRMCCCCGGTCCGTTYAATATGGAGACACGTCACCGGCTTGCTGTGCGGACCCGTGGACGGAGTTGGACGTGGGCACGGCCGTGGACAGAGCAGGGGCGGACACGTGGACGTCTCTCTCCTTGCGGATGGTGCGCAGTGTCTTTGTCATGCGTGAAAATGTGTGTCCGGAGCCTCGCTCGGTATTGGAGCAGCAGACAAACGCCCGGAAACATCTGGAAAACTGCACAACAGACAAACAGCAGCAGTTGGAAAGGACAGGTTTACTGAATAATGTCACATCACACTTTAGGTTATAGGAAGTCTTCTAAATCAATTTTGTGGATTTGTAGGCCTTAAACAGTGATTCATGGAAGGAAAAACTAATCAGAGTCCATCACTGTCTAAAACACAACACACACACACAAAAAAAATTTGCTTYAAAAAACTTCAAACAAAATCTGTAAGTCAGGGATTTTAAAAATAGATATACGTCAAATACTGTAATTGACATAATTTCCTTTAAAAATACTTGAAAGACCTTAATGTATTCCACACATCTGAAATTCTGAACCTTTTTRCAGTTTTGTTTTTTCTCCCTCCACGTCTGCAGTCCAGCAGGCTTCCCCTGAATAAACGTAGTGTACTTAGTATACTCTCCAGTTCCACARGTATACTTAAAGTCTACTACATTTCTCCACGGTGCTGCAGGGTAAAAACAGGTGCGTGACATTAACCATAACTTATTACTTCATCAAGTTTCCTACAGTATGCTCTCAAAACTAGTCATAATATATACAGCAGGTAAAATAAGTATTGAACACGTCACCATTTTTCTCAGTAAATATATTACTAGAGGTGTTAATGACATGAAATTTTCACCAGATGTCGGTAACAACCCAAGTGATCCATACATACAAAGAAATCAAACCATAAATGTCCAGGGGTCGGATTTATAAAACAGGCGTACGCACAATTTGAGCCCAGAAACTTGCGTACGCCACTTTGTACGCC
>NW_013952432.1:1393615-1399915 GCF_001266775.1 Austrofundulus limnaeus | reverse complement strand
GGCGTACAAAGTGGCGTACGCAAGTTTCTGGGCTCAAATTGTGCGTACGCCTGTTTTATAAATCCGACCCCTGGACATTTATGGTTTGATTTCTTTGTATGTATGGATCACTTGGGTTGTTACCGACATCTGGTGAAAATTTCATGTCATTAACACCTCTAGTAATATATTTACTGAGAAAAATGGTGACGTGTTCAATACTTATTTTACCCGCTGTATCAAATCAARGCAGTTAGTGGTGCTTCCAAACTAAAATATTTCACCCAGACGATGTGCCAAAGGCTGGTGAGTCCTTAAAAGCGCTCCAAACAACTCATAAACCTGCAGCAACTCTTCCTCAGGGGAAGACAAAAAAATTAGCCCTTTTTTAAACCTAAAATAAAGATTTGAGATTTTATGCATCTGTCCTTTAAAAAATGGTTGCAGGGGAAGCTTTCTMAAATTTGTCTTGATGACAGTTTTGTTTAAACTGCGATACGTTGATCAAAATACCGGAGGAAAAAGAAAAAAGGAAATGTAAGACAAAAATATGTCTACRACACAAAGAGTCTGTTTAAATTCAATCTAATGTGACCAGATGATAAMGCAACAGTGATTAAAATGGGTTTTCTCATACGATTGATTCTACTTTGTTGCCAAATTTATTATCAACAATCAAAATCTAATAAAATCTGCATGAGTTTAAAGCACATCTGTGATAAACTGTCCTAATAGAGTTCTGCACTGATTCTGCAATAAAACATGACCAGGGGAAAAAAATTTTGATTTGTTTTCATAGTCTATTCCTGTGTTAATGGAAGCAAAAAAACCCGTTTAATTCATCAGGCATGTCAACAAGTTTGTTGCTTTGATTCATTTCTATCCATTCTCAGTAAAAATATTGACAGCTGTATAATTTTTCAATATTCCACATGTATATTTCCTTTACATTTAGTTTTTGTTTTTGTTGAATACCAGACTTAGTTTTTTTTAAGTGGGCTTCAGCAAAAACTAGCTGTAAGCACAATGATCTGGTAAGAATCAAATTTATTTCTCCAAACTGAGGTTGTTCAACAACCTTTCTAACCCCATTGAAAAGACATGAACTGCCACTTTATTGGCCCTATATCATCCCAGATGCTCCAWAGGTTTCAGAGAGGAGCACACATCTGTTCATCAACACTTTCCATTCCTTCAATAAGCTTTCTCTCTCCTCAAGGTGTCGGGAGCCGATTCATCTCAAGATGCTGGCAGTGAGTCAAGCAGAACAAAAATATGAAAATAGGGAAGTAGTTATAGCTGCTATAAGGAGGTGCTCGCGGCAGTTAATTAACAGCAGCTCATATTAGAGCCATCATCAGCATCGAGCAGCGTCTCATCACAGCATCAGCTGTTCACTGGAGGCTGTGAGAATCAGATCTCTGCTGGGGGACGCCGAAAGAGGGAAAAGTGCTTGGACACYAGGGGGTGAACAGATGGCACCTATATGTGTGATTCTCTGCAGGAACAAACAAGAAGGAGCTGCAATTATAAGGTGGGGTTTTGCTACTGACAGGACAGGAGATGCGGTCGGAAATAAAACTGGTTTAACCATTTGAGTGACCAGCGCACTTAATGTTCTGCAGCATCGGATGTCCTTCCTGATCTAAAATCCATTCCAACCTCAGCCGATAAGAGCTCAGTCAGAGCGTGAATGAAACTGAAGGGAAGAAACCCAGGAAGCAAAATCAGAAAGATGAACAACTATTAATGCTCTCAGTCACACCAAGACATTTTTTTAATTTCTAATGAACTTAACATGAGTGGTTTTGTTCAAACCAGTTCACACAGCACACAAGAAGACCCTTAACTTAGCATCAAACAACCAGCTGCACCGCTCTGCAGCAAAGTTCTACTCAGACGTCTGCAATACAACATCAGAAAAAGTCATTGATATTTTATGAATCATCTATTTTATCTTTGTCTTCAATATCTTCCATGGGCTTTTTAAAATTATTGTTTGTATTTAGAGCATAACGAAGGACCAAGTTTTTCATGGTCAGACCCGTTCACCCACGAAACCTTCTACATTAACAGTTTGAACAATTTTAAGCCAAAAATCATAGCATAAGAGACAAAGGAAAACATTTTAAACCGTATTTAAGAATAAGTTCGCCAAACACTTATTTACTTATAAAAATAATAATAAAAAGATGTGAGATCACTAAACATTTAGGATGGAATCTTGTATATATATATATATATATATATATATATATATATATATATATAATGATTGTTTTATTGTTTTCCCTAAAATTGTATTGTTTATAATGAACCCTGTCAATATACACAAATAAGATTTGTTCATGTTTGGCACTAATTCATGGTATGATGGTTTATTTGGTAGAGGTGTTGCCTCCCAGCAAGAAAGTTGCTGAGTCGACTCCATGCATGCATGGGTTTTCTGCGTGCACACTGGTTTCCTCCCATACACCAAAAACATGCATGTTAGTCTAATCGGTGACTCTATATTGACCCTAACATGAGTGAGAGTGTGGATGGTTGTTTGTCTCCTTRGTCTCWAAGCATTTTTTTTCTCTAGGCATGTTTGCGTTGTAAAGCCTGGCTCGACGTTCTCCGGCTCCAGTCGGCCTGGTCTTATTATACCTCGGCCCTGGTTGTGTTTACACTGAGTGCAGCCTCGATGTGGGCAGGATCATAATATTAAACACATGAAAATTCTATTTAGCTTGATTTGCAGCACAGCAATAATGGACTGCACTAAACTGGAAAGAAAAGTATAGAACATTTGCATCTGACCTTCCAGCAGCATGACGCTTAAGACCAGAGAGCAGGACGACTGAGAGGTAAGCTAATGGTAGCTAATGTTAGCTTGCTGTTTTTTGGTAGCTCCCTATTGTTGTGTCATTTAACTCATGTGAAAAAGTCTGTACAAATAGGATAAAAATTCAATGTCATAAATTCAGTGTCTAAAAATATTCAGATTCCAATGAGACTATTTTTCTTCCATATACAAACAATTCACGCAATGTTACTCTCATCTGTGTGGTGTGACCCCCCCCCCCACCCCCCCACCCCGCTCAGTAAATCAATCAATGAGCAACAATAGTTGATGTCAAATCAGCCCAACCTGCCTGGCCTGAATAGAACCGCTGGTCTCGGGGTTCCAATAATTGGGGTGGAACTGGGTCATAAGGGCAAATACACTGAACACGGGTTTGAAGCCAGGCCATTACCCCCGTGACCCTGAAAGAAAGAAGCGGATAAAAGGATGGATGGATGGATGGATGGATGGATGGCTGGATGGATAAAGAATGGATGGCTGGATGGATGGATGGATGGATGGATGGATGGATGGATGGATGGATGGATGGATGGATGGATGGATGGCACTAATTTAAATTGGGAACATTAGTGAATTGTTGATTGATCTGATCTTCAAATAGATCATGGTCTTTCTGGCAGAATCAATTTAATTGACAAACACATGAAAGTTATAAATTTTTTATGTCATCTGTACAAATAATGGCTCATTGTTTTGAGGTTTTGCTTGGGATTAAATCAATTTAAAAGTTTTTTTTCTTTTTTAGATGCCTCCCTTCTCCCCCTGTAGACATCCTTTCCACACCATTATTATGATTTTTTTAATAGGAGAAAAAGAAGAAGAAAGAAAAAAGTGAAATGCAATGAGAAAGAGTGAAAAAGAGATTAGAAGATATGTAAAATATATGTTGAGAAAACACAAGACAGCACACCAGACTTCTCGGCTCCACACCTACAAAACAAAGATAGCAAAACCACAGCAAGAAAAATGCATAACTATGTAATTATAATGACTTTAGCCCTGCTGAAAACCATACCCATTTACATATATAAATATATACACAAACATACCCCTACCTACATATCATATCATACAAATTAATTTAAAAGTTAAAAGTTTAAATGTGGCATTGAAAAAAAAAGAGGGGCTTAGGTAAAATCAAGGATTGAAATTCAGTTGTGCTGAGATCAAAACAGTATAAAAGTAGATAAAATTCAGTATAGTTCTTCATTTTCCATCATAAATAAAATAAACAAACACTGTTTTATATTTTCTGGATACCATTTGCTTGAAAACCAATAAAAAAACATCTTTAAAAGTCAATGATTTATGTTACAATCAGAAGTCATTAAAAAGAGGTGACCGGCCGACAAACCAGAGGTGTTGCTGAGGTTCCGGCTCGTGATTCTGTGCAGCGCTTGAAGTCTTCAACTCGCCTCAACTCAGTGCTGCGATGATCATGGGCTGGGAGGAACTGAAGACTGAAAGCGCCACACAGTGCAGCCTCCCGCTCGCTCCTCTGCAGCTTCATCCCAACAGGAAGACTTTCCCTCGGCTGTCAAGACAAGTCAGCCATCAAACAAAGTGAAACGCCTCACAAGCTGAAACCCTGAGCCGCAGTCTGACGACGAGGCAGATAAAAGGGAGCGGAAAGGTCATCGCTCCCTGATTGTAACGTCACATGCTAATCCAAATCAAAAGCTACGTTACGTTTGGAAGATTAAAAAGAACTTTCATCCTTCACTTTCTTCTTTATGCCCTTCTTTGAACTTCATGTTTGTATTCATTTCAACCTTTTACAATAGTTTGGTCGCTCTGTCTTCGCTGCCATGTTCCTTATTTCCATTTCTATCTATTTTCTTTATTTCCACGTCACATTCTGCTCATCATCAATCCTCAGGATTTTTACTTTATCTTTTGCAAACAAATGCCTGCTCAAGTTTGAACATGCAAATGAGTCTGCAGTTGTTTGAAAACTTTAACAAGCATTGATTTACAGAAAACACAACAATTATATGAGATATGTTTTTTTAAAACAATTAAAAGGATGTTAGGGATGTTTTTCACAGACGATGGCATGAAATGTGAATATAAAAGAGTTTATACTGTATGTTACTCAGCATGCAGAAATGCARTGTGTTTCTGCTCATCAAATGTGACAATAAAGCAAAAAAAGAAAAGAAAACCTGTCCATAAAAGCACCAGAACAACTTAAAACAATTCAATCTTTCTTACTTTTATTTATAAATACAATTAGTTATTGCATTTTTGAACTTGTGTCTTTTCAAGGCTGCAAAAAGATTGAAGTCGATATTTTATCCCTTAGAACAGAACAAAATATTTATGCTAATACAGTATACTTATACTGTAAGAAAGTTACACATTTTAATAAAGAAAAAATAAAACAAATAAAACAATAAAAAGTCCCCCTGCCCCCAACAAAAACAAAACTAGTTAAAAAAATCAGTCCCAAACCAACCTGAAACTGATCCAAACTAAAATCCAACAAATTGTCAGTGGCAGCTCTGAAATCTGACTGTAACCAGAGTAAACTCCCAAACTAACTAAAAACACAGATGAAAACTCCAGAAACTTTAATTTCTATCAGATAGACAGYAGACTGTGAGCTACATCTAAATGTCATTATGACTTGTTCTCCATGATGATCAAAACTGAAGTTAAAAAATGCTGTGTAAATGTAAATTGAATGTGTTATTTTCAAGTTATAACAGAAAAAACAAAAAGAGAAATTAATTAATTAATTAATTAGTCTTTATATTAAACTAATTCTTATCAATTTAGCAGACTAAAAGCAGCCTCCAAACATCTAAAATATGCAGAGCARTGTGCAGCTGTCCTTCTATGTACTGCTTTTATTTTGCACTTATTATGAGTGGGAGTCATATTGTTTTCATACAGTTTTTTTTTTCAGTGATTTTTGGTCAACTGTAGCACAAAAACGGCTGCACTGATCAACATGAAATTTGTCAGGGTTGTAGATGAGTCTGACCTACACTGCGCCAGCCAACGGTTTTATGATAGACCCCATATTTGAGGAGGGGGCTCCTTTCAAAGAGGGGGTGTCTGGACATATGAAAGGCTTTTAACTCAGAAACTGTTCAACATTGAAGCTTCAGATTTCTTTTGTTATTTAGCTCTGATGAGGGGCTATCCATCATGTCAACCAACCCACCCCCAAAAAAAAGACCCCCACCCAAACCACTACAATTTTGGGATGCATCTAGCAGCATGGCATTTATTAGGAATAAAGACTTCTGAGTTCTGGTGCATTTGTGCGTGCGGGGGTCATTATGTTACCGCTATGCAGTGTCTAGTTATATGAGTCAATTAGTGGATGTTTGAGGATTTATTGGTTGTGAAAGGATGCACACAGAAAACATCTTGATGTTGCTTCTGCTGTAAATCAGGAATGGGCGTTGGAAAGCAGATTACTTCTTCTTTTATCTGTTTTTATTTATTTATTTATTTATTTA
>NW_013952432.1:1392421-1393497 GCF_001266775.1 Austrofundulus limnaeus | reverse complement strand
TAAAATGTGGAGTTTGAATAATTTTGTGTATATTTTATGTAATGATTTTGTGTGTTGTATAAATATTGTTGTGCTGTATCAGTTGGACCCCAGGAAGATTAGTAACCACCTTGGTGGAAACTAATGGGGACCCTAATCAATAAATCAAACAAATCGAACTCAACTGAAATGACTTCAAATGAATTGTTTTGAGTTTGAACCATGTTAGAAAGTCATTGGAGTTGATATTTTATTTTACAGCTATATTTCTCYTCATTATGATAAACGAAAATCACCAAGTCAAATGTAGACGGACAGGGTTTCATAGGATGGCAAAGACTGAAGGTTAATCCAGAGATTTACTGTGAGTGAAAATGATGCTGATGCTCAAAACCTGATTTTGCAAGAAATGAACAAAAATCAACCAGACTAAGTAAAAAGGACTGGATAATGAAAGTTTTTCAGAGACAATAAGTTTCAGACCTTATCTCCTTTTTTTTAAGAATCTGATAATCACATAAAGAAGTGGTCTTCTTCTCCATCACTGCTATTTCTTCAAAACATTCATAAATTACAGCCAGTGTATATTTTACAAATCTCTTTTGTCCAAATGTAGAAGACAACTTTAAACAGTTTGACCACAGAGACAGGTGGACCGAACAAATCAGCAACACAACAACACTAATATTCACCTGTTTGTTCATGAATATGTATATAAAAGGGTTGATGATGGTGGAGCACTTGGCCAGCAGCGACGGCGTGATGCTCGCCTCGGGAGTCAACAGGTCCGGCGGGCCGAAGGTGGCGAGCAGAGCCGCCACTCCGTACGGCAGCCAGCAACCCAGGTAGCACATCACCATGACCACCACCATCACCAACACCCGCTGCTCTCTGTGGCGGGTCACCACCGAACTCACGCTGCGCACCTGAAAGACAAAAATAAAAAAAACCTCTTATTGCCACATTCTGATGAGGAAATATACAAATGGTAAATGGACTGTACTTATATAGCGCCTTTCTATCCATCCAGGACACTCAAAGTGCTTCACACTATAGACGTTCACCCACACACACACACACACACACACACACACACA
>NW_013952432.1:1384245-1391330 GCF_001266775.1 Austrofundulus limnaeus | reverse complement strand
GTCATATAATGAATATAAATTAAAAAGAACCAACTAAAGAATTCATCATTCTAAATGAATTTGTGTGAAGGAAAGAAAAGTTTATTAGCACAAGTAGAACTATGTCAAATGTTTAGGTTTATTTTATTTTATTTTTTCCGATAAACGTCTCAAGGTGAATAGACAGTTTGGGAAATGACAGCTGCTTTGCTCRTGTCATAATTTGTAGAGTAAAAAGTCCCTATAGGCAGGCAGGAGGTTCGTAATTAAAATAAACTTTACCAGCCTCGGCTGGAAGTTCAAAACAAGARGTGAACACGACAACAGCTGAGTTTGACTGAGGGTCTGACAACATCCATGAAACACAKTGAATATACAGAAGAAGGGAAGAGCAGGTGTGCTGATTACCAAGAAGAAGAAAAAAACAGAGTGTACTAAATGTGACCGGAACAGAAAAACTGGCTTACACGATCAAAACAAAACCCAAAGCTGACAGTTTTACTCCTAATGTAGCTTTGTTTTAATTAACAGGCAATTTTAGGTTTGGAAGCTTTAGTTTACGTCATTGTTGTTTACTCATTATCTTTTTCTCTGCTTCAAATGAGATCTAAATTCATGCATCAGTTTTTCATCAGTGTTTAACCTCTGGAAGATGAGCTTCTGACTGACAGCCAGACAGAAAATCATGATAGATCAATTAAACTATTGATTGAGCTCCTGAGATAACAAAATGGAGCTGTGAACTTTTTTTTATCTTGCAGAGAGCCGAAGAAGCTGAACTGACATTTAAATCTCCATAATAAGATCCTTTTCTGCAAGAAACTACTTAACATTCACAAATACTGCTGAATTTTTTTAAAGTCAGAACTAAACGGGGAGACAAATGGAGAAAGCTTCAGTCACTATGAATGTGTTTAATTAGGTTTAAATGAATACACTAATGTGCCAAGAGAGAACTAACCTCTGGACACTCATCCACAGAAATATCTCTTCATGCTTCACTTCTCATTTTCCCATGCAAAGTGTGATAAACATAATACGAGTAAATGGTAAGACAGTATGTTCAACTCAAGCTTGCTTGTCTCGTTTGCACAACRACACACCCAAATATTCACTTTTAATTATCTTTCGCTAAAACCACCGATTCCTGTGAGTTTTAATGTAAGATTTGTATYCTGCAAGCTCAAAATATATTTCTTTTTTATAGTGTAATGTAAAAAAAAGAAAGAAAATGTTTAATTGAGGGGATTTTCTAATGAATTTGTAGGTCCTACAGGGGAAACATTCTGTATTTTGTATTCCGACGGAGACAAAATTTYGAAGCGAGAATCATCCTTAAATTGGTTACCTTTGGCTAAATGATTAAAGAACTTTGATGTGCAGAAGGTCTTCAAATTGCTTTCAGCAAGCCAGAGGGAATGTTAACAAAAAAAAATGTAGAAGAGCTCATGAAGGGAAGTTGTCCTTCAAGTTGATCCGCCACCCATTGAGTTTATTTCCCCTGAAATGCAGCTGTTTTTTTTTTTCTTCCTGTGGCTAGACTGAACATTATGCTACTTTTTAAAAGGCAGCAAATACAAGAAAAACACGACAGAGTCAAATGAAGAACAGGCTGCACAAGGTCACATCTTTGAGGACGATTTCTGCCAAGTCTCAGGGCTGATAAACATGAGTGATGCTCAACAGAGTAAATGAAATATAGTGAACAAGAGTAGTAAGTAAACACAACAACTTTGGCACACATCTGGAAAAAAAATAACATTTTAAAGCTTACAAAGACAAACACAACGTAAAAGATGCCACCAAATGTGCAATATGATGGCAACAAATGTCTTTGAATTTACAGAAAATAATTATAATGAACTTTAAAATACATAATTTATCGATTTTGTTGATTTTGAATAGAATGGGCCAGCTACTGCATTCCCTATTTTAGGAGCACTAATGAAATTATCTTTAAAAACAAACTGTCCCGAATTGTGTGAAAAAAACAAACAAACAGGGAGTTGAGGAGGGTGGCCATGGCAAAAGCCTGAACATGGTATCTGAATGTAAAGTCCACGCCTCCTCAGACAGACAGACCCGATTAAAGTTCTTGTAGCATTAAAAAAAAAATGCAAATCCATGCAGAAGTATTYAAATTTAAATTTAAGCAGCGCGTCTTCAGAAATGTGCTTATTAAATAAATGTTCCCAGTCGTATCTCCAATACAAAATGTGTCCTGCTACGACTGCTGTGCAGGCACGGCTGAATGAACTAATCAAAGCCTATCATGTTTTCCACATGATGAGCCTCAGTGGTGTGGAATTAAAGTCAATCTGTCTTTATTAATCAGTCGTTTCTGCAGTCATTTAGCTTGATTTGCACATCTGTTTTTCCTCCTCTTCTCTGATGTTCTGAACAGTTTGAAGTCGGTTCATTTAAAATATAGAAATCTTGTTCCTATTCCTTAAGGAATATCTTGATATGACAGAAATAAACAGTGTAAAGATTTTTAAACAGTATTGAATACATTTAGAACTAAAATGTTTAACTCAATTCAAGATGCACCACAGCTACCTTTGAAAACATAAATCTGGCTGAGCTAACATTTGGTGTGGCAGTAGATGATGGTGATCTTTAACACTTACTCCAAGCTAAACATATCAAAACAAAATTAACATTTTTTTAGGCAGAAATCCACTTTGGTCTTCAATCTGGACTTTTAAAAAAAAAAACCAAGAGCTATCTACAGCAGGTAAGATATAGATTTTTTTACAGAACCCTCACTTCAAATAATCTATTAACTATTGCTTTTAGCAGCTGCATTATAAAGTATTAAATGTATACACATCCTGKATAAGAAAAAATGTTTGTCACTTGTATTTTGTACAAAAATTAACTTTTGTAAGTTTCTTTTTTTGTTCAGAAACAAAATGTTTGCTTTATGGACTTCCTGTTCTAACAAAGGTTGTGGCACCAGTTGAAACAAAACAGTTAATAAATCATATATAAAATAGTTTTTTAACAATGCATAATCAATATGTTGTACAATGCAAAGTTATATCATGTTAAATCAAAAACGTCTTCAGACTGACTACAACAGAAAATTTATTTTGTAAGAAACTAAAAGGTTTCTTGTAGCTGTAATAAACCTTCTGCAGCGGCCAAATGAACATGTAAGAAAAATCACAGATGTCACTCTGCCAAAACAACTGCTTTTTTTTTTCTTCTCAGCTTTCTGCTTATTTCTGTTTTCCTTTACACCTTGGAGTATCCATCAGCGAATACCTGCCGTCACTGACAAGAAGCACGCTGAGAGACTTCTCGCTACATCTGTTTTTTGTTTTCCTCGTGTGATTAATTCAGACGACGACGTTGACAACATGAGTGCAGCATCAATTTCTTCCTGTCCCAAATCCTCCACTTCTTTTCCCTGCATCCTGCGGCATTAATGACAGTTTGCAACACAAGCAAATTCAACTGCTTCTTATAAATCAGTTTATATTAATCATACAGTAGTCATAAAGAATCAAACTGGGAAAGTGAAAGATTTTACTGCTGGTGATCGAAAAAGTACAAGTTAATTACAGGTTTGCCCAGGATGATTGCTGATTGGACATAATTATAGAATAGAAGAATAGAATAGAAATAGCCTGTATTGTCCCGCCGAGGGGAAATTTAGATGTAATTATAAATAATTATAAATGTTCACTTTTTCTGAAAACAGTAAATCTCCACCAAGTCAACATACAACTGAAAAAAAAAACATGTATTCTTTGCATCGCACATCTTTGAGTTCTTTTTGTTTGTGATTTATTTTATTTTATTTTTATTTTTGTACGTCTGACTGATACATGTGCACAACTCAAGCAAGAAAAATGTGATTTATGAACGTCAGAAAAGGTGTTCCTAAGGAAAAAAAGAGATCATTTATCAGAAAACTGGATTTTTAAAAAAAAATCGTACGTCAGTGAGTGTACAAATTATAGAGTGACAGCTGAGGCGAGGACATTTTACTGTCTTTTAAYTTATAAAAGTCTCTGAAGTCKACAASCACTTRCATCAGTAAACTAAAGCTTTTTAARCATTGKAGTGTTTTACTTGTTTTAACACAATATTCACCACCAGTAAGCAGCCACGTCTCCACCGTGTTGGAGAGAGCACAATACCAGAGGATGTTTCTGCTAAATTGATTATTTTTAGTTTGACTGACCAGAAACTCAAATACATGGAGATAAGTGAGCCTACTGACATATTGTCAAAAATAGATGTTGAATACCTGTAACCGTTTTAAATAGGTGCATGTGAAGAAATTACCATACAATCCAAATGAACTGCCATAGATTTCCTATTATGTAACAATCAATTATTTCCAATCCAAACTCATTTATGAGCAAACACCTCGGGGCATATAAAAGTGTGCAAGCCTACAATTCATTTGTCCATTTAAATTATATTCTGGAGAAGACTTAAAATGTAGATTTCTGCCTGACCAAGATTTGTCAACCACTGTTGCTTTTGCTGCAGAACAAATTTATTCTCCTTGATGACTGGAGTTTCTGAAGCACTGCAGACTTGTCAGCCTCATTTGAGCAGCAGAAACTGCTCAAAAGTTGACCTCTGGTTTAGTAATCGGTCTTTGTTCTTACTATTTATGAGTTGAAATGTTAGATTCAATTAATTAAAAAAACTGTTTTATATTGTTGAGAGACTCATTAACCATATTAGAAATAAGCATGATTCTTTCATGCTCATGAAGGATATTTTGTTACTGATTAACTGAATTTTAGATAAAGTCTCATATCTTGTACTTTTTGATCAGTTGTAATAACTAAACAGTAAGAGAATCACCAAGTCTCTATGTGCCTCACTCCAGCAGTGTAACAATAATTGTTTACATTTCCGGTGTAAGATGGACCACCCCCAGGAGGTGTGACCAGGATTTTTTTTTTATAAACAATAGTTTAAACACGTGAACGGGGACTATTTTATTTAGACAAGGATGAGGCTTGYAGTGAAATGGATGTTTTAGATCTGAAAATAAACATTTAACTGACAGCTTCAGAGGTTTTCTGCATATTATTCAGGCCACCAATTTGACATTCAGATATGATAAAGCTGCTCTGAAAGGCTCCAAATCTTATTTTTGATTTATGAACATGTTTTTAGAATAAATAAAATACGAAAGGATTCCCTATTTTAAAGGACAGTTGGCAACTCTATTCACTCCCACTTTAGATTTCACTCCCTTCTTGCTTTCAGGAAACAGCCTGGTCTTCTTTATGGTGATGTTTGCTGGTTTGAAAAGGTGACAGATTCTGTCAGACGGACCAACATCCACATGCAATCACTGAAAGTGTTTGCGAACCAATTTGAGTTTATACAAAAAAAATGCACCATTTGCTTGTAATAGTAGCACAAATGGGGCCCACATCAACCTTTCACGTAGCCCCCATTGCCTCTTCTTCCGARCAGAAACTCATTTCTATGTGAAGGAAATTTCAGCCAGTTTTACACTTTCTTTTCAATTCTGCTTCTAAAACTTCCCTTTCACCCAATTTCCTAAGTTGAGGCTCTGCAAAAGAATAAAAAAACATTCTAAGTGCTTGCAGATATGTTGGAAACCAAAAGAAATAAAACAGGAAATGGGATGTTCAAATAAATTCTTGGCCAAACTGAATTAAACAACAAGGACGAGCTCTCGGAAAAAGACACAATGGGAAGACCAGGGACACGCCAAGTCTAACTAACAATAAATCTATAGAGTAACATCATAAAAACAAAAAAAAAGATACACAGATTGATGGGTATTTTATTAGACCTGTCAGAAAACAGGCACAGAACATCAGCATGAAGAGGCCACAACTTAAAATATTATAGGAAAAAGCAGATGCTCAGCCTGAGGGATCGTTCAGTTTAAAGTAAAAAAGGAAAAGTTCCCACAAAGACAGTCACTCAAACATCAGCATCAAAAACTTTTGTTCACGGCTCAGAATGTTCGTGAAGGAGCAGCYTTTCATTCATTTTGTGTCTATAATTTTTTATTTAGTTAGTTCCATTTCTACACTTAGGGAGGGATGGAAACTCTCATGGTTTCTTTTTTATTGTGTACAGCTACTTTATAGTATTTCATTTTCAACCGAGAACTTTTTACTGTGACTTGATGCCTTGTCTAAAATCAGATTCATTTTGGTCAAAATTTAAAAGGTTTGGTGGCACCTACAGTAAACCTAGTTGTAGATATCAAGTGACATGTGAATTTTAATCTGATTTTTGAAAGTATGAGAGAAACTTGTGATTTTGTGTCTTTCTGCTGAACTATCCAACCACACTGATTTAGACGTTTCCTGTCCTCAAACTGCTGCATTTCAGGATCTGAGTTGAGTTTGATCGCATTGGTGTGATGATACTCTCTGATTTGTAGAGGTGAACATATCAAAGTATCTATTGTCACCAACTGGATTGGATCAATGCTAGAGTGATGAGATTGATTCTTTTATTTACACTTTATTTGGACTACTGGCTTTATTTTCAAAGAGTTTTTAACGAGTATTAGTCCGGTATTTATTCAGTATCGAGTAGTCTAGTACATGGCTTCTCAAACTTTTTGACCTCGGGGCCCAATTTAATAAACATAAAGTGACACAAGGCCCAGTCAGACATTACCAATGTATGGATCAAAATGATAATTATTCTAAATCTTGGTTTGATTTTTATTGTATTTACATCATAACTACCATAATTAAATTAAATACACTTACAGTTTAAAAGTAAAACTCCTGTCAAATAATCACAAGACATGATTATGACAAACATTTTTATATTGTAACCTGCCCTTAACAATTATTTGAGCAAATGCAAAGGTCAGTCAACAGACCACTCAGGCTTATCAGCACAAAAATATATATATTTTTAATATAAACAATAACAAAAACAGACAAATCAAAAAATAAAATTGTGGGCATAAAAATTAAAAAAATTAAAAATGTTTAATGTTTCAAATAAAAAATGTAAAAAAAATTAATTTGATAAATTACAAATGAAAATATAACCTTTTTTAAACTTTTGCAACCAGAAGCTGCTCTTCATATTAGTGACAAACAATAACAGTAACAACAGCTTTT
>NW_013952432.1:1371035-1380294 GCF_001266775.1 Austrofundulus limnaeus | reverse complement strand
GTGCTGTCTTGTGTTTTCTCAACATATATTTTACATATCTTCTGCCCAATTTGAAGAGTTAATTCAATCACTGAATCAGGTGTGTTGGAGCTGGAAAACCTCTAAAACATGCAGGATAGCGGCCCTCGAGGACTGGAGTTTGACACCCCTGATCTATGCGGTCCCATGGCCCTCTGCGGCCCAAAGTTAAAAACTGTTGTTCTTTTGAGGCCCTCAAGGTGGCGCTTGCGGCCCACAATTGGTCCACGGCCCATAGGTTAAGAATCTCTGGTCTAGTATTCCTAGTATCGCCTATCCTTACTGATTGGTCAGCTGCTGTCATCATGTCTGTTCTGAACAAATGATTCCAGTTTAATGATTGTGTGTAATTCAGTTTGTGGGCCAGATGGAATCAACTTGCAGCCCAGATATGGTTCAGAGACCACTAGCTGACAATAACAGGTTTAAAAGCAACAATATTTTGTTTGTGAAAATGTTCATTCATTCGTTCGTTCATTTGTTTGTCCCTACCTCCCTCCCTCCCGCCTTCCAATCAGGCAAACCTCAAACCTCCCTGGGGAGGTGCTCAGGAGGGGTCCTTACCCCTTGCCAAGTAAAGTGTTCATTAATGAGGACAATCCTCCCTGCTTGGTTTTGTTTTGAACCAAACTATATTAAATATTTCTATCAAATCCTAGAAAAAAACAATAAAATGCTGAAACGATCCTAGCTAGAATAACCATCCTAGCTTTCAAGGCCAGAGCAGCACGTGAAATGAGGATAACTTGAAAAAAGTGATCACACACTGGTTCATGCTCTACTTATCCTGCCCACAAATACTCTTCGGAAAAAAAAAAAAAAKCAACACACTTGTAGGATTTGTGAAACAGATATGTTAGAAGTAGATGCTGGATGAGGCCTAATAAGTCATTAAAAACTAATTCTTATTTCTTATTTCTGTGGATAATTTGAGCAGAAGTAGCACTCCTCAGCTCATTAAAACTCACATTTTCCATGAGTTTCAGTGTCACCACTGGTGGTTACAGATTCATTGCTGCACATTATTAGTTTTATTGGATTTGATTGTTTGACTTTGTAATTTGATTAAAACCACATCTATGCTTCTCTTCTCTTCCTTTTTCAGCTTTGACTCTTATAATCTCTTCTTGAAGCTGTTTTTTTCAATGTTTTAACAATCAAACCCACAGAGAATATCAACACTCTGAAACAGAAAACATCTCACCTGTCTGATTGCGTGCAGCAGCTTGCCATATGAGTAGACGATTACGGCGAACGGCAGAACCAGGCAGAAGATGAAAAGGCTGATGATGTAGGAGATGTTGTTAGGCGTCTGGGTCTTCCAGTCCACTGAGCACGTGGTGCCGGGGCCCTCGGGTCCGTATTTGCTCCAGCCCAGCAACGGGGGCACAGTCCAGGCCACGGAGTAGAGCCAGGAGAAGCAGATCCCCGCCAACGCCGGACGGAAGTCTCTGCCGTCGGCTATAGTGGGCGCCATCATGGTGCAGTAACGCTCGTAGGACAAGACCGCCAGAGAAATCAGGGAGACGATACCTGATGGGGAGAAAATGACACGAGTGTCACAACTTACTGTCCGCAAAAGCAGCACATTAAACAACAGACAGTGATTTTAACTAAATCTGATYCTTATTGGGGGCTTTCAGGAGCCAGAAAGCAGATTTTCCAAACTGGAGCATCTGTTCTATTTCCCCGAGAATGATTGAGATGCATTGAAATGCAAAGTGAAGTTGAAGCTTTACTTGCTTTGATCATTTTGATGCTTTTTGAATTTGTTCATCTTTGGGGCACAAACAAGAAGTTCATTTTCTGACTTTAATGTGAAAAAATGTCAGAATTAGCTGTGGGTGGGACWAATTTACATCCAACTCATGCTGATTTAGAACTTAAAAAAAGTTTTCATCTTCTTTACCAAAACCATTCATTTTTCTGTACTATGTGGACAAAATATTACATTTATGAAGCATAATTATACACGTATTATTCTGGATTACACAACAAATGTAATGCCACTGAATACATACAGTACTAGCAAAATGTACAACCATTAGAGTTAAGGTAAAAAAGAATAAAAAASTGAAAATGTATATAAATTTGATAAAGTATGAGGCTAAGATGTTTTATTTTTACCTCCTAATCCCTGAATTAAATCTTGTGTTGTGACATTATGTAGTAGTGTGAACCAAAACCACCTCTCCACAGTCAGGTAGCGACTTAAACGGAGGCAAAACCTTCAACAATCTGTGTTAAAAGATAATTGCAGCTGCTAAATGTACTCAGTGATGATTTACCTGCGTGTGAAGCAACTTTAGTTCTTAATCAGAGCCAATCAGCATATAGAGACTGGAGTATTGATCCAGAGGTACTTTGACTAGAAAAGACATAAATTACACACAATCACAGCCCCCGAAATGGAGCGCTCTGGTTGGCTGAAAATACAACTTAAAGGGGACCTATTGCCCAAAATTCACTTTTTAAAGCTTTTTTTACTCAACTTTGGGTATGTACTTCTTAAAAAAAACAGTCCTAGGACCAAAAAATGCACCCAGGGGCATATTTACTGTAAGTAAATGTATTTTTATGTATATTAATGACAAGTTTTATACTTCCTACATTTTGTGATGTCACAAGCCGTACGACAACCCACCGGAACCTGCGTTCAGCCCCTCACGCTGTCATGACGTTGTCTCGTCTTAAAAAAAACCTTCTCTCCTCCTGGCCACACCTCCTCCCTCACCCCCCTCAGAGTCTCCACTTTATGCATTTTTCAAATTTGCGTTGGGGGCTGAGTTATCCTTTCACAGGGGGGTAAGTTCCACTTTAAAATGGKTACTTCTAAATTGTTTGTTCTTCCCCAATTACAAAAATGATCCCAAAATATTTTTAGATTTACACAAGAAAAGATGTTCCTCTGTTTCTATAGGTTGCAAAAAGTATATTCATTATCCCCAATTTGGAGTTCAAAAAATCTCCACAGGGATAAATATTGTTTATTGTTTTAAAGTGTACTTCTTCAGCTTTGGGTGGGATAGGAAACTTGAGATAGTTARATCTAACCTTTATTTACATTTGTAAAAGTGAATTCTTTTGTTAAACTTTGTCTTTTCAGGGGAGATGGAAAACATTAAAGATGTTTTTATCCTTCTTGTAAATAAATGGATGAGAATAAAGAGTATTGTTGAGGTATTACCTCTGTATATAACAATAATGACCCTTTAATACTGCAAATAATAACTTTTGGGGTCGCATTAATTACGTCCAGAGTTGTATAAAGTACTACAATGTGATACTTGAGTAAAGGTACAAGTATCTTACAAAAAATTACTTTAAAATTAAAAAAATCACTCTCCTTTAGGAATATTACATGAGTAAAAGTCAAAGTATCTGACATTTTTTGTACTTAAGTATTAAAAGTAAAAGTATTGATTTAAAATGAGCTGATAGATTTTCTGTAATGACATTTATTAGGAGGTGACCTCCCCAAAAAACTGCAGAAATGACTATGAAGTATTAACATAATAGGATGCACTAGTCTTGCTGTTTCAGTTTATACGGTATATATCAAGGCTGCACAAAGCTTTTCTCCAAAATGAAAATCTATCTGAGGGCTGCGGACAAACGCAGTAATACAATTTATAAAATACGTACAAATACTTCTTAAGTTCAGTCTTGAGGCATTTTGGTGATCTCACCTCCTGATTGGTTGGCAGCACCATCATCTCACCTGTTCTGTATTTGGCTCATCAGCTCACAGGCTTCTTAAGGCTGTTTGGAGGATCAGATCTTCGCTGAAGCATCACTACTCTAAAGATCTCAGCCTTTTGTTACCAGAGTTTACCTGATCGTGTTTTTTTCTATGCTTACCTGTCTCCAGAGTTCGAAGGACCTCCTGAGTTGTTTTTGATCCACCTGTTTTCTGAGCCTGCCTGATTAACTCCACCCGATGAGCCTCTCACCTGAACTCCTCCAGCACTGCCTGTCTGCCTCCACCGAACCAAACACTCACCTGAAGATCACTCACTAGTAAATCCTCGCCTGTGGAATAATTCACCTGTAAATACTCACCTGTGGACCCGGGACCTACTCCTCCACGTTGAGCTTGCTGAACTTACCCATAAGATCAAATACTTTTTTAAGATAACTCGTTTGGATTCCAAACCCACTAATAACCTCTAAAACTTCTCTGCTTCCAGGTCCTGTTCCCCCACCTGCACCTCTAAAAGTAAAAACACTTACCTTTATTTACGTGCCTCTGGTCTTGATCTGTTTTCTGGTATTGCTCACGTTGACTCTAGTTTTGGTTACCTGACACAGTCCTTTTATTTTAATGATTATGTCCTGCTGGAGTGTGACATGATTTGTTTGTGTACAAACTAATACGGTACCAGAATTTGATATCATTAAACTTCTCATTCAACAACAATTAAATTCACTCTATCTAGGAGGCACAGTTTACATGGATAGAATTTTTTTTTTCACAATAACAAGCTGGAATGAAAACAAAAATGAAATAAAAGTAACGACTTTCTACTTATGGCCTTTTTTAAAAATGTAAGTAGTAGAAAGTACAGATAATTGTGTGAAAAGAAGTAAAAGTAAAAAGTAGGCTGAAAAATAATTACTCAAGTAAAGTACAGATACCCAAAAATTCTACTTAAATACAGTAACCAAGTATTTGTACTTGGTTATTGTTATAAGGTATGACTGGAGTTCTACAGTTCTACTCGCGTGTGGAAAATAASCAAAGCACTCGAGCCTCTCTTCAGACGGATGTCGCCATATTTGTTTTAACTCACGACAGCAACCGCTCATGTGACAGTTTAGAACCACAGTACACATAGCGGAAACAGAAATACTTCAGACCTTCAAAATAAAAGTGTAAGAGCGTAATAGATCACGTAAAAGTTACTTTACAACTCAGATTATGTCATAGTATTTCTGACTAGTACAGGTGAGATTATATTTACTCATAAATCTGCAAATTCCAGAAAGTTACCTCTACTGTCCATTAGATGTAATATAGACCGTGTTCCCTGTTCAGAACAGTTTTTATAAAAAAAAGATGTTGGGGTTTTGTTTTTTCTCCGTTAAAAATAGTCAAACTACCATTACTTCTTCCTCGTCTGAATGTTTATTTACTCTGAACTCACGTTTGATCTTGAGTCTTTGCCATGTATCTGTACACCACATACTGTAGGACCAAACCTGTTATATCTATGAGTTTTCATCATCATGTGTGAAGTCTGTAAGGTTTTGAAAATCAAGCGGCAGTTTTAAAATCTTGCCATGTGAACCATGTATTACCATCAGTGTGTGTGTGTGTGTGTGTGTGGCTGAATGACTGTAGTGTAAAGCGCTTTGGAGCCTGAAGGGACTTGATAAAGTGCTGAGCAAGTTCAGGCTATTTAATATTTATCAAAAAAAAAAAAAAACAAAGACGACAAAACTTTGCTTGTGGCCCTTCTTAGACTATAGCTGTTATCAGTCCATGATGAGGTCATTCAAAAAACTACCTACAACAGGTAAGATATTATTTATTCACAACCTTACCACAGAAACACTTTTTTAAATATCCACGTATAGCTTCATTGAGCACGCACCAAATAATTTTAAAGCAGCATGGCTTTTCGAGCTAAATCTCCTCTGTGGGCTGCAATTAAGCACAGTCGACTTTGATCTCATCCCACTAAGATGTATTAAAATCACATTAAGAACCACTTTATAAATAAATAAGCATCATCTCAACATCTATTAATATGAAGCAAAGCAATGAGTTTTTTTTACTAGGCAATTAATTACCACCATCAATCACTGCTACTTATTAAATGTTTGATGCCAGTGTTCCCATTCCCTCCTGAATGAGCCAATAAAAAACATATAATCAGTCCCTGAAGTGAATCTCTGAAGCATCTCAGCTCCTCTCTATCAGCGAGGCTTTCATCCTGTCACAATTTTGATGCTTTTGCCTGTTTCTTTTTTACAGATGTTCTACACTACTAAGAACTGTGCAGAATTAATTATAGAGGTTTCCTGGTTATGGATACACTTTAATTACATTTTTTTTAACAAAGTGACTGTTTAAGTTCAGTGTGGATTATTGCAGAGAACCTGTTGACCCAGTCAGAATCACTTGGTTTTTAAGAAAATAGAAGTCCAGGATAAATAAAAAAAATAACATTCATCCTGTTTTTACTCTGAATAAAGCTCATTTCTCTGCACCTCACCTCAACTACAAAATTAAGACTAAAATTGCAAAATTTTTAACGTTTTGATGAGTTTGAAGCTGAACGTTTTAAAGAAAAGGGAACAAAACCACAGAAATGCCTGAAGCAAATTGCTTATCTGAAAACAATTCAGTCCTTAATGTTCTGTGGTTTCCATCATCATTAAAATGTTCAAGCTATTTGTTAAAAAATAAAGAAAATATTTCATTTTTAGAGCATTCAGATTTCAATTATTAGCAGGGTACTGTGCAAAAGTCTTGAGTCCACTTTTATTTCTTTACGTTTTACATAAATCAGTCAGATTTTCCTTTAATCTTTTAATGTTGTTTTGATCAATGTTTCTATGGGCTTTTCTTTGGATATTGGCTGCTTTTTTCACTCATTTTAATCCAATATCTGACCATTATCAGCAGATTTTATTGTTAAGTCCTTATTTTAAAGTCACTTTTTGTCCTGCAGCTTTCCTTATTATTGTTTAAAAGCACATGCGACACGATATGTTGTTACATTGATACAAGCACAAAATGTGAAATGTAACGACAAAAAAAATCCAGATTAACAGAAAAAAACCCACATTGCGTCTCAAGTCACAGAATTTTACATCTAAAATCAATCTTCTGTTTCATGAACAGTAAAGACAGACTAAAAGTTTTCTTATATCCTTCTATAGGTCACTTTTAAGTTAAAGTTTTAAATCTCCAGAGTTTTCTGTCTTGGTTGAATGAAGATCTAAATGAAACATACAGTATATTGTTTAGCAGAGAACTCTGCAGAACAATATAAAAGCACACAGAATGTCAGTTTTACACATTTTACACAAGTTCTTTAGTACTGACTTTAATTTTCTTTYTAGCATCATCACACAGTTCCACATGATACTGTTAACTTCTGAACACAAAAGTCTCTGTTTTTTCTCTCTTCTCGTCGTGCTCTGTGGAGCAGAACAAAAACATTCAGTGATGCAGCTTTTACGTTCCAAACTGCTGACTCAGCCTGCCAGAGGATTCAGTACTTCCAAAATCCTTTATATTCAGCTTGGCTTTTGTKTCATTGCACTGTTTCCTTTATAAATTAGATTTTATTTATTGACTGTATAAATATMTTAAGGCTTATAAATCATTTTAAGTTAGGTTACAGTCTGAGTATTTCACTGATAATCATTACTTCAATAATTAGTTTTGACCAAATAATTAGAATTTATTCATTATTAAAAATAATTTATTTTTGCGAAAACGTATTTYTTTTTCCCACGTACTGTTTATATTATTTATTCGTTTTATCTTCTGCAACATTTAACTTCTTCTGCATGATTGACCCTCCAGATCTGCTCMGTTTCCTGCAATTTTGTCAATTTGTGAGGTATTAAAACAAGGTTTGGCTGGTTTATTGCTTGACTGAAGTGATTTCAGACCAATTATTTAAGGCTTTGTTTCCCTGTTTTTTTTTCTTCCCTTTTTTTCCCTTTATTATTATTATTATTTTTGAAAGTCCAGACTCTGAAGAAGAAACAGGCGATCAGAAGCAACAACAACTTGATGCAGCTCCATCCACTCCAAACTGCATCTCAACAGAAAACTAAGATTAAATCATGTTGTAGTTTCAGGAAAAGAGAATTCCATCCCATAACAGATCGATCTTTTAAAATCCAACAGAGAAACTCTACAGTGAGCACGCCAGTCAGCAGAAGCTGGGTCAGTCCTGCATCTTTCATGCTTCAGTTTATTTCACTCCAGTGGCTGGAAAATCTGGATCCTTCAGCTTCTGAGCTGTGAGCTTAAATCAATAAAGCCTGATCAGAGAGCTGTCCTGAACAGGTCACTGGTTTGAGTTCTGTCAATGTCAGCTCAAATATGAACTCAGAAAGAATTATAAATGCTTTTCCCTCTTTTTATTTTAGTGTTCATCCATGTCATCTTATCCCAACGAAATTATTTTTGGGGCATAAAATGATGAAGGTTCACATAATTATTTGTTTTTAGGGTCAGTTTGAAAGCTTGGTGCAGTACAGAACAGCAGACTGCACTTTTGCCATTTTAATAACGTGCAGTTTATATATTTATTTAGCAAATTAGCTGAAAATTAATTGAATCTTTATGGTTGGGAGTGCTGCAGGCAGTGATGAACTTTCTGTTTCTTCATTCAGAAAAAGTGCAGCTCGTGTTGTTTAAGAACTTTTGTTTTGAAGGATTGCGCAGCAACATGCCAAACTGTTTCTGCAACATTAAAAATAATAATAATAATAAAAAAGACACTTCAGTTATCATTATTCAAACTCTGCTGACACACAGCACTGACTCACCCAGACATGCGTTAATGAACCCGTACCAAACGCACCCCGCGCGCCCGATCAGCCAGCGCCCCTGGGTGCTGGCCGCGAAGCTGAACGGGGTRCCCAGCACGCTGACCAACAGGTCGCTCACCGAGATGCTCACCAGCAGCAGGTTCATGGGCGTGCGCAGAGCCCGGAACCGGCAGAAGAGCGCGAGCACCAGGAAGTTCGCGAGCAAACCGAGGGCGCCGATGAAGCCCAGGCACAGCGCCACCACCAGGTGCCCGGTGGGGCTCAGGGACGGCGGGGGCGCAGCGCCGTGTTGGCCCGTGGTCACCTGCCCGGGACAGCGCGCGCAGCTCGGGCTCTCGTCGGAAACGATCATGCCGGGCTGAGCCGCGGAGTTTTGACCAGAACCATCCGGTCTCGGTGCTTTTTTTTTTTTTTCTTTCATGCGGTCAGCTCATCTGGAGGAGCGAAGGCGCGCGGACTGTGGAGATGCGCTACACTGCAGGCACGCTCATTACAAGAAAATAATAAAAGGTGTTCTGCTCCAGAGACCCACTTGTCCAATGAAGGAGCGCAGATCCAGGTGTCTTGTAAACCCGCCCCTCCGCCGCGCGCTCTGGGTTCTGCCATCAAGTGTACAAAGTGCGCCTCAGCAAATGCGTGGCTGAGGGGAGTGAAGACACAACAGTGTGTGTGTGTGTGTGTGTGTGTGTGTGTGTGTGTGTGTGTGTGTGTGTGTGTG
>NW_013952432.1:1363655-1370307 GCF_001266775.1 Austrofundulus limnaeus | reverse complement strand
GTGTGTGTGTGTGTGTGTGTGTGTGTGTGTGTGTGTGTGTGTGTGTGTCATACTTTCAACTCCTCATCACGAATGAAATCAATGCACAAGTCAACAGCAACAAAATGAAGTGGGGGAAAAAAAGAATTGGTTTTAATTAAGAAGCCAAGCAGATTAATGGGAAGGTCTCTGTGGGGGATTTGTTTCTGAATAATGTATCTTTTTCTTCTAAAGCAGTTCATCARACGGTTCATAATGCCATTAAAGCCTAGCTTCAAACCTTCAAGCAGCAGCACTCAACCTTTGTGTTAAATATCACTGCATGGGCCCAAGAACGTTTCCAAACATCAGTGTCTGCAAAAACATGTTGCTGCTCCAAATGCTGCTTAAAGCTCTATCACGCAAAGAAGACACCACTTGTCAAAATCTGTCATTTTCTTTTTGCTCTTAGCTCATTAAAAAATGATCCGAGGCGAAGCGGAAAACTGTTCTTTGCTTTGACGACTTGAACTTTCAAATTCTTGATGCCACTTTATTAACGAGGAGAGGGACCTTCCTGCCTGTTTTCAAAAGCCTGCCTCTCTGATGGTATGGGGGTGCTTTAGTTCTCATCTCACTTCTGGAAAGGCATCATCAGTGCAGAAGAGATTTTAGAACGTTTGCCGACAAAAATGTGCGCAAAATAAGCTTTTGCGAAACCTTTCCTTGAAGAGCACATGTTTCTGTTTATCTCTTCCCTGACATACTGTACGTTGAGTGTTGCTCTTTCTGTGACCTTTAAAAAATGTGACCTTTAATAAAATTATGCATGCAAGGCTGCTGAACTTCACATGTTAAAAACACATCTGCTGGACAAAAACTAATGAAGGTAATATGACTAATCTGACTTTAATCTTCAAATAAATGAGCAGCTATGAAACTTTTATTGGCGACATCCTGTATCTTCCTTCTGCTCATAAAGTTACCACTGAGCGTACTTTAACACAAACCTTTTTTTGTACAATTTAAACCTTCATTCAAAGTCAAATAGTGATGATTTTCTGCTCATGTTTTGAGCTTTTCAGACCCCATGTCTTTTTGTCTGATTAAACATTCAGTGGCAGATGCACCAAATTTTATTTTATTTTATTTTATTTTATTTTATTTTATTTTATTTTATTTTATTTTATTTTATTTTATTTTATTTTATTTTATTTTATTTTATTTTATTTTATTTTATTTTATTTTATTTTATTTTATTTTATTTTATTTTATTTTATTTTATTTTATTTTATTTTATTTTATTTTATTTTATTTTATTTTATTTTATTTTATTTTATTTTATTTTATTTTATTTTATTTTATTTTATTTTATTTTATTTTATTTTATTTTATTTTATTTTATTTTATTTTATTTTATTTTATTTTATTTTATTTTATTTTATTTTATTTTATTTTATTTTATTTTATTTTATTTTATTTTATTTTATTTTATTTTATTTTATTTTATTTTATTTTATTTTATTTTATTTTATTTTATTTTATTTTATTTTATTTTATTTTATTTTATTTTATTTTATTTTATTTTATTTTATTTTATTTTATTTTATTTTATTTTATTTTATTTTATTTTATTTTATTTTATTTTATTTTATTTTATTTTATTTTATTTTATTTTATTTTATTTTATTTTATTTTATTTTATTTTATTTTATTTTATTTTATTTTATTTTATTTTATTTTATTTTATTTTATTTTATTTTATTTTATTTTATTTTATTTTATTTTATTTTATTTTATTTTATTTTATTTTATTTTATTTTATTTTATTTTATTTTATTTTATTTTATTTTATTTTATTTTATTTTATTTTATTTTATTTTATTTTATTTTATTTTATTTTATTTTATTTTATTTTATTTTATTTTATTTTATTTTATTTTATTTTATTTTATTTTATTTTATTTTATTTTATTTTATTTTATTTTATTTTATTTTATTTTATTTTATTTTATTTTATTTTATTTTATTTTATTTTATTTTATTTTATTTTATTTTATTTTATTTTATTTTATTTTATTTTATTTTATTTTATTTTATTTTATTTTATTTTATTTTATTTTATTTTATTTTATTTTATTTTATTTTATTTTATTTTATTTTATTTTATTTTATTTTATTTTATTTTATTTTATTTTATTTTATTTTATTTTATTTTATTTTATTTTATTTTATTTTATTTTATTTTATTTTATTTTATTTTATTTTATTTTATTTTATTTTATTTTATTTTATTTTATTTTATTTTATTTTATTTTATTTTATTTTATTTTATTTTATTTTATTTTATTTTATTTTATTTTATTTTATTTTATTTTATTTTATTTTATTTTATTTTATTTTATTTTATTTTATTTTATTTTATTTTATTTTATTTTATTTTATTTTATTTTATTTTATTTTATTTTATTTTATTTTATTTTATTTTATTTTATTTTATTTTATTTTATTTTATTTTATTTTATTTTATTTTATTTTATTTTATTTTATTTTATTTTATTTTATTTTATTTTATTTTATTTTATTTTATTTTATTTTATTTTATTTTATTTTATTTTATTTTATTTTATTTTATTTTATTTTATTTTATTTTATTTTATTTTATTTTATTTTATTTTATTTTATTTTATTTTATTTTATTTTATTTTATTTTATTTTATTTTATTTTATTTTATTTTATTTTATTTTATTTTATTTTATTTTATTTTATTTTATTTTATTTTATTTTATTTTATTTTATTTTATTTTATTTTATTTTATTTTATTTTATTTTATTTTATTTTATTTTATTTTATTTTATTTTATTTTATTTTATTTTATTTTATTTTATTTTATTTTATTTTATTTTATTTTATTTTATTTTATTTTATTTTATTTTATTTTATTTTATTTTATTTTATTTTATTTTATTTTATTTTATTTTATTTTATTTTATTTTATTTTATTTTATTTTATTTTATTTTATTTTATTTTATTTTATTTTATTTTATTTTATTTTATTTTATTTTATTTTATTTTATTTTATTTTATTTTATTTTATTTTATTTTATTTTATTTTATTTTATTTTATTTTATTTTATTTTATTTTATTTTATTTTATTTTATTTTATTTTATTTTATTTTATTTTATTTTATTTTATTTTATTTTATTTTATTTTATTTTATTTTATTTTATTTTATTTTATTTTATTTTATTTTATTTTATTTTATTTTATTTTATTTTATTTTATTTTATTTTATTTTATTTTATTTTATTTTATTTTATTTTATTTTATTTTATTTTATTTTATTTTATTTTATTTTATTTTATTTTATTTTATTTTATTTTATTTTATTTTATTTTATTTTATTTTATTTTATTTTATTTTATTTTATTTTATTTTATTTTATTTTATTTTATTTTATTTTATTTTATTTTATTTTATTTTATTTTATTTTATTTTATTTTATTTTATTTTATTTTATTTTATTTTATTTTATTTTATTTTATTTTATTTTATTTTATTTTATTTTATTTTATTTTATTTTATTTTATTTTATTTTATTTTATTTTATTTTATTTTATTTTATTTTATTTTATTTTATTTTATTTTATTTTATTTTATTTTATTTTATTTTATTTTATTTTATTTTATTTTATTTTATTTTATTTTATTTTATTTTATTTTATTTTATTTTATTTTATTTTATTTTATTTTATTTTATTTTATTTTATTTTATTTTATTTTATTTTATTTTATTTTATTTTATTTTATTTTATTTTATTTTATTTTATTTTATTTTATTTTATTTTATTTTATTTTATTTTATTTTATTTTATTTTATTTTATTTTATTTTATTTTATTTTATTTTATTTTATTTTATTTTATTTTATTTTATTTTATTTTATTTTATTTTATTTTATTTTATTTTATTTTATTTTATTTTATTTTATTTTATTTTATTTTATTTTATTTTATTTTATTTTATTTTATTTTATTTTATTTTATTTTATTTTATTTTATTTTATTTTATTTTATTTTATTTTATTTTATTTTATTTTATTTTATTTTATTTTATTTTATTTTATTTTATTTTATTTTATTTTATTTTATTTTATTTTATTTTATTTTATTTTATTTTATTTTATTTTATTTTATTTTATTTTATTTTATTTTATTTTATTTTATTTTATTTTATTTTATTTTATTTTATTTTATTTTATTTTATTTTATTTTATTTTATTTTATTTTATTTTATTTTATTTTATTTTATTTTATTTTATTTTATTTTATTTTATTTTATTTTATTTTATTTTATTTTATTTTATTTTATTTTATTTTATTTTATTTTATTTTATTTTATTTTATTTTATTTTATTTTATTTTATTTTATTTTATTTTATTTTATTTTATTTTATTTTATTTTATTTTATTTTATTTTATTTTATTTTATTTTATTTTATTTTATTTTATTTTATTTTATTTTATTTTATTTTATTTTATTTTATTTTATTTTATTTTATTTTATTTTATTTTATTTTATTTTATTTTATTTTATTTTATTTTATTTTATTTTATTTTATTTTATTTTATTTTATTTTATTTTATTTTATTTTATTTTATTTTATTTTATTTTATTTTATTTTATTTTATTTTATTTTATTTTATTTTATTTTATTTTATTTTATTTTATTTTATTTTATTTTATTTTATTTTATTTTATTTTATTTTATTTTATTTTATTTTATTTTATTTTATTTTATTTTATTTTATTTTATTTTATTTTATTTTATTTTATTTTATTTTATTTTATTTTATTTTATTTTATTTTATTTTATTTTATTTTATTTTATTTTATTTTATTTTATTTTATTTTATTTTATTTTATTTTATTTTATTTTATTTTATTTTATTTTATTTTATTTTATTTTATTTTATTTTATTTTATTTTATTTTATTTTATTTTATTTTATTTTATTTTATTTTATTTTATTTTATTTTATTTTATTTTATTTTATTTTATTTTATTTTATTTTATTTTATTTTATTTTATTTTATTTTATTTTATTTTATTTTATTTTATTTTATTTTATTTTATTTTATTTTATTTTATTTTATTTTATTTTATTTTATTTTATTTTATTTTATTTTATTTTATTTTATTTTATTTTATTTTATTTTATTTTATTTTATTTTATTTTATTTTATTTTATTTTATTTTATTTTATTTTATTTTATTTTATTTTATTTTATTTTATTTTATTTTATTTTATTTTATTTTATTTTATTTTATTTTATTTTATTTTATTTTATTTTATTTTATTTTATTTTATTTTATTTTATTTTATTTTATTTTATTTTATTTTATTTTATTTTATTTTATTTTATTTTATTTTATTTTATTTTATTTTATTTTATTTTATTTTATTTTATTTTATTTTATTTTATTTTATTTTATTTTATTTTATTTTATTTTATTTTATTTTATTTTATTTTATTTTATTTTATTTTATTTTATTTTATTTTATTTTATTTTATTTTATTTTATTTTATTTTATTTTATTTTATTTTATTTTATTTTATTTTATTTTATTTTATTTTATTTTATTTTATTTTATTTTATTTTATTTTATTTTATTTTATTTTATTTTATTTTATTTTATTTTATTTTATTTTATTTTATTTTATTTTATTTTATTTTATTTTATTTTATTTTATTTTATTTTATTTTATGACATGAATGTGATCCTATTGGACTGTTTTTTTTATTTGTTAAACTATGCTTCAGCTTTTCATGGTGCTGCCCATGTGGGTTTTTGTTTTTCTGTCTGTTCGCAAAATCATGAGTGGATTTTAATAAATCTCTCACTAAGTAAGTTATATACGTACATCAGCAACTGTTTTAGTTTTACAGGCAACTTGATTCCAGGTCAACGGACCAAATTAAAGACAAAATTAGCCACAACTCAGTGAATTTTACAAATATTGAGATAAAATGTAATGGAACATCCCTACACATACTTTGAGTTTTAACAGATTATGCAGATCTTTGTTTCAAAATTTGGCATGCAAAGCTGCAGGCAATGTGCATTTCATCAATGAACACTAAGGTTTGCAAAAGCTGTGTTTTTTTTTCAAAAGAAACATCTTAAGTGTCTTTAACCAGTAGTCCGTCAGACATAACCATGTGATTTTATTTGGTTCTTCTGTTGAAGTAAATAATTTTTAGTTTATTAGAATCTGACACACTATCACTGTCATGATCAAACAGATATACTGCTTGARAATTTCCCTTACCTAAACAGAAATGCAAATGGCAACAAGTGGGAAATCAAAATCGGACATTATCAGACTGATACGAATATGCTAAAAAGTGACCAACAATGACCGATTCTTATACAGCGGGTAAAATAAGTATTGAACACGTCACCATTTTTCTCAGTAAATATATTACTAGAGGTGCTAATGACATGAAATTTTCACCATCCATACATACAAAGAAATCAAACCATAAATGTTCAGAAATGAAGTTATTTGTAATAATGTGGAATGTCACAGGGAAAAAGTCTTGAACACACTTACTGAAATTTATCTAATACTTTGTACAAAAGCCTTTGTTGTCAATGACAGCTTCAAGACGCCTCCTGTATGG
>NW_013952432.1:1362179-1363203 GCF_001266775.1 Austrofundulus limnaeus | reverse complement strand
ATAATATACAAGTTTCACTTTTTAAATGGAATTACTGAAATAAATCTACTTTTTCATGATATTCTAATTTTATGACCAGCACCTGTATATCTACTGAGAAAAATGGTGACATGTTCAATACTTATTTTACCCACTGTATGTTAATGTCAATATATTGTGCATCTCTACCTTAAGCCAAGCACTTTGAACAATATCATCACAGTGAAACTGACAGGACAAAAAAGAAAAAATAGCATGGAAAATCTTATCGTGTAACATAAAAAACTGAAGTCCTGCTGGAAAATGGTCAGTTATCATTAAGTAAATGAAATACAAATAAAACACAGTGAGGTCAATTTTAGGAAATAATGAACAAGAAGGTATTTTCCACATTCATCAAAAAAATTATAAAGTTGTGTTTTGGTAAGGGCAGAATAAAGAAAAGGTGATTACGTCTTATTGTTGAACAATAAAATGTTTTGATTTTAAACACAGCTCTAACTGGAGGTGTTCTCAGATAACCTGTCAAGAAGAAATTACTTTATAAAATACAAATTTCTTTCCTAAAGCATAAATCTACCAAGAAACGACACCCCTGATGAGAACGAATAAATTTACTTTTAATCAACAAATATTTTCACTGCTAATAAAAATAAGATTACCACATCAAAAATCACAGACATCCCCTCTTCCCCCCAGCGAATGTATTTATTAGGATAAGAAATGAATACATGAATATCAAGTTTATTTGTTTGTTTGAAGTTAGATGCATTTAATTCTAAATTTGCATAGAAATGTCACAATTTGATGCTACAATTCAGCAACAAATATAGATGTTCAAAATGTCAAAACGTGGTTTGGTGTGTTGGTGGTGCTGAGAGTAAAAACCTTTGCAATTTTCATTTTTTAAAGTTATTTAAAGATTTTTAAAGTGTTCAATTTAGGCTAAAATGACTTCATCCTCCAAAATTAACTTTTTGAAATCAAACGTCGAAACCGTAACAGCTCTCTCTCTCTCTCTCTCTCTCTCTCTCTCTCTCTCTCT
>NW_013952432.1:1360075-1362124 GCF_001266775.1 Austrofundulus limnaeus | reverse complement strand
GTGTGTGTGTGTGTGTGTGTGTGTGTGTGTGTGTGTGTGTGTGTGTGTGTATCTGTGTATTTTATTAATAGCATTGGTTAGCTGTAGCACTTATGGGCACACATCAAACTGGAATACCATATTTCTGATGGGAATGTTTTGTAACTTAAAGCCGTACAAAGCTGCTCAGCATCATGTTGTTGTTTGTGTTGTTCAGATATAAATGTAAATCTAAATATCTGTACATAAATTGAAGTCTTTGTGATTTTATTCTGCTTTCWGACTGTGCCTTTTAAAACTGAAATACAAAGAACTGCACTTTTATTGCTGCATATCAAACAGGATGTGATGAAAGACATATAAAAAAAGAAATTCTCTTAGGTTTCTGTGTGTTGGATTTCCTTCCTGCCTGTAAACTAGGGTCTGAATGGGGAAAATGAATATGAACACTTCTCTGTAATCTCGTTTTGTCTTTACAAAGATCAGTTGGATAGACAGAGAGAGGTGGAAGGAAAGTTGTTTGTTTGTCCTCACTCTTTGTCTCGGCTTCTGATTCGTTTCCTCACGGTGCCAACAGACTTGTTTGGCTCAGAACTGGCTCTGCTGTGGGATAAGCATCAGTATCCATTTATCCACATCATTAKCCACATCAACCACCGCAGCCAAAGACTCCCCGAGTTCAGAGTCCAATCTCCTGTCCACAAGATGACACTTCGACTCCTGGCAGAGCGGCTTTGTGATTACTGRGGAGCAGAGGAAGACCATTTATCCTTGAACAGGTTTAACAATTCAAACTGTTTTACTTTGTATTCTCTTCTACTTTGTCTGATTGGGTTAATGATTTAATGTTATTTGATTTTTTTCTGGATATATAAACTTTAAGTTCAAAACCACTACTTTTCTCTTTATATTTTGTTTTCAAAGAGCCAAACTTTCTTATAATCTTTTAAAGTGCTTCTAATTAATCTTTCCTCGTGTTCTAAAGGTCTTTTAAATGTTTTCTTTTGGACCGTTTGATCCTCTTTTTATAATATTTAGTTTTTTAACACACATATTTTTTCAGCCCGTGCACCAAACTACAACAACAAATTGTGCACTGTGTGATTTTAAAAATGAAGAAAAGTGGACAAGTGGGAAACAACAAGAGAAATGTCAGACCAAACAATTTACAGAAGATGAACAGTGTCTGAAAGTCTGAAAGTTTTGTTTTTAATAAACAGGAAAAAAAATCATCAAAGATCAAATAGCCGAAAGCTCATCTACTACACATCCAGTTTGCAGAGCTTTAAGAATCACCTTGTCAGTGCAAAAATACTATTTTGTGTGTCKAACTGTGTTATCCTGTCTATTTTTCAGAGATTCAATTAAATAAATGGGAACATTTTTTGTCTTTGTGGCAAGTTGTTGGACAAGYAATGTCTAAAAAATTGAATTAATTAACAACTGGTTTGTTGTTAAGTTTTCTGTTTAGTGTGAACACAGCACTGCCTCATTTTTTTCATGTAGGAGCAAAATAAAAAAAGGTAATGTAGCTAATTCAGTCAATCAAACTTTATTTATAAAGCATTTTTCATACAACAGAGTGCGCTACAAAGTGTTTTACATGCTCGATTATTAATTCACCATAAAACCAAAAAAAGAGAAGCAGCAATCCAGTAAACAAAGACACATAATGACACATAATGAGGTCATTTCAAACAGGAACATGTCATTAAAGGTTTTAAACATTAGAACTGAAGGGACTGGGAGGAACTGTGTTTAGCTGCATCACAAGCTTGAACCCTCAAAATCCATGGGCTTGGGTGGTTCACTGTGCACCCCCCAACACATACACATACACATGTCTAAATTCCTATTGGATTTTATTGCACCCTACCATCCACTCTTTCAGAAAGGTTAACAGAAGCTAATAAACAAGGTATCAGCTGATTGTTATTGATTAAATGACAGTCCGTTAAACATTTATGCACACAATGATGTCATCAGGGGTCAAAAGGTCAAAGCCCCAACAGAAGATGAAAACTTATTCTTTTAGCCAAGTTTATTATACAAACTCAAACTATATATATA
>NW_013952432.1:1352569-1357697 GCF_001266775.1 Austrofundulus limnaeus | reverse complement strand
ATTTTGTTGCTGTGTTTTTGTTCTCTCTGTTTTTGCAAGTGTGCAGACAGATGTCAGGTGTGTTGTCATGTGTTTTCTTGATTTATATATCACATATCTTCTAATTTCTCTTTCGCTCTTTCCCCATTTCACCTTTTTCTTCTCTCTCTCTTTTTTTTCTTTATTATCAAAAAAAGTTACTGTGATGGTGAAACAAAAAAAAAAAACAATATTCCGTTCTGCTTTCTATTGAAGTGGCACAAAAAAATCAGAATTTCCAGCTTAGCCTAGGCCTGTCACAATAGCAAATTTTGACAAACTAAAACTTTTCTAAGGAATTATTGTGCTAAACGATAATATTGTTTGCAGACAATTTTAAACTAATAAAATTAAATTGAATTTATTGCGCAATTAATTGATTTATTACTTATCATGACAGGCAAATCCATACCATGTACTAATCCTTTTTGAGAAAGTGAAAAGTAACTRAGCTCATCCATGCAGTCCCTTCAGCTCACAAATCTCAGCATGAGTGTTGTTCTTAGTTTAAAACTATGGCATGAAAGAAATGTTAGGCCTTGCCTTGATAAAGCTGGGAACATCTGTGCTATCAGTATGTTGTGAGCTGAGTGGATCTAGTATTGGCATTCCAGCTCATCAGGGGCTAGCAGGGATCCTCATGTGGATAAGAAAAGCACAAGATAAAGGTTTAACAGCCGACAAATAAAAGCGGAGACTTTAGGGGACATGGAGCAGGCTGACAGTTTCCCTCTCCTCTGCCTGGAGAGGAGAGGAGAACAGAACCTTGTGAAGAACATTACAGCCACATGTCAATCAGTAGCTGCAGGCTATTTCTCTACATGCCATTGCAATCTGAGCTTGAAGAAGTGAGGCAGCATTGTCAAGAGACGGTCTTCTATAAGTGTAAGGTCATCAGATCGATCCCAAAGGAAGGTGATCAATCTGTGACRACAACAAAGAATAATAATGAATTGAGGAACAGATCAAGAGGCTGGACCTGTGTGATAAGACTCGTGTGGACATGTAATGTAAAGATGAAGAAGATAAAGGTACTTTTTCAAAGAGCACGTAAATAAAAAAATWAAAGAAGAAGAAGAGTTCTGGTGTCACTGCTGGAATTCTGTTTGAAATGTCACACTGTCTGCACAGTGAGGATGCTGACACATGTCGGAAATGTGGTGCTCCTATTTCATGCATGTCATATCATGATCTATGTGTTGTACAAGGCGTTTTGACCCTGTTCTTGGAARGGACCGTGCACATCTTCCTTTTCTTTCACAAAATGTTACATACACCAACATGTTGTAAGTACCAGTAATTTCTCATATGTGCCAAGTTGCCAACAGTCTCAGCCGAGTGAAGTCCTGGTTCTATTATGAGATTTGTGCTGCTAGCTGTTTAAATCTTGCACTTATTTTCTTCACAGCACACATTTTCAGCTGTCAAGTGGGAATTGTCTCACCTCTAGAGGATCTTTTTTTTCTATTATTAAATTCATAAAATTAAAAAAGCTGATTTTATTTTGTCTTACCTGTGTTTTTACCACAATACTTAGCATCAACATCATTTTTAATATGGCTTGTTGACCAAATAAATWAATAATTAAAATACATGAGAGGCAAAACTGATAAGAGGATTATATTTGCAAAGAGGTCTCCAAGATTTAGAAGGATACTGTCTGGGCTGAGTTCCAAAGTTTACCTCCAACAACTAGATGGTCAAAATTTGGATCAGGGAAAGGCTGGGTAATACCATTTCTGCTCATGTCTTTGACTCTGAGTTTAGTCATTGGGATTCTTTTGATTTTCCTAAGTGGTCTGACAGAATGCCGTACAGCATTAGACAGCACTTAGCCTAATTTTTTAAATCCTCTGAGACTTTGTGACGTCACCTGTGTGAGCAGTGGAAGGTGCTCAAAGGGTGTATTAAGAAAAGGACAGATTGTGAAATGTCTGTGTTCAGCACAGTGTCGGCTTCACAAAATGCAGGCTTGTTAATGTAACATAGAACGGTTCTGTCTTTGACAAACAGAAGACAAATTCTGACTCAAAAGCATCCATCCCAGAGGGTCAGATATTCCTTTTCAGAAGCTCTTCCTAGACAGAAAACCCCCAGGACCAGASATGATAGAGCCCTACTTTTTAAAAAAGGCTGCTGATGTTGTAGCACAACCTCTTTCAATTATTTGAAATCTTTCAATCCAAAATAAAGAGGTTCCTTTAGTCTGGAAGTCAGTTTTTGTGACTCCCTTATTAAAAGGAGGTGACCCAGCTGTTTTAACTAACTTGTGTGTTTTGTCAAAGATGCTTGAATCTCTTCTTTGTGATCATCTAAAAGTGTTTTTACATTCTAARGAACTTCTCTCAAAACTGCAATCAGGCTTCAGGAAAAAGCACAGCACCACCACTGCAGCCACAAAAGTGATAAATGATATAATTGTTGCTCTTGATCAAAAGCAGTYCTGTGCATCTCTTTTTATTGATCTGTCAAAAGCTATTGACACTGTGGACCATGCTGTTTTAAAGTACAGGCTTTTTTGTTTGGGAATGTCAGATCATGTGGTTTACTGGTTCACAAATTATTTGAGTAACAGGACTCAGTGTAATAAATATGACTGTTTGTGCTCTGATTTTATGAGCGTACACAAYGGGGTGCCACATGGTTCAATCTTAGGTCCCCTCCTGTTCATTATGTACATTCATGAATTAGGACAAAATGTGTCAGATATTAATATGCATTTTTATGCCGATGACACAATTATTTACTGTTTTGGATCGACTGTTGCTAAAGCTGTAGAATCTCTGCAGAGAGCTTTTGATGTGGTCCAGCACACATTCCTGCAGGTAAAATTGGTACTCAATGCTGATGAGACTGAATTAATGCTATTTGCAAACACCATCAATCTGGCTCTGATGATCCCCACTGTGTCCACTTTTTAAGGAAATACTGTATTATAGAGATGGTTCACACATACAAATATCTTGGGTTCTTGATTGATGACTCCCTCAGTTTTAAGCCCCATATCCAAAATATTGTGAAGAAACTTAAACTTTAACTGTTTTCTTTTGGAAAAAAAATTTTTTTTTTCTTTTACGGTTAAAAAGCGGCTTATCACAGCAACATTTTTATCCATTTTAGATTATGGAGACTTGTTATATATGAATGCCTCAGTACTATCTTTAAAAAAATTGATGCTGTCTATCATGCTTCTCTGAGGTTTGTTGCTAATTGTAAAACCTCAACTCATCATTGTGATCTGTACACTTGACTGGGATGGCCTTTGTCCACCAGGAGGTTGGGGCATAAATTGGTACACTTTTATTTATAAGGCTTTGATTGGGCTGCTACCATCTTACATCTGTGATCTAATTACACAAAAACAGCGTTGATTCACACTCCTTGTGTTCAAATTATTATTTCTTGCTCTCTGTCCTATTTCTCCATACAAAATTGGGGAAAATGGCCTTTGTTTACTCTGCCCCGTGTACATGGAACATGTTGCAAAAAGTCTGGAAGTTAACTGAACTGATCCCATTGAGCACCTTTAAGTCCAGATTGAGGTCATTAGAGATYACTTCTTTGAATTGTGAATGTTTTTAATAGTGATTGTTTGTATTGTGTTTTAATCGTGTAACTCTATGTAAATGTATACTTTTTGCTGCCTCTCGGCCAGGACTCCCTTGAAAAAGAGGTTTTTAATCTCAATGGGACTTTCCTGGTTAAATAAAGGAAGTAGTTTTGGACAAAGTGATGCATTTCACCGGAGGCACATAGATGAGTAACGGTGTAAAACAAAGTGAAACTAAAATTTAAATTTGCATCAGAGTAGCCTGTCATATTGCATTGTGAAGAGTAACAGTTAGACTGGATTCTTCACCAGAACTAAAGAAATCTGAAGATGTGTGGCAAAAATTGCATAAATTTCTTCTTACATGTGCTTTGAGAATCCAGTCTGTTGATTGGTCAGAAATTGTTGTGGGCATGTTTATGCAAAAATAAAGGTGAACTACACCGCTCTCATTTCACTAAAATCCTGCTTCGCTGAGGATCAGCTGGCACCGGCTGTTAGAAAATACAACCATCCTTATAAAGTTAGTCCAGATTTTCTGTTAAATATAATCCAAGAACTTATGGAAGGAGAAAACTATTTTTGTTCATGAGGGAGACAGTGTGGAGACACAGGCGGCTCTCTGTGACTGTGCTGGCAAAAAGGGAGTACTCATCATCTGGGCAACTTTAGAACACATTCTTTATGTTTGCTTGTGATTGTGCACCATATGTCAGAAAGGGGTGGTCTCTTCATGACAAATCTGCAAATGTAAAAGGGTGTTTACTGCCTCAGCCTGGGTTATGAAAATGTCTGTTTGTGGTAAGGAAAACGAAGGATAGTGATAGATGACTGGAGACCAGGAGGACATCCGTTCTGCACAACCAAGGCAAACTGAGAGAAAGTAAGAAAATACTGAAAGTCAACTGAAAACCCAGTTTCAGAGCGAGGGAAGGAGATGACAACCCTCATAGTAAAATTTGCCTGGCCCAGTTTTGACGGTCCTTTGGTGCCACAGATATGGTTTGCCAGAGGTGGCACCACATAAAGCAAACCACAATTAGGCCATCTTAAAACCAGTGRCATCACTGCCATTACCTGGCCCACATCCAGCTGACAAATTACTTGCCAGGCCAGCTTGACACCAGATCTGGCCCACACCTGTCTGCTGTGTGGGAACATTAGAAAAAGACAAAACAGATCACCTTTAAATTATAAGTGTGAAAGCAGAAATATTGTAGAAAAAAAAGTTGGGTTCACAAGAGGAAAAATAAAACCAACCACATTTATAAAAAATCCCTTTCACCCCTATTTCCTTGACCAAATTTCAGTGCACTCTTTCCTGTACCTCCTGACTCTACATTTCACAAAAGGCAGAAGTGTCCCAAAGTTTTTGGTTGTTCAGAGATTTTTCAGAGGCACACATTAAATGAAGAAGCTATATTTAAACAGGAAAGAACATCATTTTTCAGCTCACTGAGGCACATGGATGTTCCAAGTTAGGTCAGAAACATGATCCCAATTTGTTCTGTTCCCCTGTCAATAACAGATAGTTTTGAAATTTAGCAATGACCTGCAAGC
>NW_013952432.1:1347492-1352170 GCF_001266775.1 Austrofundulus limnaeus | reverse complement strand
AGTCTGGTCAGGTCAAATTAGTTCAGATTTCAGAGCATCGTGCCTGTCTTTGACGCACAAGAATGGTTTGGCACAGGAGCTGAGAAGACAGCCATGAGTTAAATTTAAAAGACAGAATGGAAGCTGTCAACATGGCGTCACTAATAAGATTGATTGAAGTGGAGCAGGTGTTGAAAATGAGAAAGCCTTCTCAGGTTRATTAACATGTCGTGTTTCGAGTTGATTCCAAACAAGTTCTTCTTAGCCAACATCTAACATAATTTGTTAATTTATTTGTTTTCTGATTTATATTACTATTAAAACCATTGACTATTTTTCATCTGAGAGAACAACAGATGAGGTGACAGTCGGAGGTGGAATGACAAACAAAGCCACAATAGAGGAATTGTGTTATTTGAACCCAATGTTGAACCTTTTGTCCACAATTCCATAAGGTGTGTTTGACACAAAAACGAGAATGCACGTCACTGAAATAACATATTCACAATAAAACATGGTGGCGACAGCATCATGCAGTGGGGTTCAAACAGGAATTATAACCTCAATTCCAATGAAGTTGGAAGGTGAAGAGATTAATGGGAAACAGGTGAGTGTCATGATTAGGAATGAAGGGAGCATCACCAAAAGGCTCAGTCATTTTACACAACGCCCCAATTTCAGTGGAATTGAGGTTGTATTTACTGTAAGAAAAAGCATAAAAAATCATCATTCACTGATTGGCAGCATTGTAATGTAAAAACTATTGAATATAAAMGTGAAAACATCTTTTTTTTAGTCTTGTGGAGCAAAATCAGCCTCTTTCATCGTTGAGGAAAAAGAACAATACTTTTGAAAGTTTGCCTTTATGCAATTTCAGTGTAAAATATACCAGGTGACTGGAGAACATCTTTCATAATCTAAAAACTAAAACCTTTAACTTGATTTGGGCAAACAACTTTAGGTCACATTGACACAGTTTGTTTGGATTTCTTTCAGAGACGCATGTTAGCTGCTGTTAAATGGTGCAATTATTCATTCTTCTAAGTGAATCTATGAGATCATGTCCGCTTTGTGTCTGACTCGCTAGTTTCTGCCAAGACGTCAGATCTCTCCAGTCCCCTCATTAGAGCCCCAGTCAGGCGTGGTTGCCAGATAGTTTGGTCAGTGCTGGCAGGAGCACAAACAGAGCGGCAGCACGGTTTGCCTCCCAGATATCTGGCCCGAAACACAAAACAACAACAGCAAATTACCCTGAAACACAAAAAAGTTGACCTGTTTTCAGGCCCTGATCTGCATCACTGAAACCTCAGGTAGGTTTCTTCGTCCAATTCCTCATTTTCAAGCGAAAGACCAGAATGAACCCAAAAGCAGAAAGCAGATGGCAGACGGCCGAAGCAAATTTCCYCAGGGATGAAAACAAATATGCTTACAAAAAGGCGAGAAAGATAAACAAATAAACAGACTAAATAGCCAAGTCTGAATGTATTGACGTGTTTGCCTTCTTTAAACCAACTTACGTAGCTCCATGAGGTTTGTGTTGGGAGCGATGGATGGCTGTGCAGGGTGAATGCTAATTCATCTGAAACCAACTCGGGCTGGTTTTGGAGCTGATCCACTTGATTAACCTCTGCTGTCACAAACAGAACCATTTACCAAAGTGTAAATTGAGGTTAAAGTTGCCATTGTGTGAAACTGTTTTTGCTTCAGTTGTTTTATTTATTTATTTTTGTCTGTTTATCTCCACAAACAGATCATAACAGAAGACTGAAAAATGGATCTTGTTAATGGATCTTGCACCACGTTCAAGGGAAATTTTTAGTCTTGTTTCCAATCATTAGAACGTAGCAATGTGAGGTCATTATGACCTGGTCATCTCTTCAGCCATGGCCAAAAGTTTTTGTCTTTAAGTTTTATTTATATTTTATTTATATGCCTTTTTGAACTTTTAAACTAAAACAACCTTATTTTTTAGAAATTATGGCGTTGTAGCCATCAGACTCTGGCTCCATGTAAGACTGGATGAACAAATCTTCCCTTGTTGACATCTTTTGATRGATTAGTAAATAAAAAAACGTTTCTGCATCACTTGATTGTTGTAAACCCGTCTGGAACGAACCACTTTGGAAGCTGGAGGGGGGCGGGGTTTGATGCTCCTCATTTGGATTAAAAGAGACAGCCTCAAAACGAGTTGATTCGAGACACACCTCAGTAAAGGGGTGAAAAAGGGGCTTGTGGAGTTAAAATAAGGAGGAATTCAGACCAAAGCATTGCAGTTCCACGTTATATAGAKCCCAACTGAATGTGAAAATGAAGGATTTAAAAGCATATGTCTCCTTTAAAATCTGTCCAGATGTTAATGAGATATTTTGCTGACAGGGTTATCTCCAACTGGCAACGTTTAAAAAAAAACTGAAAAATATTAATGCACAGAACGTGTGAAGAAAATTCATTTTAATTGTAGCCACTCAWTTATTTTTTTTAGCATTTGTTCTGTAAAAGTGATTTTATTGTTTTTGAAGGTCAATTGGCTTATGTTGGCATCAAAAGTAAATCAGTTGCYRATCCAGTGATCACTTTCTGTAAGTTTTATTAAAATCTYTTTGGTGGTTCATGAGATATTTTTGCAAARGGATAGACAGACACACACACTGGGGCAAAAACATCATTGTCATTCTTTTAGTGGTGGGCGATGTAAAAGTACCAGAAGATAAATATAGCTTGAAAGCAGTTTGAGGTACTGAATGGTTGAATAAATGTAGAAAGGACAGTTTTATTGATTTGTCAAAGCACTTAACACCACTAGCACCATTCACACATTCTCACTTTTGTTTGTAGTTCATTATATACAGGCAGTTTYTTTTTCTTTACCTCTCATACACAAACACTTTCCCACTGATGGTTAAACAAGAGCAATAAAAAGTTCAAACCAAAGGGAAAAACTTTTGAGCAATTAATATCTTAATGGTTGTAGATAACATGTCTGAAAACCAGTCAGTATCTGGTGGGACCATGATAGAGTTAATACCAGACAGACCACCATTTACCTTATGTAGTGCATCACATCTCCTTTGCATTGAGTTGATCAGTTTATTGATTGATCAGTTTATTGATTGTGGCCTGTGGAGTGTTGGTCCACTCCTCACATTAATGTCATAGTTTTGGTAAACTGTGTTGGATAACACTTTATTTGAAGGGGTGTGCATAAGACTGTCATGGCATTGTCATAAATATGACATAACACATGTCATGAACTTAAATGAGTCCTCACACGTTTATAACTGTTGTCATTAATTGTCATTCGGTAAATTATGACACTTTTAATGCAAAGTTGACATTGTTTAAAATGTCTTTGTTATGACAACTTGACATTAACCAAGAAATCATAAAAGCTACAAGCATCAACTTTAACATTTTATTACACTATCATTTGGTGGCTGTCATGAGACCAATGTATGTCATTAATATTTTCCCTTACCTCAAGTAAAGTGGAACAGGTTTCTAGTTATAAAGATGTCTTTAAAGAGTGTCAATACACTGACAAATGCTTATAAATGGGTGCTCTAACTTGTCAAGACATTTTTTTGTCTTGGTTAATGTCAAGTGACAACAGTTATAAACATTCATGAGGACTCATTAACGTTCATGACAGGTGTTATGTCATATTTATGACAGCGTTATGATAGTCTTATGCACACACCTTCAAATAGTGTTACCCTGTGTTGTTTCAAACTGATATCTTCTTTTTCTGTAACCTGTGAATCCGTTATTTGATTGATCATTTCCAAATAACTTGGCTGTTGGTTTGACTCGGTATCCCCGGTCCTGCTGTGTGAGGTGGAGTGGCCTTCAGCTGAAAAGGGTCTGATGTGGAGGAGAACGCCAGAAGAATCAGGGGAAATCAGAGCTCACACTCCAGCGACAACACAAACGTCTTAATACACTCTCTCTGTGTTGCTGAGGCAAGCGTCTTCTGGATGTTTGAGAAGTAATTACAGTTTCATTTACAGAGTGGAGCCAAACGTCCCAGATGAATCCCAGGTTGATGATTTTCATCTTTTTTGGGGTCAGGTGATGAAAAAAAATCCTCTCTGTTGATAAACCGAGTGTTCAGCGATATGAAGACTTGTCATGTCTTTGTTTCTCCAGGGTYGCTTCTTAATCTTGTGCAAAGTTTACGATAATGTCAAGAGAGTAATACTTCCTACAGACAGAGACAGTTGATTTTCTTTAAGCACTGTCATTTGACGACTTGAAAAACAGTCTCAAATATAGTCTCTGTAAAACAGAGACAATAGTTTTTTTGTACATTTCTGCATAAAAATAATCTAATTCTTATGTATTTCTCCTGAAAGTGTAGTTTAGGTCAAATTCCTAGAAACTCATTTAGATCCTAACATATGTGTCACTGATCCATAAAACTCGTGTGTCATTACACGCAGGAGAACGCAAAACATGCAAACATATAAATGGACAGAAAACACCCACAAATTTAACCAATCTCAGTGTAAAACTGTTGGATTATACAAAATAATGATAAAAATACTTACACGTTTGGTACAGTCAAAATGATAAAAGCAAACAAATATGTTATTCATTAAATGCAGAAATTTGGATTATATAAAACATAATTGGCGGCACGGTGGCTCAGTTGGTAGAGCTGATGCCTCTCAGCAAGAAGGTCACTGGTTCAAATCCCGGT
>NW_013952432.1:1342656-1347139 GCF_001266775.1 Austrofundulus limnaeus | reverse complement strand
TTGTGTGTGTGTGTTTGTGTGTGTGTGTTTGTGTGTGTGTGTGTGTGTGTGGCCTTGATTTTCTTACATCGTGGGGCCCATTTTTAAGGAAAATGCAGCTTCGTGGGGACCGGGTGCTCCTTGGGCCCCACAACTTCGGAGGCTATTTTGGGTGTGGGGGTTGAGTTTAGGACCAAGGTGTGAATTGAGTTTAGGCTAATTTTAGGGTCAGGTAACCTGTGAGGTTAGCCTTAGAGTTTGTGGTCAGGGTTAGGCTGTAGAAATGTAATGGAAGTCAATGGAATGTCCCCTATTGGATAGCTGTGCAAACTTGTGTGTGTGTGTGTGTTTGTGTGTGTGTGTTTGTGTGTGTGTGTGGCATGGATCATCACTCAGAGTGACAAAGTGCTTCCTGATGTAGCAGAGAAGAGCAGCATCTGAGTCCGGCTGCTGTCCAGGGATCACACGGAGCCATCCAACCTCAGAATTCAATTTAGGGAGTGAGCTGAGGTGTGAGCTACCAGGGTGAGACGTGTGTGTGTGTGTGTGGGGGGGGGGGGGGGGTCCCCGACAAAGCAGAGACAAGACTTCCATTAAGAGACGAGACTCTTGCTTACTTGTTTCCAGTTGACCTGAGCTATGAAGCCTCAAAGTATTAAATACCAAAAAAGTGGCTCCACAGAACGTAAATGTGTGTGTGGTGTTTTGTGTTGAAGTCTTCAGTAAAATCCCTAATGCCAAAAAGACAATAAAGCAACAATAAATTAATAATGCATATGCTTTATTTACTTTTTAAACCATATTGTAAAATCACTGCTTCTCACATTGATATCGTGACCATAATCTTCTAAAATGTTTTATTTGAATCAAACATCTAAAACAAATTATTTTTTTTTCATGAGAATTCCCATTTATTGAAAACAAAACAGGGTCATCTTTGTATGTTGAAGCTTCCTTAAATAATGTAATGCAGTGAGCATCATACAAACAGTAGCACAAGAGGTTACAGCTGAGCGTTGAGAGTAAAGAATGATACTCACAACATTAACCGCAGCGTCATTCTGAAATGTTCCTTGTGTGTTTGTTTTGGAGGAAAAAACTGACATATTGTGACTGACAGTGTTCTAAAAACAAAAGAGGACACGCAGTATTTGAAGTTTAAATATCAATATCTGCACGCACACATAAGCCGCTTGCAACAGAAAGCTTTTCAGCTTCTGTATAATTATACAGTAATGTCCTGACAACAAATACTACAAGCTGCATTAAATAAGACATTTGTAGAAAAAAAATACCCTGTATTTATCCATGAGAAACACAATTCTTCAGTCATTATTTCACATTTCTGCTGTTTAGAACAACTTTCCAGTATTTTACCTCTAGTGGACCTTAAAAGGACTTTATGAGGTATTAATCAGTGAGTGGCTGTAATGTGTCAGTAAACAACAAAAAAAAGACATGCTAGTAAAATCCGACATAATGTAGGATGTTAGACTTTCGAATTTGCAAACAAAAAATTAAAATAATACATAAATAATAACAGACTTATTCAGTATATAAAGACCACTTTCACTGACCAGCAGTTCACACGTTTCATCATACAGAATAAAGCATTTATATACAGTATTATCTGTACACTTTATGTAACAGTACAACCATACCTTACCTGAAACTCCTCAGGTTTTATATCACTGCAGTAACAACTAGAAGGCATAGTCTTTTACACATGCAAGCCTGCACACACACACACACACACACACACACTCGCAACCAACTCAAACATAACGTACGCGTAACTAGCGACTGTTCAAGTAAACATCTACAGCGCAGCTCAGTTAGCTTATAATGAGCATGCGTGTGACGGGTGGTAGCAGGTTTTGTTTTTTTTCACAGTACGAGGAGCTCAAACTGCCTCCCATCGACCTCCTTCCCATCAGAACGCATCTGGAGTTCACAGAGTGATGAGTCGTCCAGGAAGGTTTGTGCCGCCGATCCAGATAAGATCAGGAACTCGGCTGATTGGCCTTCAGTGCYTCTTCCTGTTTCCACAAGAAGAGTTTCATCAGCATTTCATTGTGATGTCACTGCTTTTATGGCATCGATAATATTTTCATGTTAAAAGCAGGCATACCTTTTATTTTCAAATACATCAATAAAAATTGCTGTTCAGTTAAAAAAAAAACTGTTCAGCTGTTTTGTCCAACTGAGAAAGCGGACAAAAATGTGTTATTTCCAATTATTATTTTGACAGGAACTCTTTTTTTTTGTGTAAATTTGTCTCAGTAACAGCTATTCTAGCTCCTGAAGCTATAATAAATTGTGCCATTTATAAGTTTATCTTTAGTCCCTGCAAATTATTGCTGCTTTTGAGTCACTTTTAAAAACACATTTTCAAGTTTTGCACAAAAGTCTAAAAAAAAAGGCAAGGTCACGTACAGCATTACTGCAAGAGCCACACGAGGTTTTGCTATTATTATTTTATATAAGTAATGTCTTCATATAAAAATATTAAACAGCAAAGAAAAAGATACATACTCATTAAAAACCTTAAATGGTTGTTTGTGAATGAGGATGAAAACAACTTATGATTAACTGTCAAATATCTTTATTACTAAAAATGGTCAAATGTCGTCCCAGAAGCACAACAACGAGGCACAACTCTGGCACTTTTTCTTGAGTATGAACCAGGCATTAAACATAAGAAGAGCAGCAGAGTGACGGGACGATGACAGAAGTGTAAGATTACTGTTTGTGTTGGAGAAAAACTTCAGAAGGATCGCTGGTTTGGGCAAACAGATGTTAAACTTTGCATTCTTCCCTGTTTCTGCTTGTCCTCTCAGCCGACTGTAAATTACCTGCTGAGATGTGGTCCGTATGTGTCCAACATGACCGAGCTGGCCTGCTCCAGGTTCCACTGGTGGCTCTGCAGTAGCTCCTCACACTCTGCTCGCGAACGCAGCCCCAAGCGAAACAGCTGCTCCACCTGTAATGCAGACGGTGGCGGTGGGACGTGTGTGWGAGAGAGGGGAGTATTTAAAGCTGCTGCTCACTTTGAAACTCTCTTTCATGCTGCACTACAAAACTAAAATGCATCGAACACTGGGAGAAAACGTGTTTCACCTCATGGGGGTATTTGCTTTTTTAAATAAATAAATAAAAAATAAGATGTGTTACCTTTAAGTAATTAACAGCCTGAGGGATGCTCCAGTTGTGACTCTGCAGAGCAGACTTACACTCCTCTGTTGTGACACCGTGCACCACTCCTTGGACCTGCCAGCATCAGCAAGAAATAACTGGGTTAACAGAAGCATGTTGGAACTCACTGTTTGCTTTTCCATAAAATGACAATTTCCATTTGAAATAGTGTACCTAATAGAGCAGCGACAACAAATAAAGTAAAAAAAAATCAAATTTATTTTTTTTGATAAATAGTGAAAAAAGCAGGTTCTCCTGTCAGTTTAAAACATATCATTTGCTCAATAAATCAAGCTTAACACATTTTGAATTAACCAAAAGCCCTTTGAGATTTTTCTCKWTWKKYMWKCRWAWTAAWTRKAWTRCKAAWTRKWTTTTTTGTACTAATCCCAATMTGAATGATAAAAACACCCTTTTGAAATTATGTCACATGTGGTGTTTTTTTTTTAAACACAAAGTTGTGCCAATTAAAACTTTTATTTTGATAAAAGAGGTCAATCAAAAACTTTCAAATGTTATTATAAATTAATAAATGATGCCTTTTCTGTCTCATTTGGTATTTGTATAACGCTAAAAAAAGACATATTGAGATTTTAAATGAAGAAGGGAATGAAAAGTTTTGTTTTTTTGCTGTCACCTGTGTGATGCTCTGCTCCTGTTGCATGCTGGGAGCTGTGACTCGCCCGTTGTTGTTGTTGTAGGAGGTGTTTGGTTTGGCTCCGCCCGGCTGCTGCTGCTGCATCATGGGTTTAACTGCTGCCATGTTGGCTGCTCCATATCTGATCGGATAACAAACAAAAAAATAAATTAAATAAAATCATAAAAATATTATTTCCACTTCCACTCTGAACATGTTGTTTATAATAACAATGAAAAACATGACAATAAATACTGATAGGAATATATTTTTAATATAAAACATTTATCTGATTGGCACAACAGCTTCTAAATAAGAGTGGCGAGTGTTTAAYAATAAAACTGACAGGTTTTAAACACATATTCGTAAATTTTACTGCTGCAGAACTCATTTAAAATGAAATAATTTGGGGAGTGATGTAAAAAATGCAGGATCATTGTGTACATTTAAGAAAATGATAAAAGTTGGATTGTTAAAGAAATAAGGAACAGTATAATATGTAGCTTTATAAATTGTTGTTCTAGAGAAATTAGATGTTCTTGTCTTTTGTTTTGTTAATAACAGATTTTTTTTGTTATATGAACTTATTCTTGGGAAAAAGGGGCAGATATAAGATATTTTTTCTTCTCTCTGCTGACTTTCATTTAATTTTATTTGTGATACATATATATA
>NW_013952432.1:1336023-1342098 GCF_001266775.1 Austrofundulus limnaeus | reverse complement strand
ATATATATATATATAAATTTTTAATGCAGTTGCCTTCACCTAAATGTTAGTTTCTTGTTCAGAAATGACCCACCTCTCCAGGAAAGCTGGTCTCTCTGGCAGGGGGACTGGAGCAGAACTTGGAGAGCTGTCAATCAGCGAGGATAAGCCCGCCCCCTCCCGAAAGGTCAAAGGATCCAGTAAGGAGGTGGAGGAGTAAGACGAGCCCGGAGCTGCCAGCCGAGAGGAATAKGATGCTGCTTGATGTGGGGAGGAGGAAGAGGATGATGGGGAGGAAAGGAGGGGTCCCAGGAGTCCGGCAGACCGGCGTAAGGACACGGACAGAGGGGGAGGGGGAGGCAGGATGACGGGTGTGGAGGACAGAGGAGGCACCAGGGGGAGCGGGGAGGAGGAGCGAGAGCCTGGCTGGGAAAAGGCGTGGTCTCTGGGTGGGATCTGAGGGGGCGCGTCGTCCTCGTCGCCCAGTGAAATGGAGCTGGAGCGGGCCTGCTGGCGGGCCGAGCGGGAGGCCAAGCTGTGTTTGGAGGGGCGCAGGGGGGGCACGGGGCTGCGGGGGGGCAGCACAGGCAGGTCCTCAAAGCAGGAGGTGAAGGAGGAGGAGGAGGTGGACGAGGGGGAAGGAGGAGGCAGGCAGATCTGCCGGTGGGGGCCCAAGGGCACAAGAGGCATGGGAGTCGGAGAGGAGGGGAGGGAGCAACCTGTTGTCATGGGAACCTGAAGCTTGACCATCACCTGTCAACAACAGAAACCAAAATCTGTCAAATCGGCTGTAAACGCCAAGGAAACCTGTTTGTGCTCGTTCACCTCTCTCTGCAGCTCCTGGAAGAGGTCAGCTGACTGAGACTCACTCCTGCCCGCCATGCCGCTCACCGCAGCAGCCACGGCTTCTTCATCTGAGCCCCGATTGATGGAGCGCACCTCCTGATCTTCTGACTGCTCCTCAGCGTCTGCAGTGACCTCGTCGTAGGCTGGCTGAGGGAGAGGCCAGTCCAGGATGGATGGAGTGTCCTGAGTTAGACAGCCAGGGATACGAGCAGTTAAAACAGACAAATGTCCACAACAGAGTCTGAAAAATATGTAAAAATAAAATCTAAATACTTGAAAGGAAAACAAAACTAAAAAAACAGCTGGTTTATCAAATATCCAAGTGGAGAACACTAAATTCTAAATTCAGTAATACTGTATATTGGCCTTTCATTGATGATTAATGTCATTAATCTAAGAATATAATTTTATAATGCATCATTTTTTACTGTTTGTTGTTGGAAATGGGTCCCTATAAGTGGCTTTAGAAGTGTCTCAAGTTACCACTRGTGACTGAATTCTCCTCTCCGTAGGTCTATGCAARTCAAGASGTGGGCTTCTTTCCAGARAGGCAGCTGAAGCCACCAACTAATGCCGGGTTTGTTGCCTTCAGCTGCCTGTCTGGAAAGAAGCCCACCTCTTGAMTTGCATAGACCTACGGAGAGGAGAATTCAGTCACGAGTGGTAACTTGAGACACTTCTAAAGCCACTTATAMAGACCCATTTCCAACAACAAACACTAATTGAAAAAGTCAGAGATGTCTACGTGTGATAGATAATGTGAGGGTTGTGCATACATTACTGTTGCTGTAATCAGCTAAAGACAGAACAGTCAATTAAATAGCAGAAACAACCATAACTCATGTATTATTTTCTCTTTTAACAGTAAAAAAGTGTCTTATTCATGTTTTTATTTCAGAGATCATAAAAAAWCAACCATGATTTTACAGTGATGCTCATCTACAGCTGAGCTTAATCCACAYGCTGTGGGGCTGAACTCCTCTGGAACCTCTTCAGTAGATTATCATGATCAATGAGCATCAYTCACCATAACGCTGCATCTGCTTGGGTCCATCCAGGTCAAAAGGTTATTATTGACATTTCCGGCCAAAGGCTGAGTCTTTAGAAAACATGGAAACTATTTGTGAGCAGAATGCTTGCTCTTTTTTTAGTTTATGTGATTAGATAACTCTTCATGTGTGGTTGTGTAAAGTCAATGATGTGGCTTTAAGATGATTTGCTTTTGTGTGTGAGGGGGTTTAAGGCTCAAACCTTCAGATTAGCCGTGACAAAAAGAATAGCGGATATTTTCTTTGTAGTGGGTAGCTAGCTAGTTCTGCTGGGGTTAAGGGTTTACTCATAAAGAAGGAACAGTTCTTTCCTCAAGCCTCAGCTTAATGAAGCATTTAACAGAACTGTCTCACATAAATTCAGTTCCCTTAGGGAAATTAAAACATATTTGTCCAGCATGGCATGCAGTGCAAGGGTCATGTGGCTAATAGGGGTTGAGCTAATGCTAACATGTTTACTACTGGTTTCTTCTAGGGTTGGGGCAAAATTGTATCGAATGCAATTAATTGTCAGACAAACTTTAACCGATTGTTTTTTGGCARTTGATTAATTTGATGCGATGAGACTGTCTGTAGATTTCAGTCTGCTTGGTGCTCCTCTCTTCTTCAAATATGACAAACATTTAAAAAAAAAAGTTCTGTAACTTATTTATCATAACTCCAGCTTTACCTGACCTATCAACTCAATTTAAAAACGGATGTATAGCCTGAAGTCTGTCCTTTTTACASAATGTGGAGCAGATTTTTATGGAGAGCAAATCTTTCCCACTACAGTGATTTAAATTGGACATGTGACCAGAGCATGCAGGGGTCTAGGGACTCCAGGGGATTAATCATCATCGGCTAAATACAGGGTTCCCACACCTTTGTCAACATCAAATTCAAGGACCTTTCAAGGACTTTCCAGTACCAATTTCTTCAAATTAAAGAACCACGCGCAATGGCAATTACCTGCTGTTACAGCAGAATGTTACCAATAAACAGGTTTAATACCATGTAAATTCAATGAAAAACTAAACAACATAGAAGTTGTTGAGTCAGAAACAGTGACGTCAGTTTACCGTAATCCTGTTATCCACCGCAACAAATTTAAGTTTATTTTAATTTTATTATTTATTTTTTTTAAAAGATTATGAAAATCAGTCATGTGAATTGAGAATTTCAATACCCAAAAAACATTCAAGGACTTTCAAGAACAAGTGTAATTTTTGGCTGTTTTCACAAACCTTCCAGGACCTTGAAATATTTTTTTTCAAATTCACAAACTTTCAAGGACCCATGAGAACCCTGCAAATACCACCAGTTAATCGTGATTTTTTTTTTGCCAGTATCGCTCAACCCTAGTTTGGCCACACAGGCAGGCAGTAGCTGNTTTAATTTTATTATTTATTTTTTTTAAAAGATTATGAAAATCAGTCATGTGAATTGAGAATTTCAATACCCAAAAAACATTCAAGGACTTTCAAGGACAAGTGTAATTTTTGGCTGTTTTCACAAACCTTCCAGGACCTTGAAATATTTTTTTCAAATTCATAAACTTTCAAGGACCCATGAGAACCCTGTAAATACCACCAGTTAATCGTGATTTTTTTTTTTGCCAGTATCGCTCAACCCTAGTTTGGCCACACAGGCAGGCAGTAGCTGTGTGCAACGCATTTTACACAACTCCATTGACATCCTGTTTTTTCTATCACTTTGGATTGAAAACTCTTAAGATTTAATTTCCTTGGTAACTGGAGCAGATTGAGTAAACAGAACCAGACATTCTTATCSTGACTTGGCAGAGACTATGTACTGGTCCTCAGTGAATTCATTTATGTTGTCTTTTACAAACCTTCACTGAACAAACAATGACATCTAAAGCTGTTTGTGTAAAGAGGGGCATCTTGTTCAAGAAAAGCTAAGAAAAGACAGTTTGAGCTTGTGTTGGTTAATTTTACAGATAGATTTTAGAAGACTGGGAGTCCTGGGGTGTTCATTTCTTTAAGTGGCCGATACAGTGAAGTCTCACTACCTTCAGGGTGTCTTCATCGGGTTGATGTGTCTCTGTTAGCGGGGAGGGAGTGGTCGAGCTGAAGCTGTCATCTGTGAAGTCGATAAGCGACACCTCGCTTTTAGCCGAGCGCACACCYGCCCCCTCCCATGGTCGGAGCTTCAGGCCCAGGGACACTCCCAGTTTTTTAAGCCCAGACGAACTGCTGACGTCATCGTCATCCTCGTAATCATCCATCACTGAGTCATATAACGGCTCTGCACACGTAAGCAAACAATGAAGTCGTGAAAGAGCATCGGCCACTATTTAAAGGCCAAACCATAGACAGCAGAAAGCAAAGAGGAAAACTCACTCTTGAGCAGGACAGCTGGCTGAGGTGGACGAGGAGGGGGCTTCTCTGTTAAGAACAGATTTTGTTCAGTTCTAACAGAAATATTAGATTACTTCTCTACATCGTCATTATTAAACAGAGTGGGAAAAAAATTACTCTTTGCACGGTTGGGTAGTTTGGTTGGCCTTGCAGTACCAGAGTCAAATCCCAGGACATCAGGAGGATCCATGGGGTTCCCCAAATACAAGCTGAAGAAAGAAAAACAAAATCCCTTTCATGCTAAAGTTTCTAAATGAAGATGTTTAAATGAYGTCTGAATCCATTTGTTGCTTATCACCACCCCCTTTCCTTTTAAACTAGAGTTGTATGAAATAAATACATTTTAGCTGTCATATAAAACCTCTGCTGTTATAAAAGCTGATCTGGACTTGAAGCTGTTCTGAGAGTTCATAGATATAAASGTCTGAAATTAAATTTGTTGAAGATGGAGCTCTGCTGCCCTCCAGTGGACAGCTGCAGTACAAAAGCAGTGTTAAAAGGACAGAACTCCAGATCAGAAATAAATTTAGTAAGGTATCTAAGTGTCTAAATAATATTGTAGGCACTTTATATCAAAGCTGCAGTAGGGAGTTCTGAGAAAACCGTGGACTTGGCCTGAAAATGTGCACAAACYCACCTTCCTTCATGCTCACTGCTGCAGTACAGACCTGCCTCCACAGCCTAAAGGAGCACTGGGGGGAGCAAGAGGAGCTTTATTTTTTTCACAGATTATCTGTCTCATATTCTACTGTCAGGACACAGTGACAGTTTTTAATAAATATCTAGAAAATATATTTTGAATAAAGGTTACCTACTGCAGCTTTAATCTTACACCTCTGTATTACACTGTGTATTGTTAACCTGTCTATTCGGTCGGCATGTCCCCAGCTCCTGTGAGGGTCTGTGTCTCCATGTCCAGTGTGGATAAAGGAATGCTTCAGGGGTCTGCTGATATCTTGGGCAGACAGACCGGCCACTGACGTCACAACATGACGAGGAAACTGACCGACACGCAGCGTCCGCCTGTTCTGGCCTCGCCACCAATAATGCTCTGCCCTGGAAGCACACAAATAAATYCATTTCAAACCAATGTCGTTGTTCGGGAATTCTTCTCTATTTTGTTTTCTTTTGGGAACCTACTAAAAAAGCTTTGCAGAACTAAACAGACCGAGTTATGAGACAGAACATTCTCACAAAGAAAGTTTTGTAGTTGTCAACAAGAGGGAGTTTGTTCTTATTCCTTGTGGGAATGAATGTCGTCCTTCTTTCACATGACTTTCAGCAGTTCTGAGAAAATGTTTTTTTTATTTTTCATTTTCTGTGAAAAAGCTGCTTTCTGTGCCAGAATTGCATCGAAGCAAACTGTAAAGTGCAACATATCTGTGTTCTACATTCACACACTGACCTTCCCTCAATGATAGTGATGACATCGTTCATATTGATCRGCAGCTTGTCTTCCTCCTCAAAGTCCTGCAGGGCTCTCATGTCTGTAGGCATGGTCTGAAACACAAACACACTCTGTTATTATTGCCATCAGCAGGAGCAGAAGTACTTTTCAAACAGAGCAAGTCGTCCACTGCAATGCGGTTTTAGTACCTGCTCAAAGGAAAACCTTAAACTTTGAAAAGTAGCTTGCTTACAGCATTTCGTTATTTATCAGACACTAATTTACAGAATAACAGGAAGCTGGAATCTACAAAAGCTACAAGTTTCAGTCATTGTATTTATTTGCAGTGTCCTGACTTGTTATCCTGTATTAATTGATGACGAGCTGACAAGGAGACCTCACATTGATTATTTAAAAACAAAAAATATCTAAATCTTTTGGGGTACTATAA
>NW_013952432.1:1324857-1334068 GCF_001266775.1 Austrofundulus limnaeus | reverse complement strand
TCTGGGGATAAAAGGGGCAGACATCATAAGATTTATTCTTCTTCTGCTACCTTTCATTTTATTTTGATTTGTGTATTTTCTTTGTTTTTATTGTATYTAGTTATTTTTTAATGAAATGAATAAATTTTTTGAATTGAATTGAATTAATTCAAAGCGCTACAAATAAACACGACACAAGAAGTGCTAGATATAAAACTAAACTATAGTTAAAAATGGAGCGCTATTTCAGGAAAAAGGAAAACAGCCATAGATAGCACAGACAATGTCTTCACAAAATGCAGTGTAAACAAAGCAATGATCCTAACCCTAACCCACTGTTGACCACTGTCCCACCTCGAGCAGGAAGTCTCTGAGAGCGATGAAGGTGGGCCTGTCTTCAGGTTTGGGGCTCCAGCACTGCAGCATGACGTTGTAGGTATCTTGYGGACAGTCATCAGGCTTACACAACCTCTCAGCCTCAACATCCACTTTGTGGAGAATCTGCAGATAAAGACAAGCATAAACATAATGATTGATGCATTCTTAAACATATACAGTAAAAACACTCATTTATTCTACTAAATTTTCATGGTAAAATGTAAAAAAGGTGCACCTGGCTCCCGTTCAGACCCAGCCATGGCTCCTGTCCGTGAGTGAACATTTCCCACAGAGTGACTCCMAACATCCAGGTGTCAGATGCATGAGAGAAGGTTCGAGACTTCAATGACTCTGGAGCACACCTGGAGACGTGTGACGATAAGGAAAGGGCAGTAAATGAGTCACGGGATGTCAAATAACAATTTACACCTGCTCTCCTRACCATGGGAAAGGGATTTTGTGGCCCTCCTCCATGATGTATTGGTCGGTGTGTGTAGGCAGAGCCCTCATCAGGCCAAAGTCTCCAATCTTCACTGTTTCATTGGCAAACAGTAGAACATTGCGGGCGGCCAGATCCCTGTGGAGGAAGCGTTTCTGCTCCAGGTAAGCCATTCCACAGGCCACCTGTACAGAAACACCAAAAGATGCTCCTGTGGTACTATAATGTGAAATACAGAGTTATTTTTTCTCTCTAAGCTCTTGAGATAAAAATCAAAGCATGTTAAATTCCTATCACCCACAAAAAAGGGAACTAAACATCATTAGTGCTTTGTTCACCACCTGCAATAGAAAAATACTTGAAGCTGATCTCCTCCTTTTGGCTTTAACTGACCTGTACACCGTAGTTGCACAGAAGTGAGATGAGGATGTGACCCTGACGCTTTCTGAGTCGATCTAACAGGGAGCCCAGAGGAGCCAGCTCAGTCACCTACACACAAACATGTAACAGGAAGTGAGTACACAAGTTGATGAATGTGAGGTAAGCATACATGCAAAATTTGTCCAGAGCAGTCAACACTAAGAATGTTTCCATGAGATGGCAGGAAGTGTTTTCTCATCAGCAAACATTATCTACAGCAGAGCTATTCAAATAAATTGCTCCGAGGGCCACAGTTACTGCAGGTCAACAGCAGCGGCCAAATATACAGCAATTAAAGTATGCAAGTAGTATCAGTATACTTGGTAGTAACCAAGTATTACAAAAATGTGTTACCTTTGAATAAGTTTATTTTGTTGCCTTGTGTTATCTTGGTGTATATTTAATATTTTCTAATATCTCTTTCAACCTTTCTAACTAAATTTCCCCTTTTTTCTCCTTTTCTCTTTCCTCTACACAAAAAAGTCACCGATGATGAAGAAATTGAGAAACAAATATTAAGTTCTTTTTTCTACTGAAGTGACAAAATAATTGTTTATTTTGCTGCATTTAATAATGGATATAACAAACAGACCCCTATGTAATAAACGTAGTGAGAGTAAAACAAAAACAAAAATCACACATTCTGCCTCCTGTTTAACACAAATAATATTTTGACATCTATGACTTGCCAAATTTTTAAACCAATTTTATTTTCACTTTCATTGTTTTATCTTCAACTGCTTATAGTTTTAACTGTCTTAGATATCCATAGAAGTGGTTTTCACCAGCTTCTAGCCAAGATTCTGATGTTTCTGTAGATACCAAACATGTCTTTGTTTAACAAAAAGAACTCTGTAACTAAAGTAGAAAACTGGGGGTTTAAACTTAAGAGATGAATGAACCAATCGGCAGGCCACCTTTTGGACACTTACGGGGCCGGATGTAGCCCGCGGGCCGCCAGTTGAATAGCCCTGACCTAGAGTAAAGTCTTTCTGAGTCTGTTGTCTGTGACAGCTGTTAACACTGCAGAAGRCAGTCATCAATGGTAGATCATGAAAACTGGATAACTCTGACATTTAAAATATAAACAATTTGAAATCAATAGTTTTTTTTAAAGGTAAACTGTAACTGAATCACAATTGTACTTTGTGTGTATTAATTACCATCTTCATAGGCTGTGTGAGAACAATCCCATACAGGCGGATGAGGTTCTGGTGACTCAGGGTGTGCATGGCATTAACCTCTCTGATGAAGTCATCCAGACCTTCTGCYTCCAGAACGCCTGCCTTTAGACATTTCACTGCTACTGACAGCTAAAAAATATAACAAAAACACTAAGAAATCACTGTAACTAAACACACCTTAGATGTTTTGTACAGTTTCTGCAATCATCAGCATGATAAATTTTACAAAYCATCTTCTGTCTATCATCTCACCACTCCGCCGTTTGGTCCAGCCCACTCTCCTCGCCGCACCACACCGAATGTTCCGTCGCCGAGCCGCTCAAACAGCTGCAGCTCCGACTCCCTGATGAGGCAGGTGAGTGAAGCCCCCTGCTCGCTGCTGGCTGGAAGGGCAGCAGATGATGCACCTTGGGAGACGGGCGGTTGGGGGTCAGCGTCTGATCTTTTCACTGGAAACACCTACAGACCCAGAAATACAATATATTGACGACTACCAATCCTTAGTTAATAAAAAATATATAATTATTTTGTGACTTCTACAAAAAAGCCATATTATGACTTCTTTTAATGCAGATTTTAAAACAAAATAATACACTAACAAGTTCCACCTTCTCAATAAAAGATAAACACGCTACTGTAAATATGTGGTTAGGTTGGAAGAACTGGATTTGTGTAATTTATATGTAACTTGTAAGTATGAGACTGTTCATGAATGTCAGATTATGAGATCATCTCATTTATAAATCAGTCTGCAGGACAAAGCTTGTACTGCACCTTGCTCATCCAGGACTTGCGTTTGTAGAGGGCTCTTCTTCTCTTGACGGCTTCCCAAAGCCTCCTCTGACCTGAACCAGCACAACATCAACAATCAAATAAAATTTTTAAAAAAAGTTCCTCTCAGGTTTAGAAGACCCACCCGGGCGTCCCATGCCGATCTTCTCCAGATCTTCATTCTTGACATAGTCAAAGTGGGAGAGTCGTGTGACGTTCAGCTCATCGCGAATCCGCAGAAAGTACTGCTGCAGCTGCACATCAGTCAGCAACTCCAGCAGCCACTCGGTGCCCTCCTCACACTGCATCTGAACACACAAACACAAGCATTTCACCTGTTTCATACTGTATGAGCTTATCAGTACATAACCTGGGGTCAGATTTATAAAACTGGTGTACGCACAATATGAGCCCAGAAACTTGCGTACGCCACTTTTCACGCCAAGGTTGTGATTTATAAAATCCAAACTTGACGTGAAAATGTGCGGTGCCTCACGCTGGATCTGACCCATGCGTACGCTCATTTTGGAGACGTGAAACTGTGACACAGATGGTGAAGTTAGGAATTAAAGCCACACTGTGTCATGACCACTGTCAGATATTTAATTTACCTTCAGAATCAGACTTAGATTTTTATTCAACTTTATAATCAACTTAGTAATATTTATGCTTCTGCTGCTGAGCCATGAGAACCTTTGAAATAAAAAAAACTTAAATCTTAAATAAAAGTTTCCGTGTGCAACTCCATTCATCTACTTCCACCTCAGACGACCCTGACCCACAGACCCCTCCCTGACCCACAGACCCCTCCCCCATAAGAACAGCAGGACAGCAAAAGTTTTGGATACATGCGCAGGGCGCATCCACCTCGCCAGTGTGGCTGTTATAAAACTTCACATTTAAAGTCTGTATTTGTCACGCGCGCGGAGGGATGTGTGTGTGCATGTGTGTGTGTGTGTGTGTGTGTGTGTGCGCGGGGCGGGGGTGTCTGCTGCGGATAAGAGAGCAGGCAGGAGGGGGAGAGGACGAGGAGAAGAGCGGTGGACTTATTTCTAATTTTATCTGACATTTAATTTAATGTTTATTGCAGGCTCCGATGGAAAATTAATTTGAAGCTNGCCTCACGCTAGCTCTGACCCATGCGTACGCTCATTTTGGAGACGTGAAACTGCGACACAGATGGTGAAGTGAGGAATTAGAGCCACACTGTGTAATGACCAATCACTTTTCTGAACCAATCACTTTTGTTGACATTGATCAGCTGACTGATTTAAACAACATTCATGAGGTACTTTACATTGACTGTTTATGGTTGAATGTGGGCGTGTAGAGGGTAGAACCTGAGGCGGGACCTCATGCGCAATCTCTGACGTGCGGCTGTGATTTACGAAGGAAAGGTGCGCAGAAACGAGCGTACACACGGTTTTATAAATCTGAATTTTTTCTGGCGTACGCCATTTCCGCCTTTTGGCCGTACGTTCACTTTTAGTATGGTTTCCACGCAATCCTTTATAAATGAGACCCCTGATCTTTAGCTGTTTATACATTCACTTTAACCCAGTTTGAAGTGTGTGCTTCAGTGGCTCTAATTTTGTGATTTTAATGTATAACTAGTCAAATTTAAAGGGTCCCATAGACTATGTGTCAAACAAAAACTTTGATCAACTCTAAAAGGGAAAAGTGTCTCTTTCACTGAGAAAATAGTACAAAAATAATCATTTTGGCCTAAAACATAATACACAACTGATTACCACCAAYTGTGAAAAATAAATGACATGTTAAACACTCACATTTAGCATCTGAGCGAGATGAGTTCTAGTGTGCTGTTAACTGCTCTGAGTGGACACCAGTGAATGTTTTAAAGCACACAAATTTGGATTTATTTARCATTTGTCAGATGATTAAGATAAAACCAGCTTATTAATAAACAGAGCGGCAAACCTTGTCTAAAGTTTTCTACTCAATGGGATATTTTGCTAAGTCCAATTAATAGATCATTRGTCCCTTTTTTACATATCAAATAATTAAAAAAATTGAAGTCAACATTATAGTACAGACAAGGTTTAGTACAAATGTAACTTGATAAATTTAGATTTTAAATGTATTTTTGCGCGTTTTGTTTGTGAATCACGCCCCCACTTTTTTTTATCAAATCAACCAGGTTTTTTGGACAATTTCACACAATCTTCAAACGTGAAGGTTTAATACAGACACACAAAAAGAACAAAAAAAAAAACAACCCTAAATGAACTTCAGTTCAAATGCTTAAACTGCATGTTTTAACTACTTTTTTTAAATCAGAAACTAGTACAAAATGTGGGTTATTTTAGTCATAAATAAAACAAAATAGAAGATTTAACTTTATTTTTTTCTTACTGTGAAGTCAACATAAAGTTGGTGGTTTCTAATTTGGGTTCAGGTCCTCAACACTGAGTCACCTGGTCATTTTGATGCTTGGTAAATCAAAACTAAGATACAAAACAAGCTTAGATTTGGTGCTTTTAATCAATTTTATTCAATTTCTTACAAATTACTAAGAACAAGTCAGCTATTGACTGAAATGCTTTCTGCCAGACTCAAAAATGTGAGCATAGAAATGAACATCCTGTAATCAGCTAAAACAATGATATTATCTTCCTCCAATCAGATCTGGCCACACCAACACATACATAATGCAATGACAGAGAAACTGAACATCTATCCACGTCTTCAGACTTTACCATTTGTCCCTCGACTCTTCTGTTTCTCTCCTCTTCATCCTCCCCCTCCCCTTCTCCTCTGGTGTAGGGGAGTCGTTGGTACATATAGCTCTCCCCCATACTGCAAACAGCTCCTCTCGTCCTTGTTGTCTGAAGGTCTCCTCTTCCTGTGCTATTCAGAGGAGGCGTTAGCTCTGCTTTCCTTTGCTCTAATGTGTTAATCTCCTCTCAGCTCCATGATCTCCTCTGTTCAATTGATGCGTGCGTGCGCATACACGAACACCAAGCACTCCATTTGACGCTGCTCTCTCCTGTCGTATCACCTAAAGCTATCTATAAACGCACCCTATCCTCCCTCCCACCGCTCGTTTCGCTCCCTGCTGACTCACGGTTCCCTGCAGCGCCGGACACTTCCATGCCTCCCTTCTCTCCCCTGCGTTTCCTCCTCTCCTCTCCATCTGCTCCTGGCTCAGCAGCCGAGCCCCACTGTCTGATGTTAAATAATTCAGCAYCTCGAATCAGAGCGTGAGAGACAGATCTCGGAGGAAGGAGGAGAGAGAATGGAGATACAAATATATGCACAGACGGATGGGGAAATGGAACATGATCAAACCAAAGAAAAAAGATGTGGAAACAATTCCCAGCATGCATTTAATGGATTGTYGCTAGGAAATAGAACAACAGCTTTGCCCTACCCAAAAGAAAAAAAATAAATATAAATCTGAAGGAACTGATGCATTCAGTCACACAATTCCAGCAATGGAGCGGCATTATTATTGTTTCTGCAAATACATGAAGCAATTTCTCAAGCTAAAGTACTGCCAAGCTCCTGACTGCTCAAGGACAAAAACCATGAGAGAATGCACTGCAAAAATCAGTAGAAACCTGAAGGTATTTACCATTCATTGTTGAAGTTTCTTAATAATGTCATTAATATTCAACACATATAAACAGATGTCCTAATGCCTTGAAAAAATATTCACTCTAACAATAATTATCTACCCTAACAAAATTTCACATAATTTTCTGTATTTTTATTCTAAGTTTTAACTGTAAGTTATAAGTTTTATTTGACTGTAAATGTTTTGATATGATGATGTAATGGTGATTGACTCCAACAATGTTCTTTAGTGTTCAATTAAATAGTTTAGTTTACCTGCATGCATTTTAAACTGTCGTTTATTTGGTTTATCAGGTAAGTTTCTAAGAGATTTTCATCATACTTACTAAATAGATTATCATGATTCAATTGTAATTTTACACCAGCAAAATAATAAATAAAACAAATACTAAAGTTAGCTCTTTGTCATCTTTGGTAAACTAAAGCCATATTATACCTTTACAGTATATGCCGATGTAATGCACTTATATTTCTGCAGTGATGATCTGACCTTTGTTTTAATACTGACAATATTTACTAAACTTTCAAAAGTTCAACATAGACACAATTGAAAAARGTGCTGTTGAATCAAGTTTAAATGTCATTTAAAACTTGTCACATTTTTTTAATGTAGTGATCTTAGGGGAAATTGTCAGAATCCTATTCAGTTCATGTTACTCGCATCCTGAAAGTCCATAATATCACAAATTCTTTCCACAGATAATTATAGCTGCAGATTAGTGACTCCTTAGTGTCYTCCTCACTAGGTTTTGAACAAAACATTAGGCAGAATTAAAATAGTATTGTCTTATTGTCTGCTTCATTGTTTTCACCACACTTAGTTTGAAACTTAACGMGATCATTTATTAATATTGGTCACAGACGGTGAACCTTTAGACCCTGCTTTAGATCTAATTATAAATTGCATAGAGTAAAAAACTTTTAAAATCAGTTAAATCGTATTCAAGCATTTCTGCAAAATTATTTGTCCGTATGTTAAAAAAATTACACTCAAGTGATTTTTACTGAATAATCAAAGTGTTTGAAAACTTCTATTTAAAATGTTTTGTTTTGTCTAAGTGAGAAAGTTCTTAACTTCGCAGAGTCCAGATCAGACTTTGTGTGRCATGTGTAAATTGTACACTATTTCTCTTCATTTTTCTGATTTGTTAAAAAGACAAAAAAATTATGCAAAATAAAAAAGGAAGACTCAGTGAAATGTTGTGTTTTTGTCTATTTGTACTCTAAATTCGACTGCCGATTGATGAACACAATGGAAAACTGAATAGGGACAGTGAAACAATGGGCTGTTACTGTTAGCAACATGTGACAGCAAATTCAGTCTAACTGGTTAATGAAGTGCAGTGGGAGAGTCAGTACGTGTTCATTATGAGCCTGAGTGCTTCGTGTGCGAGTGCTTGTCTGTGGCCAAAAACAGCARAAAAATTGGAGCTTTCGTCACGATGCACGTGTTTTATCGAGGGCGATGCTCTAAAAATAKCAAAGCTAATTTTAGCTTTCATTCACTGGCCTGGAAGTAGTGTGAACACATTAGCTTCTCATGCTAYCATTAGAGCTTTAGTTGAGACTGTGGAAGAAGAAATATTATAATAAACATCTAATATTGTTTGCGACAATAAATACACTTAGAGCAGGAAATTTAAGATAATTTGGTAAAACATATATTATAGTGTGACTTTATAAAAGACGTGTTTTAATACTTCATCGACAATATTCTGGAAGACTACGGTAAATGTGGGATCAGTAAACACATCTACAACAACAGCTGACAAGTAGGTTGTAGTTTAATCAATTATTATCTTTTTTTTTTTGGCTGTTCCATCTTCAGGAGTCACCACAGTGAGTCATCCTCCTCCATCTGACTCTGTCCTCACTCCAACTACCTCCATGTCTTCAATCTGCATCCATCTATCTCATATTTGGGTTTACTCTATCTTTTTTCTGGCACCTGCATCTCTAACGTCCTTCTACCAATACTCACTGTCCCTCCTCTGGACATGTCCGAAGTTTCTCAGTCTGGCCTCTCTAACTTTATCTTCCTGTGTTGGACCTCTAATGATCTGATTCTTGATCTCCATCCTTGTCACTCCCAAGGAGAGCCTTAACATCCTCAGCTCTGCCACTTCCAGCTCTGTCTTTTTTTTCTCAGTGCAATGATCTCCAAACCGTGCATCACAGTTTAATATACTCCAAAATTACAAGAAAATTGGCTTCAAATTAGGGCTGCCACAAACAACTATTTTAATAATCGATTAATGACCGATTATTTATTCGATTAGTCGACTAATCTGATCATACGTTAATTGAATATAAAACATACAGCTTATCACGTCCGAATGCTGCTGCTATTATAAAACCATGGTTAGATTTTAGCTATATGCTAACTAAAAATAATTGCTGTGGAAGGCAAGTTCTGCTCTGCAGATATTGCACAGGTTTT
>NW_013952432.1:1321591-1324649 GCF_001266775.1 Austrofundulus limnaeus | reverse complement strand
GACAGAAAAACAAAGTAAAGAACAACAAAAAACAGAAAACGATTTATCGATTATTAAATTAGTCATCGATTATTTTAATAATCGATTAGTCGTCGATTAATCGATTAATCGTGGCAGCCCTACTTCAAATACGTAGAAATCTGTTCTTACCTTGTAGAAGATTTCTGTCGGTTCAGCTGCAGTCTGGAGAGACTGAGTTGACTAAAGGTCACCTGCTCACAGCCATGGAGAGATGGATGTTACACCTATGATAAGATAGTCAACATACACATTATGTAAAATTGCTTTAGTCCACATGTATGCAAATCAAGGCCTGTAGGCCAAATGTGGCATATTGCACAGGCTGTTATCACAATGACAATAAATTTTAGATATATTGTGCAGCCCTATACGCAACTGCATTTTATGTGACCTGTGAGAGCTTCAAAACTTTAACAGTCTTAAAAAAGTGTACACTGATTTAAAGCCAGCAGTGACCATAAACTACATCTCKCATAATGCATGCAGATTAATTTATCCACTAAATATGATGTCCCACCACTAGGTGGAGGTGCACAGCTAGCAAAATTTGAAGTGTAAGATCTCCATTTAGCTACATTTTTGCTGTGGCCCGGTTGTACTGGGAAATGGGAAATCCCTATCCTGGTTAAAACCAGACCCTGTCCTTCACTTTGTTTCGTACTAGAGTCTGGACTTGATGCARAGACAAGCGTTTCATGCAGGAGGCGTGGCCTCTGCTGAAGCATGTGTGTGTGTCACTGTGAAGGAGGCTAAGCTAAGAAGCTAACTGGAAATCACGTGTGCTGTAAACAACCCTACTGAGAGAAGTACCGAGCCGAACAAGACGACTGTAAATGAGAGCTGCTGCTTTGTCAGACAAATTTACTTTAATTTGGAAGTCTTATCAACACGGACTGGCTTCATTCACTTCCTCCACTGCCGTTTGCTAAAATAACTAGCAGACACTGCGCAGAACATCGATGTCTTTCAAAACTTCACCTTCTGTTCTCTGATTGGCCCAGGTAAAATAAACTACAAGTAGACACTGCGCAGAAAATTTACGTTCTCTTCTCTGATTGGCCCGGCTAAAAATCTGCCAGCGAAAACCATCTCAGTGGGAGAAGTCCCAGACGGAGCAGGGAAGGGAAACTAGAATTGAGTGGAGCTGCGTAGGAAGACAAGGGCCAGGCTAGGAAATCCCTARAAGTTGTAAATTTAAACAGGAACATCACCTTCAATGGGATATCCCTGTCAGAAAGTGGGAGAGTTCAGAATTCAAGGCAGCAGCTACTCACCACAACTTAGCTGTGAGTAAAACTCACTTACTTTACTTTTAATAGTATTTCTATGTTATTTCACATTTAGTCGGTCGTACACATAGTACTTTTCAGTGTTCATATGAGGACATGTTGAAATCCTGTTTCCGTGCAGGAAATACCACGTAAAGCTCAGTTATTGTTTGTTAATGGTGCTCAGCTGTAGCAATGAGAAACAAGGTTTCGTGTCTAATCAAAGTTAAACATGAAACATTGAAGTTAATTACAACTGGCCCGTTGAAGGCCACCATAATGCTCATATGGCCCTTGGTAAAAAAAAAAAAAAAAAAAAAGAGTTTGACACCCTTGCTTTATCAGTCAGGGTGTACATTCAAAACTTACTCTTTGGTAGTTTCATTAAAATCTATACAAAGATTCATGAAATATTTCCCTAATATTAACAGACAGACAAACAAACACACAGGCAAAATAAATCCAGGACTGCACGCCTTATATGGAAGCAGGCAATAAAAAGTCAATCCTGTCACAAAGGTGTCACTGTACGGCACTTTCAGGATTGAAAATATTTGTTTAGGAAGCTAAGATCTGCAACATATMACTGTATCACACCACATTTTTTTTAAAATATCTGACACCCCTATTTCCACCTACAACCTTACACCTTTAGTTTATCTCTAATGTAGGAAACCTCAAATCTTGTTTTTTTTGTACTGCTACTTATAGCAAATGATATAAGGCAGTTTTCACTGGAGAGTAATTAAATAGTAATGCTCCATGAGTACATTGTTTTCTTTTATAGAAACTGTAGTCTTGTTATCATATGTAGCATTTAGTATGAGTGCAAAAAACATGCACGCACAGGATAATTCATTTATTGCTCTCATTCTCAAATAGCTTGGTCTCCGGATGATCTCAAAGCATGGAGAGGGGTAATCCTTACCAAAGAAATTCCTCAGTGTAGAAAACAGTTCAGCAAAATTTATTTCTGAGGTCTTCAGACAATAAATAAATTAAAATTGCACATTGACAAAATGTTAAAATCAATTCAATCATTTTTGTCATGGTTTGTGTTTATTTTTTTCTTGATTTTCTAGTGGTTTTTTTGTGATTTCCCCTGTGTATGCCTGCCTCTTTTCTTCCCCTGAAAACACACCTGATCTTCATGTTGTCTCCACAGGTGTTTCTGATCTGTTCCCCATTAACTCACCTTTATATTCTGTGTTCTATTCTCATTTGGGTGTTGTTTCATTGTGCTGTACTACTCAGCTGTGTGGTGCTCTCTAAGTTCTTCGTTTTCCTTATGAGTAAATGCTGCCGTCAGCGTTTTTTGTAAATAAACTGTATTTTTTGACCCTGCCTGTTTACCTGGGTTCACTTGATGTAAACCTCACATTTTTCTGTGTTTTCCAATAAATCTGGGTGTCTGCTTGTATTGAAATCATTTACTTAATTTAAAACATTAACAATAACATTTTGTGACCAGATTTTAATGAATGTGATATTTTTTATTATTATCTGGGAGTGTTGCCTGAAGCTTTATTGGAGAGTTGAAAAGAGAAAGTCACTGTTGATTAAAAACTCATAAACTTGAATTTGTCATATGACATCATGTAAGTATGCCCTGAAGCTCTTGTAAATAAAAGGGTAAAATAAATCCTGCAAAGTAAGACAATTTTATTCTAACTGAAAAAAAAAACTGATGTACAGTGGTTTGCAAAAGTATTCATACCCCTTGAACTTTTCCATATTTTGTCACAACCACAAACATAAATATATTTCAC
>NW_013952432.1:1315636-1320700 GCF_001266775.1 Austrofundulus limnaeus | reverse complement strand
CACCCCATCGCCACGCCAACGTCCCTTAGACCATAGGCTTTTTTTTTTCTTTTTTTTTTTTGCGAGTCCATTTCCGAAAGGTTGTGAAGCCATGCGTGGGAGTGCATTTTTTTTTTTCATTTAAGGAAGCAGATTGATGAGTTGCAGATGTTGACACGTTTACATTCACTGTGTCTGTGAAGCCTATTGTTGCACAGTGTCCGGCTTTGTGCGTGTGCGCGCGCGTGTGTGTGTGTGTGTGCGTGTGCATGTGCGTGTGGATGAATACAGGCCTGACTGCTCTGATCCTCACCAGTTGTTTACCCACCTCACCTCACATCATGACTGGAACTGCTYCAGATTAGGTGGTCCATTCATAAATTCTGTTAAAAAAAATCCACTGATTAACTGACATGTTTGTTTTGCAAAGCCTAAAGTCTGACTTTAGACCAACATGTCACCGCCACCTTTCATGCCAGAGTTTTAGACTTTAAGTTTTCTAGAGAAGAGATGAAGTTGTAGCCATTTTGGCTGAAGCCTGAAAAGTACAATATATTGTCTTGCATTGTTGACTGCTCCGTGCTGGGGCTGTGCTGGGGGGGTTATGAATTGTAAATAGGTTCCAGCTGCTACCACGCCAAATTTTAGCTCAGTGTCACCAAAATATAGCTGTTTATGTTGGTTGATTTTCTGTGTGCCGTCTTAAATTTGGTTCACTCCAGGAGTTAATCAGTTGCACATCCAATGATTATTAGTTGCAACATAATTGGAAACACGACACAGGATGCCAGTTTTAAACCTTTAGAAGGCCATTTATTAAAGTGTCCAGGAGTAAAAAACTGAGTTGTTGTCGCTCTCGGTGCTCCATACACTGGATGCACAGAGCGTCTGTCTCATCACCTGGACCACTTCAGGTGTGTGGTCCAGTACCAGATCTGCCTCCACACCAAGGTCTCTGACTGGTCACTGTCCTGTCCACAGTCGTGCTCCCGGTACGGTAGACCTTCCCGTCCACCATTTAACAGCCTCTCGGAGTCGTCTGCTTCCAGAAGAAAGCTCTCGTTCTCGTCCTGGTCCGTGCGTCAACATTCAGTCAGTTCCAGCCTTTTTGCACCACCAAARCATCCTCGTACGCCCCTTTGGTCCTTATGAAGATCGCCAGCATGCTCCACACCTCCGTTGGAGTCCCGCTCTTTGACATCTTCGGATCCCAGAGTACCTGATGCCTTTCCTCACATCGCGCCATCTCGCTGCCTACTGAGCTGCTGTGCTTCAGCTGCTGGCTCTGCTGTTCCTTCTCAGTAGCTCCTCTGTCACTTACGTCAACGTCAACGTCAACGTCAACGTGTGTGTCTGTGTGCCTCTGCCTGCTTCCCTCACACCTGCACTGCTGGCTGCTTAAGACCGCTCTGACTCCGCCTCCAACGGACCTGGAAGGTAATCAGGTAACAGGACGCACCTGCGAATGACAATTAACACATAGCAGGAGCAGGAGCATCACAATTTCCTGAACGTTTCATTAAAATTTGTCCAATAGGTCATGGGATCTTTTGCTAACAAACAGGCTGAACTTCAACAGTAACGTCAAAGTTCAAGCAAAGAAGCAGCGCAGTGTGTTTTTCTCAAACGTGCATATCGGGGTGATACTCAGCTGCCTACCACGTGAAATTTCAGCATATTATCTGCAAAATAAGGCACACACGTAAATACACCTTTGGTGCCAGGCGATTATTCAGATTTATTGCTCAGGGTTGAAAGTAGCTATGTTTAGCTGTAGCTCTTCTTGTYACAAAACATATATGCCTTCCTCTAACTGGACTGCTCCGTTTGTGCCTGCCTGCCATAAAAGACTGCGTGGTTAACCTCAGGGTGCCAGGTTCTAACACACAATGTACATAATTCTKAGTGCTGAATAACCAGCGTGAAGTAAGTAGTTCCCCGTCCCACCATCCCAAACCCTAAAGTGCTCATTTCATGGCTATTTAACACAAGGTAATTAAATTAGCTAATGAAGTACAAAAGTAGCTGCAATTGAAGTTAATCTTTTCTTTCATAAGAACTAAACCTATAAAAAAAGCCTGGTGTGACAGCAAAGTCCTACTCCAGGGTGCACAATCATCGCCCTCCTCTGAGAGGCAAAAGGATGGTGATGATATTTTTGCCAGTGTCTGTCTGTTTTTAGCAAAAAAAAAAATCTCATAAACCATGGGACATACTAATTAACTAATGGAAACAACCGGTTTCAACATGGCTGCTGCAGCGAAGCAATCTTAGTTATAATTAGTTTTACAGATATTCAGGTAAAATTTAGTAATCGAAAGTCATTCCCAACTCTTATTGGAAGCACCAATTAGTTGTATGAGAACTTTTTTTTTTAAACTTTGCTGTTTAGAGTCAACTCTGTCTCTGTGTTAGTTAAATATCACATGAACCACTGGTGGGAAAGTAATCATTTGATTTGTGTTCTCTAAACAAAGTAAAGACTTAGATGCCTGTTGGTTGACTTGGTGTGGTTTTTGAACAGACTGAGGTGACTGAGGGTTGAAGTCAGCCCACCACTAACACCAGAAGTTTTCAGGTTGTGCATGAGAAGGACAAAGMTTTATCAGAATGCCTACACAGTCTGATTGGCTTTAAAATCAAAGAGCAAATCTTGGTGTTTTGTCCCAGTTTAGACTGGTTATTTTGACTGATGGATTTTTTATGACACCATCAATTGTTAAAAAAAACATTGGACCCAAAATGTTCAGCTCTGTAAATCAGTGTCTGGCTTTATTGCTACACTTTTGTAAAAAATGTTATGGTACATTCCTATATTCTCTTTATCTGTGTTTATAGTCTACAAAGTGTCCGACAAAGAGTTTCTAGTTCACATAAACGCAACACTTCCTGTTATGAATTTTCAATGGTTGCATGAAATAATACTTATTCTTTGCCATACAATCACAGGGCAAAGCAGAGTTCAGCAAATACAGTTTGGGTGTTCTGATATTAAATTGTCAGCAGCTCTGAATAATAAAAAGAAAATAAAAAGTAACTACTTTTTTTTCTTTTAGAAATTATTTATCAACATGATTAAAACTGAAAAAAGTAGTAGACTGTTAAAAAGTAGTTCTCTTTACTGAATTATTATACACCAGCAATCAGCTATAGAGATACATATGTAGCTTTAACTGTACAGTTTTCTGCTTTTTAAACAATGATTCAGCTTTTTAAGTGAGGTTCTGTGAAAAGGTTAAACAATTAATATCTTACCTGTTGTACATAGGCCTATGAATGACTTCAGTTTGAAAATAAAATAAAAAAAGTTTAATTTTGACTGATTAATGAACTAACAGTTTGAGCAAGACAAAGATGGATTGCTTTAATCCTAAAACAATTTAAATCTAAAAATATTTCAAAGTGGTTTATGTGAATGACAATATACAAATGTTAACAACACAGTCAGTTTTATATTACCTGGTTATTTTCCGAAATATTGTGACATTTCATAGAATTTACACAAAAAACCATAGAACGGCATCTTCATTAGTCTTCATTAGTAGAGTTGTTTGTGAAAGTATTTTTGCCTGGTAAGCTACAACTGTTGGAGACCAATGGGTGGCTTTGTTTTTACATACTTACTTTTTCAAGGCCATACCACCTGGAATCCACCAGATCTCATCTGAGCTTGGAAGCGAAGCAGGGGTCAGGCCTGGTTAATGCTGTAAAAACCAGTGTAGGAGTTGCGCACACATTGGTCACTAGCAATAAAAAAAATCTTTGACCATATAATAAGTCATAGGTCACCTTCTAGAAGGATGCCATTTTATCACTTTTTCAAGGGTTTCCCAACCAAGCAGCAAGTTGTCACATTTTGAGCAGCCCATTTTTGAAAATCATGGCCTATAATCTTGTTCACGACTTGCAAAACTACAATTATGGCCATGCAGATTATTTTGTTGCCATCTCCACCCATGCCACCCCTGCCTAGGCTTGCGTTGTACCTACCTCAGCAGTACTTTAAGGAGACAACACAGCTCTGTTTACAAAGTTTACAAAACGTAAAATGAGAAAAGTTGGCGATCTCTGCAACAACACTGTGAGAAACATGTTCAAAAGTCAAAAGACAAAGCTCTCTGAAAAGAAATCAAAAACCCCTGCAAATGTTTTGAAACATTTTAAAAACTCCCTCGCTAAGTCCATCCAACACTCGCAGCCCAGAGACTACTTAAGTATCTGTTTTGGTCTTGGTTCCACTCGGACTAGCCATTACTTCATCAGTCTGATCAGAACTTATTAACATTTATACGTGAGGTAGTTCAGAGCTATCTAGAACAGGTAAGATATTAAATGTTTATAACCGTTACATATACCGTGCATCAAAAGACATAAATAATGATTTTAAAATGCAGTTTAATGTAGTTTGGATACTTTGGGTCTATTGTGTTTTTTTTTTTATTTCTCTGAGTGTTTTTATAGATAGTTCTTAGAGTGGTTTGCTGTCTGATGTGTAGAACCCTATTCTGCACAAACTTTTCACATTTATATGCATGAAGACTGTCTCACTTTCATCATTGCTACTCCAKTGGGCTAAATTGTTTCCCTTTACTTTTGTGAAACTGAAAAATGCTTCCTGCCAGTATGGCTCCCATTGCCTACTCTGAAAGTTTTTTTTCTTCCTGTYGCAGAAACCAAAGTTAGTCTGGATTTAGAGCAGACAATGGAAGTTGAAGGAATATAGTGAAAGTTTGCCACAAGATTCCCTCAGCAGCAGAGACGATGAGCAGAAAGAGAATGGTTGGAATTTTCCCCTTTAATGTGGGAGAATGTGCTGAGGTCTGTGATCCGATCCYCAGTTGGAAGTGGGTGGTTTCGACTCCCAGTGGGCTCTGGTCCAGTCAGTGTGAATGTTTTACAGACAGAAACACGCAGCTGCTCTTGACATCACTGATGAGAGGCAGAGAGACACTGAAACTCACCAGAAACTAAACACAGGTCGGCTGAATAAAACCACCCAAATGTCACTCCGGCTCTACAAAGCTGTGTTTGTGTGTGTGTGTGTGTGTGTGTGTGTGTGTGTGTGTGTGTGTGTGTGTGTGTGTG
>NW_013952432.1:1311928-1315495 GCF_001266775.1 Austrofundulus limnaeus | reverse complement strand
GTGTGTGTGTGTGTGTGTGTGTGTGTGTGTGTGTGTGTGTGTGTGTGTGAGGAGGGTCCTGTTATCTAAACTGGCTGCAGCTGTTCGGAGGACAGTGCAGGCTTCATCTTAGTTCCTGTGAAAGTTTGCTTCTTCATCCATCGAGTGGGAGTTTTGTTTTGTCTGCATACTGGATTCTATTCAGTCTCTGGTCTTGTCAAGGTCTCCTGCTTTTTTTTTCTATGCAAGCAAAACATAACCTCTATTGTTATCTCAAGCAAAAAGGCTTCACTTAGTATTCYTCTAAAATGTAAAATATTAAGCAAACAACACAAAACTGGATGGAATGCAGTCGTTGCTTTAATGCTAATCAGGAACATAACTAGTTCATCTATACGGGGCTTTTAAGCCACATCTGCAGCACAGGTCTAATTCTGGGGCTTTCAATCGGGTTTTTGTTTGTTTGTTTGTTTGTTTGTTTGTTTGTTTGTTTGTTTGTTTGTTTGTTTGTTTGACAGGAAGATGCATTTAGCAAACCTGAAAGTAGAATTCTGTCTAAGCAATGAAAAGCTGCAATGAGTAATTTCTCTTGTCCTGGTCATCTATAAAATACAAAACTGATTTTTTTTTTATTTTTTTTTTTACGGAACTAGAGGGACGTCTTAGACCATGACCTTATGATGAACACCTGCCATGAATATCAACTGATCATGCCAATTACTTTGTTTTGTTGTAGTTTGTTTGTTAGCAAAATATCTTATGAACAACTTCATGAATTGTAATTGTTTTTTTTTAGAAAGTAATTATTGGATGTACAACTGATTAAAGGGGGGGGGTGTATTATGTATTTTTCAGGAACATGTTTTAATTCTATACCACAGCTACTATTCAGTTGTTATGAAAATGCTGTATATATGAAAAATAAGTTTGACTTTGCATCATAATCTATCTAAACACCTTGAAATTGGCCTCTGTCTGTTTAAGAACCACCGTTTCCAACATTCCCACTTCAGCACGTCTTCAAAACAGTGCCTCATGTCGTTTACAACCTTTCCTTGGAGCATTGAATGTTGTTGTAAAAAGATAAGTGACATTATATAATATCAGTTTTGGAAAATGGCAACTCAAGGTACAGTTGAACATTACTCAAATGATCCTACATTGGACCCAGAGAGTATGTTTTCTGAAGAATCCGAATGAGTACAGAGGCTCTTACAAGACGTTTCAACTTGGTAATATATCTCCCAGCATCCTCTAATATAGTTACATCATTGTAAAGCTACTTTTTGTGAATAAATTATAAATATATATTTTATAGAAAGCTGTCAACAATAAAGTGCCTCGCACAAATATTAAAAAAAAAAAATTTCTTGGAGGAGGATCGTTTCCAAAAACAAAGTCAAACCAATTTTGACGAACTGTGCCGTCCTTAGGAATTGTAAAAAGAGGGCAGTCTCCTTGGCATCCAAAAATAAATTTCCTCGATGAAGGCATTTTTGAATCTGTAAAGGACTGGACTGAGAAGTAGTTAGTATTACAATCTCAACAGACGTATCGTTCCACCATGGGTTTGCTAAATGTTGCTGCCGCTAGTCTGGTGGTYCCATGTGGGGGGAGCTTGGCTGGAGATTAAGCTTCAGGGAGGAGCTTTGTGTAAATAAGCGATGCTTTGTACCWGTTAGCATTTAGGCTGCTCCACATGGCTACCAAAAGAAATTCAAGGATTTCTCAAACATGCGTGAATGAATGAATGAATGAATGAATGAATGAATGAATGAATGAATGAATGAATGAATGAGTCCACGCAACCCTCTGGGTATGTTTATGATGAGGGAATGGTATTACATGATATCATGCTCAAAAATTTGATTTTGCACAATTTGATTTATCGTAATATCCCCCACCCCAATCCCATAACTTTTGAGGCAAACCTGATTCAATATGGCCATTACAGCTGATCCTCATTAATAAACACAAAAATGGCAATAATGCAGGCAATTCTTTCAGATAGTCAGATAAAACTTGGCGCGCTATTACCTGAGACTGATCCGCAACACATACTCTGACAGACTGCCTCAGATAAATTTCGGCATTTAGAGCCAAATAACTTACTAGACCTGTGTGGGTGTAGTGAGTTAGTTAAACTCTGCTCAAATACTTGAAGTTGAGATAAAGCTCCGTATTGGTGTAAGTTTCCAACAGTATAAATCTGTCGAACCTTTCAGACAAATAAAGCCTGTCACATCTAGTATCTTTTGGACTCAGTCCCTTCTGCGGAGCTGCACACAAGACACAGCTCAGCTCCACATTTGGCGTTAATGTTGTGRCGCTGTCAATTTGCACCCACTTTTTCACTGAGCAAAGACCCATACTGTCYTTTTTTCCCTTTTTTTAAAATGTATTTTACATTTTTTGGTTAATTTGTTGCCATCTATTGTGGTGGTTCAGGTTTTACTATTCCCCCAGCTGAATATGGTTTGCAAGATAGCTGTCACAAGCGATGCATTCACACTTCTCTTTATTGAGGAACTTCCACTCTTAGGAGGAACTTCCACACACCCCACACAAACACATCACCACCAAGAGCAGCAAAAAACGAATTTCTGTGCTGCGTTGCTGTCACATCTGCGACTAATCCCTTTCTTTATCTCAAGCCAGGATCAAATCCTCCCCATCTGAACTTGTTACACAGCCATCTCTTTTGTCTGTTTCATATTGGTATCTTGTAAAATGTCTTTTTTTGTCCCCTCCCCATGATCGCAGGACCTTTTTGACCTCCTGCTGCACCACAACTACTTTCACAAATCGTGGTTGCAAGTGGGCCTCTGTCGTCATTTTTGTGTTTGCCACAGTGTGTGAGTGTGTGTGAGGAAATTTTGGTGGAGGAAACTGCTTGAGTCACTGCTACCCAGTTCTGCTGTAGTTCCCATGGTTACCCAACCCCCGAATCTCACTCGCTGCACCCCTCCTCCTCCTCCTCCTCCTCCCCACTGCTAGCTGCAGTTTAGACAAGGATCAAGCCTTGGTGGCTCGCATCTGTGGGCATGCGGATGGTTTATGTGCACGTTCCTTACATTTTCCTGTGGTTATAAGTAGTTCTCGCTGGGAGTGTGTGTGCTTTACACTGAAAGCAACAACCAGCGGGGAACTTTAGGAGGAGTTTTTTGCCGTGGCTCACCTTTGGCCCAGTGGCGAAGCCAGACATTTTTCTCAGGGCTGGCCAGACTGGGTCCACTACTCACACAGGAGTGGTGAGTAGTGGTTAGTAGGGAGTAGTTTTCAACTACTGAGGTGGTTAAAAAGCTCCTCTGTGGCAGGGTGCCGGGGGTGGATGAGATTTGCCCGGAGTTCCTTAAGGCTCTGGATGTTGTGGGGTTGTGTCGGTTGACGCAACTCTACAACATTGTGTGGACATCGGGGGCAGTTCCTCTCGACTGGAAGACTGGGATGGTGGTCCCCCTATTTAAAAAGGGGGACCTCAGAGTGAGTTCCAACTATAGGGGGATCACACTTCTGAGCCTCCCTGGTAAGATCTATTCAGGGGTCCTGGAGAGGAGGGTCCGTCGGATAGTTGAATCTCGGATTCAG
>NW_013952432.1:1308384-1311107 GCF_001266775.1 Austrofundulus limnaeus | reverse complement strand
TATCCCGGGGTCTTGTTCATGAATGAGGGAAGAATGGAGCGGGAAATTGATGGGTGGATTGGTGCTGCATCTGCAGTGATGCGGGCGCTGTACCAGTCTGTCTGTCTTGATTGATTGATTGATTTTATTTAGCAATAATATTGTATGTACATACACATCTAGTACATTCATTATTAGTACTTGGATAACATAAGAAAGTGAGAAACACTTATTTCCATTGTGGTCCAAAAATTAAGTGACGGAGTTATGGGGGAGAATAAAGACACAATGATGAAAAGTGAGGTACAATGGTGGAGAAAAAGGTCATTAAGTTTCTGACAGTCAGAAAGGTATGCAGATACAACAGAACAGATAAAAATATGAGAGATGAGTTTATGAGTTTGAGGGCATAGTGAAGGTATTTAACTCCTCTTCGCGGAGACTTAAGTAGAAGATCTATTATCTTTGATTTAAAATTCTCTATGGGTGTATTGACTGTATATGTGTTGGGAGATCATTCCATGCTTTGGCTCCAGAATAGCTGAAAGAAGTCTGACTGAAGGGTTTTGAGGTGGGGATAACTAGAGACAATGGGCCAGATRGGGTGTTATGGCACTTTTCATTTACAGTGACCAGGGCCTTAAGATAGGAGGGAGCTTTACCATGCAGGATATTATGTATGTGATTTAGCTTCAGTTGTTTTACTCGGAGGTGAACTGGAAGTAGTTGAACCTGATCGAACTCAGAGTGACCTATATGTGTATGAGGCTTGGCATTTAGGAGGTACCGGAGTATTTTATTTTGTGAAGTCTGTAGCTGAGTTTTCAGTTTTTTGGGAAGGCCTGAAWACCATGAGGCACATGCATAATCGTAATAACTTTGTATGAGAGATGAGATTAGCATTTTTTTTGGTTTTAATGTTGAAGTGTCTTGTCGGCCTGTACAGAAACTTTAGTTTGGCATTAGATTTTCTGATAACAGTGTCAGCTATTTGACTGCCTGCTGTTTCCATCCAATTTTAATTCAAATTTTGAGCGAATTTTAAAAAATTTGCAAAAATGTAAAAAACGAATAAATGCGAATCAGACGTGTTTCCATCAACTGGCTTGAAGCAAATCAGTTACATCAGACACATGCGTGCAGTAAACAGGAAGTAAAAGTCGCATCTCAGGAAAATGGAGAGAAGTTATCAAGAACGTGTTGCTACTATCGGGAAAGCTGTACTTATTCTGTCATCAACTAGTTTTGGCGATTTTACATGCGGTCGGGAGATGTAGAGAAAGTAATGCAATTCTTTTCACATTACGGGATTAACTGAGAAGACGCAGACAGCGGGAGGAGGTTCCAGCTGTGAGTCGTGGCTGCACTCGCTCTGGTACCGGTTTCGGACAGACAGCGGGAACAGCTGATCAACATGTGAGGTAAATGTTCACTACGTCAGACCTGATTCGAAAAATGTGTTTCCATCTCCTTTTTGCACATTAGCTCTTTTCCAAAAAACCCAAAAAAACACCTCAAGCGAGCGTATCAACTTTGATGTGAATTAGAGGAAGTTTTTTCGAATCAAGCCGTTTCCATTCACCTTTTCTGATGTGATACTTCAAAATGCGCATTAAAAACCTTGATGGAAACACGGAGTGTTTCATCCAGCACCACACCTAAGTATTTAACACTTGGTTTGCTGGAGAGGGGGTGGCCATCACAATTAACGTCCAGTGAATCTTTACCATTGAGCCTTCTTCAGGATCCAAAGAGGATTGTTTCTGTCTTTCCAAGATGAAGAGATAGCTTGTTGTCTGTACGCCATTCGTGGCTAGAGTGAAGTTCTGATGTTAGGCTTTGTTGAATTTTTAGAGTGTCCTTASCACCTGCTAGGAGAGCCGAGTCGTCTGCATATAAAAGCAGCTTGCAGTTTACAGCAGCAGACATGTCATTAACATATATGAGGAATAGTAACGGTCTGAGAATGGAACCCTGTGGGACTCCGCATATCACTTTTGTTGTAGTGGATGTTATGCCTCCGATATCTACACACTGCTGTCTGTTATCTAGGTAGTCCTTGAYCCAGTYTACAGCTGGTTTCTGGAGCCRCAGGGCTTCCAATTTACATATGAGAATACTGTAATCCACTGTGTCAAAGGCCTATTGTAAGTCGAGAAGGACTATACCTGTGAGGTTGCCTTTATCTTGCTGTAYTCAGTGATATGTGTCTGTAGAATGAGAGGGTCTGAAACCTGACTGGAGCTCGTATAAAAGTTTGTGGTCTGTGAGAMATTGATTGAGTTGCTCATAGACTGTTTTCTCAATCAGTTTGCTGACAACACTGAGAATTGAGACGGGACGATAMTTGCTAACCTCGGTTTTACTGCTTTTTGTGAATAGGGGTAATTTTAGCARATTTAAGTTTGGAAGGGATACTACCTGTTGACAGAGAAAAAAATTATGATGTGTGTTAGTGGGGAGGTGAGGTACAAGGCACCATCTTTAAGGAATCTGGTGGGTATTTGGTCTGGTCCAGTTCGGATTTAGATTTTGAAGGTTTTTGAGGACAGTGTCCTCTGTTACGTGTTTGAATACAAATGAAGCACCTGAGTTTATCCATTTGCTGTAGAATTGCTTTATGTAGATCGGGCCAAACCTCCCACTTCCCATGGCGATTTTTTTAGTAGAGAAGAAGCAACAGTGGAGAAGTACCTGTCAAAGTTTTCAGCCACCTTGTGCTTGTCAAAGCATATATCATTTTC
>NW_013952432.1:1306337-1308374 GCF_001266775.1 Austrofundulus limnaeus | reverse complement strand
GAATATTACACCTCTAAAGATTGTTTCACTATGGAAAGGGTGTGTACAGCAGGGTGGCCGACGGGGTGGCCAAAGATTTGTCTGTGGTGGCCCTGGCCACCCCCTGGCTCCGCCCCTGCTTTGGCCTCGGCTAGCTGACGACATCGTGTGGTGCTGTGTAAACTCAAGTCACAGTTCCTCCAAACGTCCCCCGCAAACCTAACAGATCTGATGGCTGACATTTGGGCTACAARTTTTCCCACACAACACCTGCTGTAGTCCCAAYTTCTACCCAGCTGCTCATCCTAAACACTGTGGAAAAACAGAGCCAGGAGGGTCAAAAGGAGTGCGGATTAGATTTAAACGTGTGACTTGTTGGAGGTGTGTTTGCATGCATTTGTTTAATGGGTGTTCTTTACTTCCTTTGCTAATTATTGACTTCTAGTTGCACTTACCATGCACTGTATTTTATACACTGAAAATCCAAACCAGAGAACTGTTTGTTGAATTTAACGASCATTGTTTTGCTGATTATAAGACTTTGCAACTCTGTGCCTTGATTTTCAATTTTCACTGTATTTCGAAYAGCTAGATGATTTGTTACACACACTAGAAGCTGTTTAGGAAAGGCCGTGTGAAAAATGTTAGTTAATATATTAACAGTCGAACGAGGAACAATATATATATAATTTTTACAGAATGTCATCAGTTTCATTTTTTGCTCTGCCTATGGCATGAAATGCTCTCCTAAATTCTGTAGTTTCCAGCARAGCAGGCTGACTGATCTGACCAACTGTGCCTTGACCACACATAGCCTGAAGCCTTGCAAGATGGATAATCTCCTCGTCATGTTCCTGTGAATCACCTTGTAATGTAAACTCTGTTCCACACCAATAACATGATTGGAGGACGCAAGAAGTAGCACATCGAGGCGTAAACTGGAACAAGGGGAGCAGTATCCCTGGAGATTTTGAGACGAATGTCGTTTATTTGAAAAGGGGTGCTTTTGAAGTTCACTCAAGTAAAGCTTTGTTTAACAGAGCGACTCATCTTAATTCATTCAATATTCCCATTGGGGATTTTTGAAAGGTGACCTTAACAGCCTCTTTTTGCGTAAACATTAATCTCAGAAATAGGAAATGATGCTCTAATGAAAGGAAGTTCATAAATCACATTATTAAAATGCAGACAGAGAACAGCAACAAATCTGAACTTGACGTGAAGAGACACCCACACAGTGTAAAATAGATACAGTGTTGTGACAAAATATTTATAATGCTTGCTTGTATATTTGATGAAGAAAARAATGACAAAATCACTGCAGAGGTATGATAAATATACTACCTGCAAGCTAAAAAAACATACTATGGAATAKAAACAAGACAAAAAACAAAAGCTAAAAAATGCTATTGAGCATGAGAAAAGCTCCATGATTGACAGGTGTGTTTTTCTGTTGAGTTTGGAGAGATAATATAACATCAAAGTCTCGGATTTATTCGTCAGAAATTCTCTGCAGGGATTAATCTCATGCATGGATGTGGAGATTTTCTTCATCAGCAATTTTTACTCTTTGCAGTGAAGGTTTTTGCTCTTAGTCTCCATCAAATAAATGAAGCCAGTATCTCACTGCATTAAAAAAGGGACCATTTTGAAAGCCTAAATATCTCTGYCGGTTTCCGGCACTAAAACCAGTATCTCATTAAGCTTTGATTGATGGCGATCAGTTGGCGACAAGATTTGTGATGAAATCTAGAGGCAAATAACAAAATAACCTGCACGGCATAAAATACAACTTTCCATGTCATGCACATGTAAATAATCCATTTATTTTTAAAACAGGTTGTGCAAATTGCAGACATGCAGCTTGCTTTTTGCTTGGAAGCAAATGCTCCAAATGTTATGAGATGAAACTGAATCTTTGTCAATTGCCTCATAACTTCTTTTTTTTGTTGCAATTTTTGGTTGCCATCTAATCTCCAGCATCTGCAGCATCGAAGCCATGGCAAATCCTAAGAGCAACTGAACTTTTTACTTTTTTTGCTTCGATATATAATTAAG
>NW_013952432.1:1303170-1305758 GCF_001266775.1 Austrofundulus limnaeus | reverse complement strand
ATATACAATTAAGTGTTACTGTTTATTATTATTATTAAACTGTTTTTGAGAACATCTTAAAAACCTTTGTGGAGTAATTTACTAGTTTGAAGAGATTGCATACAAACCAATACAGTGCCAGAATGATACATACTTCTCATCCAACCGCAATTGATTTCARTCTATCCAGGAAGTGCAGCATATCTGGACAGTTTATTTTTTATTAGATTTTTTTATGATTACCAGACAAAATAAAAATATAAATGAATTACTTGCGTTTTTAAAGTAGAAAGTACAGATAATTGCGTGAAAATGTAGAAGGAAAAAGTTGGCTGAAAAAAAATTGCTCCAGTAAAGCATAAATAACCAAAATTTCTACCCAAGTAAAGTATTTGAACATCATTACTTGACATACATGATAATTTTTGATAGCATGATGTGTATTTGCAAAAACGTCAGTCTTGTAAATAAAGCTATGAAGATAAGCTAATGCTAGCTAGATGCTAATGCTACAGRTGCTTTATTTGCAGCCCATCCATCTATCCATCCGTTTTCRTRACCTGCTTCTRCTTTCCGAGTTGTGGTGAGCTGATATTTATTCAGCAGCCACTCTGCAAGAGGCAGGGGACACCCTGGACAGGGACAGAAAAACTACACAAACAACCATTCACACTTAGGGATAATTTAGAGTCACCAATAAACCTAACATGTATGTGGGAAGAAACTGAAGTACTTAGTGAAAACCAATGCATGTATGAGAGGAACTCCACCCAGAAAGGCCCAAGACCGATAGATGACACTGCAAKCTTCTTGCTGAGAGGTGTCACCATGCTGCTGCCCTCTTTGCAAATGACATGACAATTTTTTTTTCTAATTCAAAAGCACACTTTTTAAAGTTCTTCTTTGAAAGACCTCTCACTATTTGCTACAGTTGCAATAATGATGCCGGATATGTTTAGCATCTAAAAAGTCTTATTTAAAGCACAATAATCGTGGTAAAGGCAGATACTTTATAGACTAACTTTGTGAAAATAGGAACAACTCATGCAAAGGCAAAAAGAGGAAACACTGCCCGTTTTTGAAGTGTTTAAAACTTGCAAGAACCCTCTTATGGGAACTCTTATAGCAGATTTTCCGACACTGATCTAATATTATCAGTGGTTTGCATGCATTTTGTTTTTGCACTTTCTTCTAAATCAGTTAACAAAAGCTGTGTAATCATTACCTGCTAAACATTGTTGGTGTAGAGGTGTTTGACTCTTCTGTGGCTAACACTGCCTCTCTCTCTCTTTTTGTCTAGTGGAGGCCGTGGTGGAGTTCGACTATGAGGCTCAGCAGGAAGATGAGTTGACCCTGACTGTGGGCGACATCATCAGGAACATACGGCGAGATGATGGAGGCTGGTGGGAGGGCGAGCTGGGAGGACGCAGGGGGCTTTTCCCTGATAATTTTGTTCGAGTGAGTAAAGTTTTTTTTTTGCCAGCCCAAAGAAGACCCTTCACAGGCAGACAACCACAGAAAAAAACAGATAGCTGTGACTTTGTGTGAGTTTCCAGTACTATTTGTGGCGCAGCACAATACCACTTCACACATCAGACTTAGTTCACTATTTATTGGTTGAGAGAAGATCACAGACAAACGAACAAAGAAATTCAGGTTTTATATTTGTGTTTAAATAATGCACTTAGTCCTCCAATCAAATTTCTCTTTTGCACGGCAAACATGTTYGTTTATTTCCAAATAAAACGTAAAAATGAGGGAAGATTACTCATAAAACTCTATAAATGTTTTTCTCAAGTGCTTTTATTTTAACGTTGGAGAGCAGATGTGAACAGCATATAATTTTCACACTCATCAAACCATTCATGAGTCCCTCAGTCCCATTTTGAAAGCAGCTGTTAGTGATTTTGATTTGTTCATGTGACCAAATACTTATGAAGTACTTTGTCTTTTGTTTGTTACTTTTATATTTCACAAGTACATCATTGCTGACTTTTAAGTAGAGTTGTGTAAAAAACACAAGCTGTCTTCCTGACCACAGCGACTTCTCAATTTGGAGAAGCAGGAAGTGGGAAAGACCACAAACCAAACTAACATTTACTCATAATGGGCCCTCTTCATTGCAGATCAACAGATGCTTATTTCTGGATTTCTTTCTTTTTTTTTTTTGGTTACATAGAGTCACTCATACATACTGTAAGTGTTTTTTTTTTTTTTTTTTGTTGCTAGGCTGAAGAATGTTGCTACACTGATCACTGTTAGCTGCTGGTTCTGCTGGGCTAATCGTAAAATAATATGAAGAGTAAAAAGAGTCAAAACAGCTAAGATAACAAATAAACATAGGGTTTTTGAATCTTAGCAAAAGCAATGCGAGAAGTGAGACATAACCACTGACAGATAAGATGCCCTGTGAGGCCGCCGGTTATGCAATGAAACAAACACGGATGTTCTTCAGTTAAGGAAATAGTGCAAAATCAAATAACTGCTTGGTGCTAAACAAACCTAAACTAAATCAACATCTATCTATCTATCTATCTATCTATCTATCTATCTATCTATCTATCTATCTATCTATCTATCTATCTATCTATCTATCTATCTATCTATCT
>NW_013952432.1:1295887-1301817 GCF_001266775.1 Austrofundulus limnaeus | reverse complement strand
TTTCTTGAGAGCTTTAATGATTTGCTTTGTTATTTAAATGTCAAAACCATTTGAACAAACAGGTGGAACTCATCCAATTAAGGAATGCTTTTTAGGAACACTTTAAAGAAAATCAAATTAAAATGGAACAGGACAAGAATTAAGCTCTTTTATCCACTCATAGATCACTTCCAGATTTATGCATCTTAGATTACTGTAGTTCTCAGATGTCAGCCTCAAGACAAACATTGGCTGCTGAGATMGAGCGTCTCTCATTTTGACCAACTTGACATATTTGACTTTATTTAAAGCACAGCTACTGATTAAAGAGGCAGTTTATCACATTTTGCAATGCCGCTTCCCACTTGGTAAAAAAAAAAGCTTCAAAAACTGCTGCTGCATATTTTAATCCCACTTAAAAAAGAGTGTTAAATGTTGCAATTTTTAAAAAATATATGTTAATGCTGTTCAGATATTTTGTGGGGTTTCTATTTCTTAAGTAGTAAAGTGAATTTTAATGGAGGTTAGATGAGGTTTTAGACAAACAGTAAACAGATTTAATTGTTTTGTCTTTTATGGAAAAGATCGCTCATTCTTCCTTTTTGCAACGTGATGAAAATACCTGTGAGAACCCGGTTTCAGTCCAGCGTTCTTCAGTCGCTCAGCTCAAAGGAAATTGGGCAGGGACATGAGACTCGGGAGTTCAACCGTTAGTTTGCATCAGCGAGATGGGGGAAGTGTCCTCTGTCTCAAGAGGAGAAGTTGAACAGAACCACACGCTGAGCGTATAACAGGACACATTTTGACAAGAGGTCCGCCTTTTGTCCGGTTGTTTGCTGAGCAGCCAGGCTACATTTGTGCTGACTGAATGTCACAGCAGAGCCAGACAATGAGTGTGTGAAGCTTGTGTGCGGAAGCCGTGTACGTGTGTGTGTGTGTGTGTGTGTAAAAGAGAAAAAAGGCAGAGGGAAGCCGTGAGTAATGCTGCAACGCCAGACTGGTCTGTCATAAGACCGCTATGATGGGAATCAGTGACGTTAAACTGGAGGGCTGATGAATGTGTGTTTGTAAGGAAGATGGGGGATGTGCACACACAGGTTAAAGGGGAAATATCATGAAAAATCCACTATTTTTCTTATCCATTAAATACATGTTGTTGTGAAACTGGAATTGCTGCAGAGAAGCTAAATTTAGTCTCGTGGTGCTGCTTGGGACTTATTTAATAAAACGTTCAGTTTTCTCTGTTGTCTTCCTGAMACTGTATTGATTTTCAAAAGCACTGTAATGATTTTTAATTAAGGCCTAATGGATGGATGGTGAAAAAATGTGAAATACAAATGCAGTTCTCACTGTTGTTCATTGTRCTTCTGACTGTATAAAAATAAACTGAATTTAATCTGAATTTATGCATGTAATCCATGGTGTGCTCTTTTTACTGAGTTTTTTTATTAGAATCTTTTTGGGGGAAAAATGGCAATAATTTGCCTTGCTTACAGTGTCGCAATATATCATATCGTGACCACTGTGTCGTGACCACCAAATTCTTGTTTATACACAGCCATAAGTATTTGCGACGGAATTTCTAAATAAGGTCTTCACTTTCCAATTTCAATTTTGTCGTCTTTATTTTCCTCTCGCTCCAGGTCAGACTCTGGCTCTATCAAGGTACAATAGACCGTATTGGAAGTTGGAGGTGGGCAGGGTTTGAAATGCCTTGTTTGGATTTAAACAGACAGCCACAAAACACGTAGCTTTGAGAGACACCTCAGAAAATGAATGAAAGAGGGGCTTTCTTGCAGTTTCACTTCATATAGACCTCAACTGATTTAAATTAGAAAAAAAAAACAAAGAAAGATTTAAAAGCAAATGTCTACTTTAGAGAAGCAGCTCGATGTGGTAGCGTGTGTGTAGCCCCATGCACTTACAACAGGAACTTGTTAATGTCACTGATAGCGGAGATGTTGTTTGTCTCCTAAATATGGAAGCGAGAGACATCAGCTGACTGCAGACACGCTTAACACAATTAGTTAAGTCATTTAGCTCAGAAGCAGCTTCAGATTCCTTTAGAGCTCAAGCTTCAAATGTCAATTTGAGATGCGTTTACCGATTTGTGACGTTTTTACGGTGACCTTTATTGGCAACTTAATCAACAGGCTACACACCCGTGTCTGAAAACCACATTAGTCTCAGAGGAAATACTCAGTGTGTTCAGATCTGACAAATATTTCTATTTACCGCCTACAAGCTGTTATCAACTGCTGCTCTTCAGCAARGTCCCTTAAACGTTTTAATATTTTTTTTTTACCTTTTTTGTTCCCAATTGAGCTGGAAATTTGTTCAACTTTTGTTACTAATAAGTTCTGAATCTCCTAATTAGTACAGCACATCCGTTGTAGCTTAAATGAGGTGAATTTGCCATTAATGTTCTAGTAATCTCTGACAGAACTGAACAACATCCTGTTTATGCAAATTACTGAAGTTCTTTTGTTAGATAAGCTGCGGTTATCAACATATTTGATGAGAAATTCTGTGAACGTGAAGGCGTGACAAGTGAAGGAGGACTTTGTTTTCACTTTACAAATGCATCCCAAGAAAAGCTGAAAATTAGTTTTTATATTTAAAATGTTCATTAGGGTGGTCCCAAAATACAAACTTCTACTTTTCCAAGGTGCTTCTTCAGTTTTTTGATCCATTTGGGGAAAAAAAATAAATGGGGTGAAATTACATAAGATTTGAAAAATATTAACCACTGCCGCTCAACCCCTGTTTTTGTGCCATACGAGTGAAAATTTGAGTTCTGATTCTGTCATTGCCAAGGCCACCAGCGAGACAATTAGCCAGAAATCTGTGGTATCTGAGTAAAGAACTGGCCAGACTTGTCATATTTGACAGCAGCTTTGCACATGATGATGTAGCTGTTCTCAAGGAGGAAGGTCACAATGATCCTCAGTCATGTGCAACYGTGGACCTAGAAGCAAATGAAGCTATTGTTACCAAAACTGTGGCAGATTTTGTTACAAGTTTTGCTTCAAGTCCCATTTTGAGGCATTCAGCATCAACATGAAGTACKTTGTAAAGGACCCGTCAGAATGGGAGGATGACCCATCATTCTAGTCATGACAGGTTCTGTGTAGCATTAGGATGCCAGTGACCAATGATTAGGATGTAAGCTACTAATGATTAGGATGTCAATGACTTTAATAAACAGAGAACTCATCCAGGATTACAATCAAGTAGGGTTGGGCAATYTTGGCAAAAAAATTAATCATGATTAATTGGGGTATTTAGACGATAACGATTAATTTGACGATTAATCCCCTGGAGTCCCTGGACACCCTTATGTCTTAGTCACATGACCAATTTAGTGGGAAGGATTTGCTCTTTAGAAAAATCTCCAGTCAGTCTGGGCATTAATCGTATTAATTGTTAAGTGTCAAAAAAATAATCGATTAACGTTTTTCTGACTATTAATTGCACACGATATGATTATGCCAAACCAAAATCAAGTGATCAGCAGTGGCAATACATGCTGCAAATTGTTAGGTAGCATCAGTGTCAGTTCCTGGAAGTGTTTGTTCTCACCAAATATGTGAAAAATGACACTTATTTATTTTATTTTTGTCTTGTAAGCCCATCATCCATTAGCTTCTTTCTTTCAGGTTCATCACTGGTCACAAGTCTATCATAGGACCACATAGACAGGGACAATTTAGAGTTACCAATTTTGTTTTTGGAGAAAACCCACACACGCATGGAGAGAACATGCAAACTCTACCCAGAGGGGTCCCCGGGCTGGGATTCGATCCAGCGACCTTCTTGCTGAGAGGCATCTGCTCTACCAACTGAGCCACTATGCTGCCACTTTGTTTCACTTTGTATTTCATATCTAAGCAAGCATGTTGGCATGCACAAATGAGCTCAACCCTTCGAATTTTCACCCCACATTAGGGCTGCCACAAATGATTATTTTTATAGTCGACTAATCACCAATTACTTTTTCTGATTAGTCGACTAACCGGATCATACGTTAATTGAATATAAAACATGCAGCTTATCGCGCCAGAATGCAGCTGCTATTATATAAGCATCGTTAGATTTTAGCTATATGCTAACTAAAAATAATTGTTGTGGAAGGCAAGTTCTGCTTTGCAGATATTGCACAGGTTTCTCTTTCATTTTATTAAAATGATTCCACACTTTTGAGCTCCGTTGCGGGGTAGACATGATACCAGAGCCTGTCTGTAAAATGTCTTGTGACGTCCACCCAGTTACCACTACTGTGCATGTGTGTCAAGGACAGAAAGGCAGATGTGGCAGTGGAAGGTGTCAAAGCAGTTTGGAGAGAAAAACAAAGTAAAAAACAAACAAAAAAATGACTAATCGACTATGAAATTAGTCATCGACTACTTTAATAGTCGATTAGTCATCGACTAGTCGACTAGTCATGTCAGCCCTACCCCACATGCGGCAGTGGTTAGAAAAGTTGTATTGACACAAAATTTGGTACAAAGGTTTTTCTTTGCAAAAGGAACAATTTTGTCAGGAAGCACCTTAAAAAAGCCACATTTTTATTTTTGGGCATGCTGTAGAGGACCACCCTAATGTTCGTACTTTATATCATAATWTTTCTGCCTGATTATTTGATCTGATGGTGACATAAAGGCCTRGAACACATTCACATCATTGCTTTTGAAAAGAAGTATTTGAGATTGAAGTTGTTTTTAAGATTCTCTTTGATCTCAGCTCTGCGCAGATGGGCTGTTTGCTCATTAGTCTGGCGAAAACTATACTCCTTCAAAGTAAGGTTCAAAGAATAAAAAAGCTAACTCAAACCCTACACAGAATTTTTCCTTAAAAATCGTAAACTATCCTTAATATGTAAGTAAAGAAGAAAATTCAGGCAAAGTTATGAGAAAAGTCAACCAACTTTGAGGTGAACTCATAAGAGTTTTAAATTTATTTGGATATGATCAAGATTTCAAAAGATAGTTTTAAATGTTATTTTAAATAATTTTCATAAGTTTAAATTCAGTGTTCTCGCTCAATAATAATATTTAAATTGTACATGTGTTAATGAGCTAAAATMAGCAAAACTACATTTAAAGTTTGCCAAAAAAATAAAATAAAATGCAGCTTTGAATCCATTCTGAAAGGGTAGTACATGGTGAAAAGYGATCAGAGTTGTTCACAAAAGAAGGGATGAATTAGAAAGAAAGGAAGTAATAATTTGTGTCATTGTCAAACACAAGATGCACTTTGTTTCGTACGAGCATCAGCTGTGTTTCTCCAGTCTTTGACACTTTGTGAGCTCGTTTCCGAGCCTAATCCTGTATGTCCTGCACAGTTTATTGCTTCACTGTCCTGCTTTGCCATGTGGAGAAAAGGTCAGAGATCTGAGGGACGCACAGAGCAATGTTTAGCATTTAAAGCAGCAAAGTATAAACCGCGTAGTCGCCGTCAGGCTTTCTACAAACACAAACACTGTGACTGAACAGCATACATACWCCAGGTGTTTCCTGTTCAGATATGGTGAATCACGTTCTCTTCCTRTTCTCTTTTCAGCTGGGCTTCCTTTAACTCGCGGTTACCTCCAAATCCCCGCAGGAATTGCATGAATGTCGTGCATGTTTCAGCCAAGAACAGTGCAATTAGACCTGTTGTGTTCTCTTGATTTCCACATACAGTATTAATTATTTAAATACAGGCACTTTATATTTATACTCTATTCATATTTCATTTCTTTTCAAGAAGCTATTCCATGTCAGCACTGAATCCTTATCACTTGTAATGTAAAAAGTTGTAGGCAAACAAATGACTACTGGAAGTATTTTTGTGACCCACTTACGCTCCAACATAAAAGTGTGATGTTTCCAGCATGCCTGTTAGTGGGTTTCTATGTCTCTGTGTGTGTGTGTGTGTGTGTGTGTGTGTGTGTGTGTGTGTGTGTGTGT
>NW_013952432.1:1285153-1295858 GCF_001266775.1 Austrofundulus limnaeus | reverse complement strand
GTGTGTGTGGGTGTGGGGGTGTGTGTGTGTGTGTGTGTGTGTGTGTGTGTGTAGATGCATATTTGCTACGTCATGGGGACTATTTTCCAGACAAACATAGCTTTGTGGGGACCCAATGTTCCTTATGGGAACTGGTACGGATGCTGATTTTGGGTAGGGTGGGGTTAGGTTTAGGATCAAGATGTGAATTGGTTTAGGCTAAGTTTGGGGTTAGTTATGTACTGGGGTGGTTAGGTTTAGGGTAAGGGTTAGTTTATAGAAATGACTGGAAAATGATTTGAAGTCAATGTAAAGTCCCCACAAGGATAGAAAAGCCAAGATGTGTGTTCTTAAATTTCTGAATGAACGGGAGTCTCCATCTTTGCAGTGGCTGCAGAACATACAGCTGGTAGTCCTGCTCTGTGTCTGCAGAATCAGTGTCTGGTTGTGCAGCAGCAACATTAGCTTCATTAGCCTATTTACTGGAATGTGATGCAGAGCCAGTTTTTAAGCATCATCAGAGACTGCTTAGTGAAATTTTAGAAACAACTGACAGGTACTGACAATTAGGTGCAAATCAGGAACCTGATTGTCAGCACCTGGGATACAAAAAAACAACGCTCAAACCAAGAGTCYATAGCAGCATAAGCTCTTTCGCATAATTGACAGAAAAGTTTTGGCAAGTTTTTATGAGTGRAACCCACTCACTCAACTCTGCTGCTCAACTCCTAAATGTATTTCATCAATAAATGTGGCACCTTTTAGTGGGGAAAGCAGGCTTTCATACAGTATAAGATTCATTTACAACCATTACAATGAAGAAATTGTTTGTACAACTACATCACTTAATGAGGATGGGCGAGAGATCTTCATTGTATCAACCTGTTTACTTTGAAACAGCAAGAGCATTTACACATCACCAATTCATATCACTATGCCTGTAACAACATTGTATTTTTACACATAGAAAAGTAGATCCATACACAACACTTTCTCCACCTTTAAACATTTATAAAGAAATGCAAAACAAAATATTACCTTATGTTTTCAAAAATATTACATAACTTATTTTTTTACATTGCAATAAAAACAGTACCTATGTGAAACATAAACATTTTAATTATATTGTTCAGAAAGGCATTCTATGCCTTTCTGGGTAACGCCTCTGTACCTGTGCTGTAGTAGTTGCAGRATCTCTACCTTGTGCTGGAGGGAGATGGCATTTTTCTCCGTATCTTTGATGGACTTTTTGAATGTCTGGACAAATCTTTCAGCCAAGCCATTTTTTGCTGGGTGATAGGGTGCTGATATAAAATGTTTGATTCATTTTTTTTTCATGAACATTTTGAACTTATCTGATGTGAATTGTGGTTCATTGTTGCTGGCAGGCAGTTTCTGGCAAACATTGTTCTGAGAGCACTCACATCTTTTTCAAGATGTAGTTGATTTCATTYTGATGACCTCTGGCCACTTAGTATAAGCATCAACAGCAATCAGAAACATACAATTCATGAATGATGATATTTGTTAATTTTATATATTGAGAAATATGTTAAAAAAATAAAAGTTTTTTATTAAAAAAACACACACACAAAGTACCGAAAATTCGTACCGTTAAGTACCGGTACCGATTCCCAGGTACCGAATCGATTCAAATGCCAAAGYTACCCATCCCTAGTCATTGCTGGTTTGTCTCTGTTTCAGCGTTTGGCATTGGAAGCTGATCGACCACTGTTGTATGYAATGCCTCAGATGAATCTGGAGAGTTGTCTGTCCGTGTAATTAACAGTGGCAAACATGACAAAACATTAGCATTGCTGTGTTGTTTGGCCCTTTTAAASTCAATGTCATAAAGGGCTCCTAAGAAAAGTGCCCAATGCTGTAAGCGGGTTGCTGACATCACTGGAATCTCCTTTCGAGGATTGAAGATAGACACAAGTGGTTGATGATATGTAATTAGAGTAAAATTTTGGCCATAGAAGTGGTGATGAAAACTTTTGATGCCCCACACAAGGCTAAGTGTTTCTCTGTCAACCTGTGCATATTTTTCTTCTGCCTTAGTCTGTGACCTAAAAGCAAATGCAATWGGGTGCTCAGTTCCATCCTTTATGATGTGTGACAAAACACAACCAATGCTATAAGGGCTAGCATAACAGGCCAGCCTGAGTGGTAGCATTGGTTCTGGTGAATGAACAGTTCATCAGTTTATCAGTCTCTTTGTTTCTTTTAACACTCTGTCACATTCTTCAGTCTATTTCCATTTTGATCCAGTTTTCAGCAGTGCATTAAGTGGATACAGTCATAGCCAAGTTTGGGAGAAACTAGTAATAATAGTTCACAAGGKCCAGATACGACCCATAAGCTGTGGTACATTCTCTGGTCTTGGTGCTTGCAAAATAGCTTCAAACTCTTCCTGTGATTTATGCAAACCATGTTTATCGATTACATGTCCACAGTATGAGATTTTACTTTTGAAAAACTCACATTTACTTTTCTTTGCATTTCTTTGCAAAAATGTCTTCTATACAGGGCAGTGGATACAGCGCAGTATGCAGCACTGGTTTGACACTCACTTCAAAGTCGCTACATATACGAATGCTGTCAGCATTTCCTTTTTTACTTACTGGAACAATGGGTGTAGCCCACTCACTCCATTTAACTTTTGACAGTATACCAGAATCCACCTTTGGATGTAGAGCATATGGTACTGGACAAGCTTTAWGAAACTTTGGAGATGTTTCATTTTCCAGCTCAGTTTTGGCCTTTATTCCTTTAAGTGTGTCAATTCCTTTTGCTAACACTTTCTCAAGGGTGTTGAGTAGCTGTGACAGTCTTATTGTAGCATTATGAGGGCTGCTGTTGTCTTTTGTAGAGTTTTAATGGTTTGCCAAACTTGCTTGATCTTCCTCAGCCATTCCCATCCAAACAGTAGAGGGCCACTTTCTTTTAGCACATACACAGCATTAACTGCTGTGTTGCTCCTTTGTATGTCACAGTCACTTTGAGTTTCCATTCTGGGTGAACTTTTTCTCCAGTGTAGGTCAAAAACTGCACAGATGTCTTTAACAACTGAAGATGGGAGAACAGTCTTTTATAGTCTGCTTTTGTAGATGGCAGACAGAGGTGAACCTGTGTCCAGTTCCATGTTCATTTTAACTCCAGAAACATCTGGAGCAACCCACATAATTTCTTTGTTCTCCTTTTCAGTCACACTGTGTAGCTCCAAGCAGGCCAGTTCATTAATGTCAGACTCTGATGATGATGATGATGATGATGATGATGATGATGATGATGATGATCCACTTTCACACGCATTAACATTGTGTTATCTCTGTACTTTGGCCTCCTGTCATATTTTAGTTTTTATTTATTTCCATGCTTGTCCCTTGGTTTTTGGCGGCACATGTTTGTTACACTTTCTGCAGTTTTTGTTATTAAACCAACAATCATTTGCATCATGTGACKTTTTTCCACATCTGTAGCACCTTTGATGTTTTTTTATGTCCTTGTTTATTGACATTTTTGGTTACTGACTACACTCTTTTTCTGTATCTCCACGGCCTCTTTAGCAGCCATCTCCATTGAAACAGCAAAATATAGTGCTTTCTCCAGTGCAAGKTGTTTCTCTGATAATAATCTCTTTTGTGTGCGTTAACAATGCATACCACACACCAGTCTGTGCATCAGAAAGTCCAGCTCCAAATTCACAAAACATTGATGYTTTACGTAYTTCTGCAATATAATCAGAAATGCTTTCATCTATTGTGAAAGTGAAATCTCTCTGCAATTACAATTGGCTCAGGGTTCAGGCGGTTCTTTAAAGTGTCCACAATGTTTTGGAACGTCTGTGAGGCAGGCTTTTCAGGAGCTAACAAATTTCTGAGGAGGTGATATGTTTCAGCTCCCATTAGGCTGAGGAGTGTGACAACATTATTTTCCTCTTCCACATCATTGGCAGTAAAATACAGTTCCACTCTTTCAACATATGCTTCCCATTCTTCAGTTGTGCAGTCATACGCCTCCAATTTACCAACAAAGGACATGTTTTCTCTTGAACTTCAGTGTTAGCCCTTAGCYTTAGCTGTTAGCAAAGGCCTCATTGGCACCAATATTCCTCAGTCCTCTGTTCTTGCTCTCTGTTCTTGATTTACATCATTTCTCTTGGATGCAAATCACATTCTCATCACCACTTTGTTGTGTTTGTACAACTACATCTGTTAATGAGGACAGGAGAGAGATCTTCATTGCAACAARCTGTTTACTTTGAAATGGCAAGAGCATTTACACTTCACCAATTCGTATCACTACACCTGTGACAAGATTGTACTGATGCACACAGAAAAGTAGATCCATACACAAACATAAATATTGAACCAAGCACTAATTTCCTTGTTTAAATGTTACAGTTACTCAAAGTTTACTTGTGGTATAGAATTTATGTGCCTGGAACCCCCCTATTTAAGCTTTTATTCAATAAAATGCTTTCTCAGTTTTTTTAATTTATTTTTTATTTTAACATAGGGGTTTGTAATGTCTGCTCAGGCTTTTAGAGCTGATCAATATGAGCTCTGTTAGTCCTTTTTTTTAAATGGGAGCAGTCAACTTAGGCTTCTATTTTTGTAGAAGACACAAACTGTCTTGAAAATAATTACAGGTAAACACTGTGGATGGAAACATGAAAAATGTAATGTTGGTGATTTTCAATCAGAAAAAGGAAAAAAAAAGTCAATGCTTTGTAGGAGACAGTTTCTGTTCAGTCCTTTACATCCTAATTTGCCACTTCCTGTTGGAAGAGGAGCACATAAACCATATGTCAGGTTATAATTGGCTTTTTAACCATAGGAAGTCTGAATCTCTTCTCAGCAGACTACTGAACATGTGGCTTGCAGATTGTCAAAGGAGAAGCTACTTCATTAAAAATAATTCTAGTGACCTCAATGTTGTCTTGTTACCCAGGTCCAGAAATGTCTCTTAGCCTCAAATAAACCTCGGCTGTGGTAGAAGAAGCATTTTGGGTTAATATTTTTAGATCTTAGAGGCTCATTAAGGCCTTAACCAGGCGATTCACAGCCCAAGTGTGTATGAGGCGTGAGTCAGTGTACCCGGGCCCGTCTGCTTCACTGAGCTGCGTTTGCCACAGGCCACGGCTTATGAAACAGTGTCATGATGAATGTGGTGGGAAGATGTGAGCCATCCTGTCTATATTTCCTGGAACTCTGTGGATGGAGGTGTGTTCGTCTTCTGTCTGTTTGTCGAGTTCTCGGTCACAGCTAAATTGTGCGTTTGTCGTTCTCTGGGTTTCTTGATCTGTTTCACATGCCGTCTTGTGATTTGTTACGTGAATGAAAGTCACACGGGCAGAAAAAAAACAACAACTTGCAGCTGTGAGCTTAGTAGTTAAAGTTATCAAGGTTAGTGATGTCCATTTAGATTGAAAAAACAAAAGGTATATTTTGTCTAAATGTCTATTTTTTGCAGCTTTAGCACGTTGTTATCCCCGTAAAAAAAAAATCCCATCTGGTTTCATTATCACTTCGTTTCTTTTTATCCCCACATTCTCACTTGAATCCACAGTTTTCTGTCCCTCCCACAACCCTTCTTCACCTCCACTTCCAGACTTGTTTACAGTTTTCCTTCTGTCTCTCTCTCTCTCACTTCAGGAGATAAAGAAAGACGGGAAGAGGGCTGGAGGGCAGGCGGGCATGGTCAAGTCTGAACTTTCCAACGGCAGGGCCAGCCCTGTGTCAGACACCATTGTTCGAACCAGCAAGAAAGGTACTAAGCTCCTTCACTCACTGTCTCGTATACTAAAATCTGTTATCAAGAGACAACCTGGAGTCCTCAGGCTCACACTTTAAATCCTATTAGTGCAATGAAGGATTTGGGTCAAGTGTTACCATTCTGCGACTGACAGACACTACACAAGTACTGACTARGCAGGGTTTTAGTCTGGTCAGAAGAGATCATGGTGTACTACTAATAATTAGCTGATTAAGTGGTGTAAAATCAATTCAATAACTCTCCAGAATTAAAAATGTCATACACGTGTGAAGAGACTGAAATAAACCACACTACACAGGAGTGTGACAATACATCGACCCACATCAATATGTTGATGAAATGATTAATGCAGTGTTTTTCAACCCTAGTCCTCAAAGCACACTGCCCTGCATGTTCAGATGTTTGTTGAACTGCAATCATCTGAATCAGGTGTGTTAAAGCAGGAAAACCTCTAAAACACGCAGGGCAGTGTGCCTTGAGGACCAGGGTTGAAAAACACTGAATCAATGATTCAATAATAACAAGGCAAAATGAAAACATTGATCCATTATGAAATTACATCATGTCGATTGAATACTTGTGAATTAAACTGAATTGAAACAGACTTTGTTGTATCAAAAAAACTGTATCGTCATCCAAACAAAGTAATAAAATACAGTATTGTGATAAAGCTATAATGACTATATTATTTTTGATATAGTGACGATTATAATGACGATATTATATAAATGACTATAAACTACCAGCTAAGTGATACCAATAGTCACATGACAGGAATTGCYCTTCGAAATTGCTATGAAGCCATACTTACAGGAATGAACAAACAAACAGCTAAACTAACAAATACATAAATAAATAACAAAAGTAATAACTAAGGTAAATGGAGAAATTAGAAAAAAAAGTTATAAAAAACATACAAGTAGATGCAAAAGAATGTTTTAATTCGAATGCCCTGCCTCATCGATGTCATTTTACTCAGTGAATAAATTATTTAATGAATAAAAATGATAAACTAAAGGATTAAATATAAATCTTAACATAGTTTTATGTGTTTTCTGATCCAAAACTGTAAATATTGCAACACTCCTACATARACTGTACATTGCTGCACATTATGATCCACTCTAATTAAAGAGTGACACTTTGTGGACAGAAATGGAAACTGCAGGCTTGTGTCTGAATGATGTGAGTCAAGCGTAATGAGTGGATGACAAACGACTGTAAGGCCAGGAGGAGGAAGTGTTTCGGGGTCAGTCATGTTTAAACTGTCTGACACAGAGGGGTCGGAGGTCAGCACGCCAAGCTTTAAGCATGGGGGACTTTTAGTAAGTCAGTAAACATCTGCTCTCTTACTGGACTGGCTGGACTGTATGAGCTTATTATGGCAGCTTATATAGGATCAACGGGTTTACACATAAACACTGTTCCTGTGTGTGTTTATGTGTTCACAATGCAGGAGAACAAATCCGCAAGCGGCGATGTAAAGCTGCGTTCAGCTACGTGCCRCAGCATGAAGATGAGCTGGAGTTAAAAGTAGGAGATGTCATTGAGATTATTACAGAGGTGAGACTTTGTTTTTTTAATTGATTCCTGCCTTTTTAAGCCTTTTTGGCACCTGAGAGTGCCAGTTGTGTTTGTATGCACCATTTTTTTGTGATTGTGTGTGTTTATCAGTGAAAGTATTTTTGTTTACTTCACTTACATTGTATGTCTGCATTTGATCAGGTAGAGGAGGGATGGTGGGAGGGATTTCTTAATGGGAAGATCGGGATGTTTCCCTCCAATTTTACCAAAGAGGTCCAAACAGAGTCGGATACGCCCTCTTTGGACACATCGCAGGAAGAGCTACGCAACAACCGCACAAGTAAGACCTAGAAAGAAAAAAAAACCATACAAACTCTACGTTTACATGAAAACATTAATTGAAATAAACGTTGCAGTCGGAATATTCTCATCTGGTTCAGCTCGATTGGAATGAATTTGTAAACCAAATGACAAGGGTGGTTTAAGCCGATCTGAACAGTGTGAAAACTGTGTCAACCTGATATATTTCCACCTAGCTAGATACTAATATTTGGGGGAAGCAAAATTGTTCAGTTAGCTTAGAGATGCAACATTTCTATTAGAACTTTAATAAGTTTGTGGTTTTTCAAATGCCTTGATGGTCAAAAGTGTGGGAACAAGGAGCGCAGTAAATTCACCGTTAGTAAAACCTGACGCGGGTCCATTATGGATGCTCAGAAGACAGAATGTTTGTTTATTTTCATCACGGAAGTAAAACTTCTGTTTTTTTGGGGAGGTGAAAGTTTACAACTCTGCACGTCAGTACTTCTATTCTGAATATAAGCCTGGTGCATATAAACACTTGTCATGATAAGATTAATTATTTTTGTGCCCATAGAAACAATACATTATTTAGTCCACATATATTTGATTTGATTTGATTTGATTTGATTTGATTTGATTTGATTATGCCTTTATTGTCAGTGTATGGAGCACAATGAAATTGCATTTAAGAACACCCATTCAAGAAGACACACATGACAAAAACATGGAGGAACAGGTGATCAGGTCTTGCGGCAACCAGCAGGGGTCGCACTACTTTTAAAAAGAAAAACGAAAATACCACAGAAGGATAGATGAGGGAAAAAAAACATCAGATTATATRAACGAAATATGGTACACTATGGTGTTTATGAAAAAACCTCTACAAAGCAAGAGCACATTCATTAGCCAGAGGAGTGAGTGAGTTTAGAGGGAATGAGTCCAAAGAACCCAGCCTCTCAAAAGAAAAACCCATAGTTCAGCCATTAGTTCAGAATACAGGTGTTGAATTGTTCATTCTGTGCAGCTCCAGTTTGACCTTCAGGGGATCAGATTAGATGGAGTGGGAGTGGGGAGAGGTGGGGGAGGAGCCACAAGTCGCCGTAAACACTCCAGAGAAACTAGATCCACCGCCTTCAAGACCAGCTGTTTGGGAACAGAGAAAATGTTTTCGGTCAGGCAGACAATAATAATTTTCCATCTGCTTTAATGTCCGCTGGTACATCCATTGTGGCGAATCCAATCAGACAAATAGTGTGGACAAACCTGCCAAGCCGAGCTATCATCTTCTCCAAGATCAATTCCATCTCGTCAACAAAGTCCAGGAACCACAGTCGGCCCACGACCCTCAGCAGAACCGCTTGCAAACTGAGTCCAGCTCGCCCAAGGCTAAAGTCTGAGTGCTGAAAGCACGGCAATCCTTCATATTGTTCAGGCAGCCAGGAAATGGTCTGAATAGCCACTGACGTTGTTTTGCAGAACACCAGGAGACGACCAAGCCAATCTGTAGAATCCAGTGATCAGAATCCAAATATATATCCAGCTAGTTGAACAGAGCAGAACAGAGACCCCATCTTTAACATGTCCTCCCATGGAAAAAAAATGTTCCAAAATTTTATTAAGAGACCAGCAAACCAAATCCATAAAAATAAATCCATAATTTTCAGTTTTGGATGAAAAATGTAGAGGAGGCTCTGAGCAGCAAAGCAGGGAAAGATAAGGGAGGGCAGGAGAGAGGGAAAAAGTATCTTACTCCTCCGAGAGCAGAAAAACAAACAAACAAACAAACAAACAAACAAATAAATAAATAAATACATTTCAATCCCCTCAAAGAATTTTGTGCATGTAAAAAATGTAACATTTACGGTAACTTTTCTCGTATTTGGTGTGTGTGTATAGGTAAGGACAGCCCCGGCAGTGAAAGTGATGGAGCTGACAGTCGATCAGAAACAGAGTCAGAAATTCAACCCAAAAAGGTAATTAGTCACACATAAAAAAATGATTTGATGTGTTTATTGCTTTTTCAGTTGAGATTTTATGTTGTAACGATTGAATTGTTTTTGTAATGTTTTGTTAATGTGGACCCCAGGAAGAATAGTTTCTGCTACGGTGGAGACTAATGGGGAACCTTTAATTAACCTGGGACAAAACAAACAAATAAACAAAAAATTTTAATTTAAAATAAGTATATTGATAAAGTGTAATCAGGCCTCTGTTGTAGGTGATATGTTCATTGTATGATATGATCAAAGACGCAAATGACGGACATCATTTTCGAAAAACAACAGCACACAAGCATCCTATGGCGTTTATACAAGCATCGACCATAAGTTATCCTAACTTTGGTAAATATCATCTACCTTGTCGGTTGGGCTGGTTTCTCCGGCTTGCTGCTGTTGCGGCGTGTCTCGGTGGAGTGGCGGATGTGGATGGAGTCCCTCGGCCCTCGGATTGTCCCTCGTGTRTGGACGGAGCGCCTGGGGGGGACTTGCCGGCCTGGACGCGTGGCGGTGGGAGCCGGGACGGAGRGACTAATCTAACAAGTGAGGCGTACCAGCTTCCCTGTTGCCTATTTGGATCAATATCAGCCGTGCCCTGTTTTTTCGGTTGAGGATCAAACTGGAGCTACTGGTTTTGGTGAGCGTGCTCATGTCCGACATGGTGGGAACCATGTTATTCAAGCCTTGAAGTGTGCGCCATTCAGCGAAGAAAAGAACAGCAAGCTACTGACTGGCTTCAGAACCTCACCTGATCGGGTAGTAATTTTGGCCTACAGTATGTTACTGTTTTTCATCAGTGGACAAAAGATATTAGTGCTAAAGGCACGGATATAACAGACTCTGTTTTAACCAGTCGGAAACAACATTTAAGACTTCTATTAGTCATTGGAAATATTGAACTTAATCCAGGTCCAGATAAAAATGTTTTTATGTCCACTTTTTTATATTTTATGGGATTTTATACATATGTTTTTAATAATTATCTTGACCTGGGTTTGTGCACAGGTGTATCTTATATAAATCCAACTCATTTACAGTCTACACAGGGATCTACACTCACCGGCCACTTTATTAGGTACACCACGCTAGTAACGGGTTGGACCCCCTTTTGCCTTCAGAAC
>NW_013952432.1:1276363-1284656 GCF_001266775.1 Austrofundulus limnaeus | reverse complement strand
CTGTATATGTTTTTTTGGTGTCTAGTCATTTTTTCATCCTTAATTCATCAAACAGTATTACTGCTATGAGTTGGTCACAAATTTCATCCAACTATCATCAGCAGCGGCTCAACTGGAGTATGACTAAAAAAGTTTCCTAAGTCATTTAACAAAAAAAAAAGAAGCCACATTTACATAATTGCTAAAAGGTTAGGTTATAGGGTACATAACATGTAAAATCAACCTTTTTAGCCATAAATACATTTTGTTGTGTACTTAAAGTTTCTCGGAATGCAGAAAATTAAAATTTAGTCTCTCTGTGCTGCATAGATATCTTTATATTCTTTTTGAGTTATATTATTTTTAACACATTCCATTTTCTCTATTTTCTATGATGTTTTCTGAACTATTACATCACAGATTTTGTGACAGACTTGTTAAATAAGGTCTGAACTTACAACTACAATTTGGTTGTCTTCATTCTCCTCTCACTCAGACTCTGTCTCTAACATGTAATAAATTTGTAGGTAAAATGTTTCTGCAAAGTTATACAGTAGTTTAAATTGCCTCATTGCATTTAAAGAGAATGTCAAAACGAGTTGATCTGTGACACACAACTGAATGATTTAAATCTAAAAAGAAGAATTTGAAAGCATGATATGTCTTGTTTAATGAAGAGTTGATTTTTTTGTATCATTAAAAGGCAGTGTACTTGTGTTAAAGACTTTATAGAYGTATGGATTTCAGCTCAACATGAAATGCAGGATTCAGAGGTTTTCAGACACTAGAAAAAGTTGTGTATCTCACATCCCCGTAACCTTGTCTGATTCTGTAGTTTTCAAAACAGACCACATCTGTTTTGGTAAACAATTGGCACAAAAGACCTTGAATAGGAACAAAACACGAGCTTCTTTATCAAGAATGCTCAGCAGTGGATGTATTGCCTGTGGCAACTAAAAGAATTTCATCTGCCACAACTGATGCTCTACTCTCCATGTTTCTATCAAAAAGCCCTTTCACACAAAACTTGGGCCTGATAGTTTGCCTTGTCTCTGTGTATTGTGTGAAAACAACCACCACCTGATCCAACACTGCTATAGCTCTGAGTCAACGAGGGCGGTAGTCACAGAGCTGAGTGGACATGTAGGTGGGCGATGCATGCACTTCTCCAATCTAAGCACRTCACTGGTTTCACAATGCCAGATCATKTGCACGAGGCTCTTTGACAAGACAGTTCAGTAAGATGGCCACAAAACCCAGTGCAACTTTATACTGTACACATAAGCTGCCTRTAAGCAAGCTTTGCAGAACCAATGGTGGTGCGGTGTAGTACTCAGCTGCACTGAAACAGAGAACTACWGATGTGTCTCGCTTATCATTTTCAAAACATGACGGATTAAATGAGTTCAGCCTTGCTGTGGTTAACCCAATATTTTAACTAAATGCAAAGTTGCTGTGCATCATCATAAACCTCCATGGCAACGTGCTTGTTTAGTCTTGTTAAGGCTTTTAAATGCAGAAGCCAGGTGGTCCCACAGATTGCATGTCGTTACTACATCACACTGCTGAATTGCAAATCCAGATTATCTTTTCATACCAACTGCTCTGTTATTACCTCGCCTGACAGCTCAGAGGTGCAAAAGCATTGGATTGGCCTCAAGCGCCCATGCCACTTCAGTTCCTTCTTGAGTTGTACCAAAAAGGCCTCTCAGTCCCCGCCTGAAGTATTTTGTGAAAGTGCCTATTGTCTTGGGACTTTGCTGGCATGATTAGTTTATGTGCAAATGTCCAAAGGCAGTTTAAAGATGAACTCATATTTGCAGTCTTATTGTAAAACCATAATGTACAAAAGGGTTATTGAGTCCATCCTCACCTCCTCCATCACTGTCGGATGTCCTGCTGCCACTATCAAGGACAAACGGTCTGCACCGTATCATTTCCTCTGCAGAGAAGGTGATTGGTGCAACCCGCCATAACTGCAGGATCTGGACACTAAAGTGGCAAACGTAAAATGTTTCAAACTCTCCTCTCTGGTAGGAAGATGCTGGCCATCATGTCCACAAACCTAATATAACAAAAACAGTTTTTTCCCCATAATCAGCTAATCTCACCTAATAAAAAGAGAGAAAACACAAACAATGACAGCCCTTGGTTCCCTGAATGCATTATTATGAGGCATTAATCTGGACATTTGGAAATACTTGCATTGATTGACACTTTATTTGCTTGTTCTGTAACTATTTGTTTCATTGATGTATCTCTTTTACTTTGTGAGTCCTTGAACAAATAAAATTTGAGAATTTGTATGTGAACTACTATAGAATTGGTCAGACAAGGTGGACAAGGTTCTTTTCCCTTTTGCAGCATCCCATTTTACTCAAACGTTGCAACTATACAACTACCCTATCCAGTTTAGCTGTTTTCCAGTTGCAACTCCAAGAACTCTGCTTAAGCTGAAAGACTAATAAAGCTAGAATACAAAGTAGTTTAGAAAGAAGTAGACTTCGTTTCCACAATTTCATTGTATTTTGCACTGAAAGGTCTTATATGGTGAATATTTAATGGCAAATGCGTTAACAAAATTCAAAAAACAGGTTTTTAAAATAACTTTTTAACACTGAAGTTCTCCGCTGGTTAAATGTAATGATTAACCATCTGAGTCCTTCCACTTGTCACCACTGGCCTTCAAAGGTCACCCAGGTTCCTGTTGGCCATTTGACGCACAGGAATGTGTGATAGCTTAACATGTAAACCTATCTGCAACGTTGCAGTGATGGCTCGAAGCTCGTGCCTCCACATGGGTCTCATTAGGGAGGGACGGAGAGACGGAAGGGGGGAGGCGGAGGAGGAGGTGTTGAAGAGCGAGGCCAAACAGAACAGTGCCGCGTGTGTGTGTTCGAACAGACCGCATGCTGTGAATGTGTGTGTTTTCCTGTGGACGAGCCACCCTGGTTCCACAAACACCATCGAGCGATCCGCTGCAACCGGTGAGACAGCGGCTGCTTTAAGGACTCATACTCTGTAAATGCGCAGGTTTCGTCCACAAACTGACTTCTGGTTTCTGTGCTAAATTTATTTCTTTAAAAAGTAGCGATTTATAAAACAAGTCAAACATTTYTGTATAGTATATAGGGCATTTTAAGTCTTTTTACTGGCAAAGCGCTAGGATGGAGGCTTGCTTTTAATATGACGTTTATCTACAGGATTACCCCACTCCCCTTCAAAAATAATAAAAAAAAACCCTTTTAAATCAGGAAACTTACAGCAAGAGCAAAACAACCAATTTAACTTCTGCTTTTCTTTGAAACTCTAAAAATCAAGCAAATCTAAAAGCTTTTTCATTTGCCCCACTCTTGAGAATATGACCCTGTACTGTAAATGTGGCAATAAAGCAAAAGTTAACATTATATCACAAATAGCAGTGCACTTTCTGAATTTCATGCACTAAATCCAAAATGTGTACTATTATAATAATAATGTTAAAGGTAATCACTGCTGCTCAGAATCTTGGGAAAGCTTGTGCTCCTGCAGTGGTCACGCAAAAGGCTGGGCACACACTCACCAGTGTATCACAGGGTCACATGGAGACAAATGAAATAGACAACCATTCACATTATCATATAGTCATGATACAGAGTTGCCAAATGTCTTACATGCAACTTTGTGGTCTGTGAGAGGAAACATGAGTGTCGTGTGTGCATGTAGAGAACATTCGAAAGGCACACAGAAAGGTTTCAGCTGAGCTTTTAACCGGCAACCGCTCCAACCACTGTTCTGTCTAGTGCTAGATGGAGTAGCCGTGTATAGGCTGCTCCACATGAGACATAAACACTTTGTGGGGTCAATTTAGATAATTCAGTTTTTTTATTTAAATCTATATAGCAAATAGACACAAAAGTTTTAGAACACTCTCCATTTTCCATTTTTTAAATTTCATATTCAAGCAGCTCAAATCCAATGAACAGCTTGCAAGGGTACAAAGGTAAGTGCTGAAATGCCAGAGTTTTTAAAAAAATGTAAGGTTACACAAAACTGAAAGTCAAGMTGTTCCAGGTTGGCCTTCAGGTCTTTGGATGTTTGAGATGGTGTTTTTTTCCACCATTTGAACCTTTGAAGACATCTCTTGTCACTTTTCTCATTTTCCCCATGTCCAGGGAGGTTCTTGAAGGTTCCATGTTTGGTAAGCTTCATTGTCTACTGGTGAAACTGGGATACCAATGTCTTTGGAGATAACCTTATACCCTTTGGATGTTGTGTGTTTGATAATATCAGCAGTTCAGATGTCCCAGACAGCTACTTTCTTTTCATCGTTGTGCCAAAGGAACAGGGCCTAACGTTGCTTTTTTTAAACACTGAAGTCATCATTCATAGGTTAATTGATGTCATATGGGCACGGACAATTTATCACAAATGATTCTCATTTGTGATTTACCACAGGCGAGTAAAAATGTGTTCCCATATTAAATGTAAAGGTTGCTAACACCAGTGTCACATCAAGCTTTAGTATTTTTCAGTTTTTCCCTCCCATTGCTTTTTGTTTTATGTTGTTTATCATTTGCTCTTTTGTATTTAACACGAGTGCTCTATACAAAAAAGTTGTTTAACTTGATTCATTTTATTCATGAGAAAAATGGATGTTAATAATGGAGAGCAGCACTTATGAGAAGATTAAAGTCTATAGTTAGCCAAGTTCATTTCCAGGCAGGCAGAAATTACTGAAGAGGAAGCTGAAAATAGTTTRGAAAGTACAGTCTGAATTAGCAAATAACAGATTTAACTTAAAGGTTACAGTTGAACAAAATGAGACAAAAATACAATCTTGAATACAGAAAAAACTGGAATAAATCATTAAAAGTGTAGATTCAAAAACAAAAACATCTGTTCATTATGACTTTGAGAGGTTAAATAAAAAAAGCTAATTTGAGTTCTTTTTCTGCTGCATCACTGTTACATCCAGTCTGCTCCTTAACACAAGACACATGTTCTGTAGAGAGGGTGAAGGTGCAGTAATCACAGGAAGTCTCAAACCAAACCAGGTGCTGTACTCTGAGTGCATCAGAAACTAAAGGTTTCCTGTTCTTTATCTGTTACTTAGGTCAACGAYGGAAAACCATTGAGTGTTGCAGCTGAAAGCATGAAGACTGAACCTGACAGCAAAGCAAAGGGTAAACATTTTCAATTAAAGAAAGTAATCCGTACAAGCTCCTGAACAAGGACAAAATACTAGAAACACTGCATGTGTTAGATTGCGTTAACTACAAAACATTTTCTATATCAGTTCTTTTGGTCCATGCAGGTTTCCTTTAATTCTGAAACACTATTGTTTCTTATCATCACCACATCTAATGGTGTTCATTTTGAAAGTGCCTTTTGAAGCATTCATTTGCCCGTGGAAAGATTTGAGATGCAAGATTTTGAAACGGTAGTGCAATGCTTTTCATAACATTCTACAAACAGGAGGAGAATAATGTTTTTTTTTCTGTACAGCAATGAAACACGTGATTTAGAGAAGCCTCACAAAAACAAGGTTTAGCAACTACGATGGAAATATTGTCTCTAATCCTGTTTCTGTATTACCCAGCCGAAGTCTTTTTTGTTTTATAAGTAAAATCGCTACATTTTGACTGCACAAAATCTATTCAAAAATAATTTTCTTCTATTTTTTATTATTAAATAAATGTCCTTATGATTTAACACATTTTTTTAACTTTAGTATTTTCCAAGATTATTGTTTAGTGTAAACTGTGGCTGTGTCTTAATTCAGTGGTTACAGCCGGCGTAGACCGAGTCTGACGTTGGCCACAGTCTTACGTGGGCCGTAGGCTGCTCGTGTCGGCTGCACAAACGGCTGTGAAATGAGACGGTCTAGTCTACGGAAGACATATGTTTGCGTGACTACACTCTGCCTCGTTACAAAGATGATACGTTTTATATCACATCGCTTCAGTTGTTTTTTCAGGGTATAACTGCACAAAATTCAGTTAACGAAATAAATAAAAAGCATTAATAATTTGGGTTTAGCTTCAGTTTCAGGACTTGAAACTGCATTTTATTTAACATCTCATTGCAACAAAATTTTCTTCGTCTGAGTTGCTTAACTTACATTATTCAGTCTGTGTGAATTTCCAAACTCCGTCATTAAAATAAATAAATAAATAAAAAACTCAGCCGTAAAATTTAAATAAAACAGTCTTTGTTTTTCTGTGTAATTTGCTGARGGCATAATAAACTAGACATGGGTTTTTACGATGTAAAAACAAGTGTGCATTGCCARGTAGCATGTCATTGCAGCATGGCTTTGCCTGCAYCAATGGACTTGCAGAATGAACCTTGACCAAGTTCAAATGTGTTTTCGATACCAGCTTGTGCCTGTCACGTCAGCAGGTGTTTGTAATTAAGGTAATTGTGTGACAATATGAAATTTGAAGGGATTTTTTTCTTAAAGTTGCATTAGCTGGGTTTTGAACCCAGATCTCCCACATGAAAGTCCATGACACACACCATTAGACKAATGGAACTGTGGCAGAAGTTGGTGGCAGGGGGCATTGCCAATACATAATATTACAACAACAGAGKAGTATTAAGACAAAATTATAGTAAAACATCAAAATACAATCATATTAGTATTGTAAACACTGAACAATTGAGATTAAATATTATTAAACTATGGAGCAGTACCAAGTTGAGTCAGCATGGGGCAGTATTGGACCAATACAAGGTTCCATTGACTGCCATTATAATTCATTAAACATTAATATTTCATAAAACTATAAGTTTTACAGGCACCAAAAGGCATAGCCATCATTTGGCACAGGGGCTTTACAGATATAAATTACAATGGCAGCTCTAGGACAAAGTATGCAGGAGGAGAAGCATGGCAAAGTTGAGATGACTTGGATGGGAAACAAATCAAAATAGTGTGCCTTGCATTGGCAATGCACACTGATTAAGGATACCATTGGCCGCGTAGGATATTACGATGCAGACTACTTTTTCGGGGTTTTGTTACATTTGTCAGCTGCATGAGTAGGCCCCTATGAATTGGGACAGCTTGCAGCGCGGGGCAGTGAGGTAAGCYGCTGACGTTGGCMTCAACCCATGAATTGAGACACAGCTTGTGGTGGTAGTTTAGCTTCTTCTTTATTTCACATAATTTTAGTGTACTCTTTCTGAAGTTGTAATCTGTGCTGTGATTGGTTGCCAGTGCGGGAGCAGTGTAAAGTCCTATTTCCATATGAAGCACAAAATGAGGACGAGCTCTCACTGAAAGAGGGTGATATCATCAACATCATCACCAAGGTGAGGGGAGTTTGTCTGTGGGTTGTCTGTGTTGGCAGTTGTTCATGATAAATATGATAATTCTGTTCTTTGTGTGTTATCCAGGAGTGTGCCGATGCAGGCTGGTGGATGGGCGAGATCGGAGGAAGGCAAGGCGTCTTCCCAGATAACTTCGTCAAACTGCTTGAAGTTGAGAAAGAGGTGATTGTTGGGCCCTGGCAGTGATGGAGAAACTGTTTGCTCATGCTTAAAAAACATTTAAATTAGTTGCTGCGATCATTCTTTGTGTGTTTTCAGAGACCGAAGAAGCCGCCGCCACCCAGCACTCCATCAGCTAAACACTCCACAGGTAACGGCTCGGTTTTCTCCTGTTGTGTTTTAACTCAAAAACAAAAAGCCAAATCAACACCAGTAAACCAATTAACTTTAATCTTTAGAGAAAAAAGCTGAGGTGAAAAAGGTTCCTCCTGAGCGGCCTGAACATCTACCCCATAGGGACCAGGATCGAGGTAAAAAAAAACAAAACGGAACAGCCTCGACTTACACTGATCTTCTCTGACATCGTTTTACAACTTTCAATTAACAGTGACGAACTAACAGGATCTAAGCTCCACATCTGAGCGGCTGCTTTAAAGAACAAAGGCTATTTTTTTCTGTTTGAGCTTGTGCAGCAGCCTGTTCCCTTGCAGCATGTTTCCCCCTCCTTTGTGTTGCAGAATGACAGAGCTTTGATTGAGAAAGGGTAACAGCATCTGTCTACACGCAGCCGGAAGCTCCAAGAACTGTGGTTTGCTTCTTGGTAAACGCTGGTACCGACAGCACTGCTGGTGCAAGACAGATGCTTTCACGTGTCACCACAGGGGAGCTAGGCTGAAACAACACAAAGCACTCACTTTTATGTCATTTAAATAAAAATAAAAAAGAGGGGAAAAAACACAAACACTTGCCACGCAAAAAAGAAAAAGAATCTGAAAATACCAGCCTTTTGAGGAATGAGTTAAATATGTGTGTGTGTGTGCGTGTGTGTGCGTGTGCG
>NW_013952432.1:1274844-1276353 GCF_001266775.1 Austrofundulus limnaeus | reverse complement strand
AAATGTTTATTTCCAACATTTATTTACTTGAATAACTTGTGTAAACTTAGTCTTTATCTGCCCAGTGAGTTGTTCAACAACTCAGATAGAATAAAGAACAAATATATTTATTTATAATCTATTTCTGGTCAAGATGAGAAGCAGCAGTGAAGTTGGAATTATAGCAAACATGTCTCTAAATGTTTTACYTTGTCATCATCTGCATGTGGTGACAGAACTGAGCAACCAGTGGCGTTGAGAATGAAGGACTTTCTTTTTTTATTTGGAGCTTAAACACAAATGTCCCACACTGAAACAGCCTGATCAAGCTTCAGTTTAGCAACAGGAAATTCTCTTTACTTTATGACCAGTGCTGTTATCATTAATGCTTAAGATGAGACATTTTGAACACCTGTTTTGTTGTTTGTTGTGGCTAATTTCTCTTTTATTTGTTTTGCCTATTTCACTAGTAGCGGACAAAGTGTTAAAGGAAAAACTGATTTTAGTGCTTGGTTTGTGTTTCAGTAGATAAATCCTAAATGGTGTCCCCGGCTGCTGGATTTTCTTAATCCTSTCTGTCCTCTGTGGCTGTTTAACCTTTTATTCTTGCAGCTTTTGACATTTTAAACTTCTTCCTTTCATTGTTTCACTTTTCTGCCTTTTTCATTTCTCTCCAAAGGTCAAGTTGAGCMCATTGTTGCTGATGTGTTTATTTTCTCCTCCTCGAAACCTGAACGTCAGTTTGGCTCTACGATTTTGTGTGTCTTTAGGTGAAGAGATGAAGGTTGGAGAAATCCCTAAGCCTTCCCTTCCTTCCCACATTCCCAAGAAACCCCTRCTCCCAAAGTCAAGCTCCTCCTCTTCCTCTCACCCCCCACGGCGTCCCGAGAGACCACCCACACTAGCGTCAGTACTCATAAACTCATTCCTACACTGACAGCAAACGTCTGCGTATTTCAGATTATACAGAGCCTAATGTTGTATAATTTACCTGCTCAGGTCTGAAAGCCCCAAATCTGAGGGCGGGGCTTCAACACCAGATTCTGCCCCTGATAGGTCAAATGTCTCCGGTGAGTTTGGCTAACCGGAGCTTCGTTTCTCCTGACTTGATTCTCTTTGYTTTCTGAAAGACTCTCATTCTCTCTGTGTGTTTTCTTTAATGGTGTTCCTGCACAGATATAGACCTGGATGCAGTCGTCACYTCGACAGAGAAGCTCAGTCATCCGACAGCGTCACGGCCGAGAGTCACGGACCGCCGGCCTCGCTCGCAGATCCTCTCAGCTGTAAGTGGGTTTAAAACCACTCTCACAGTGCCCCACGTAGAACTGGCAAATGTCTGGTTTTGTTAGAATGGCACACATTAAAGAAACTACAAAACTCAAACTTTCAGTGAATTGCTTAAGCTAAATTAATCAAAATTCTAATTTTCCTAATATTACTTACCTTTTTAAATCACTTCCTTCTGTTCTTTTTAAAGTTTGGCACCAACACGTTTTAAGTTAAAAAAAATCAACAAAACACTTGTTTCCA
>NW_013952432.1:1261063-1269474 GCF_001266775.1 Austrofundulus limnaeus | reverse complement strand
AATCTAAAGAAACATCAGATTCTTCTCTAATTATTGTAACATCGCTCTGTTTACAGACAGACATTCCCCTTTGACATCACTTCCTGTTTTATTCACATGCAAAAATCTCAACAACTGTTCATCTCAACGGTGGGAAATTTCATTTGCAATATGTTATCAATGTTCTCTTTCCAAAAATGCATTCACATTTATTACAAAAATTTGATGTCACAGGCACTTTAATGCCAGTGTAAAAGTCTCAGAGCAATTGCCTTTAACACAGATAAAAATCCATTCAGTTTTCACCTATTTTAATAAATGTGATAATGAAAAGCACGTTGAACTGTTGTTTAGTGACAAGTCTTACATTTTAAAAAATATTTGTAAAAAAATGTTTGGCTGTTGTTTGCAGACCATTTCTAGTATTCAGTCTTATGTTATTGTGTTTATCCCTAATGTAGCCTAATGTTCCATCTTAAAATAATATTTCTCAAAAAAATATTTTTTTTTATGGCTGGTATTTAGCTTTTTTTAATCATATGTTTTTTTTATTTACCTGAAGACAGGTCACTATGGACTTTTCTAAGCACTTTTCTGTCTCTCTGGCAGTCTTTTCAGTCCAGCACAGAGGTGGACTCTCCCACAGTCGAGGACAGAAAGGAGAAAGGGAAGGAAGAACACGAGTCTGTCTCTGTCAGACATGCAGATGCCCCCCTGAAGAAAAGAGTTCCTGCCATTCCTGTAAGCACTTTTAATGTGCACATACACAACTTTGGCCACTAGGGGGCAATATTACTACAATAATACTATTATTACTACYAGTTGTATTTTTAGTTAATTAAAACACAAAAATAATTGTCTAGAAGCTGATAAAAGTTATAATAAAAATTATTATTTAATGTCATGAAAGGGAACTAGAATAATAATGCAAATTTGTGTCAAATCTCTGGTTTGTGTTAGGTACAAGAGAGTAAAGCACCACAATCTAAGCCCTCTGTCCTGTCCCCACCAAACTCTGGCCAGCGTTCCATTTCCCCATCCTCCTCCTCTGGTCTGACCCCCTCTCCAGAGCTTCGGCACTCACCATTGACGCCCCCGTCACTGGAGGAACTCAAGAGCCAATTAAGAGACTTGAGATCCGCCATAGACCTGTTAAAGACCCAGCACAAGTACAGTCTACGCACACACCCGTGTTTCTCTGTAACTTTTGTAAGCATGTGCACAAACCCAAACTTGTGTTGGTGTATTTCAGGCAGGAGATGAAGCAGCTGGCCAACGCGCTGGACGAAGAGAAGAAAATGAGACTAAGTTTACAGGTGAGACAATGAGCACTGGCATCAGTAGATGCAAAGTAAGTAAATAAATAAAGATCATGTGCATAAAAAGTGTTTCTGCCTTTGTTTTGCAGGTGGAAGTAGAGCACATAAAGAAGAACTTATCCAAATGAGGACTAAAGCATCCGTATCAGCTTGCTCTGATCACATCTGAGGCCACCAATTGAAAAAAAAAAACATTTATCACTGTTGGTTTGACACTTCAGCCGAAACTGTGTTTGTGCCAAATGACCATCATGATCAGCAATGGTTCACTTCCATGGAATCTGCCACCTTTCCCTGTATGCCGCCTTATCCTGTGTTTACTTCTTTTTTTTAAGAGGTTTTTCTGTTCAGTTTACTGCTATCTTATTGTGCCACTGGTACTGACTGACCGCGGCTTGACGCTGCGCGTTGTCGCGGTCACAGAAAAAGGATATGGAGCTTCGGCTGCCATAGTGACCTCATTGGTACTTTAAGTTTCTGATAGCAAAAAAAAAACAAAAAAAAAAACACCAACTTCTGTAGCCCGGTCGGATCAGATGACCTCTGTGATGTTCTGCGTCCACTTTGTGGCCTTCACCTTCTTTCTGTGTATGCATATGTGTGTGTGTGTGCGTGTGTGTGCGTGTGCGCTTGCTTTTCTATCATGTGAGGACCAAGAGTTGTGAAGGTTTAAAGTGGGGAGTTTGTTGAAAGACATCCATAGCTGCATTTCCACTTCAACAAAACGAGTGAGCGATAAACATGGTTTTAACCAGATGACCCAGAACTTGAATAAAGTTTAGGGGACACATGTTTCTCCCTGAAAAGTCCCTTCTTTGTTTGATGCCTAGCCTTTTTTATTTGTGCCATAATTTTTTTTTTACAAAATTTCTTTGGTTTTATTGTCGTTCTTTTTTATTATTGTGCAACATTAAATAGAAGAGGGACCAATGTTCAAGTGCTGGAATTATTATTATTATTATTATTATTATTATTATGTTTTAGCAAATAAAAATAACACAAAGCATAATATTTCCTCCATAAGTTTCTTGCAGATTTTAATATCTTCCTTAGAGCAGATAGGAGCAGATTTTAACAATTTTAAAATACAAATGACTACTTTAGATAAAGGCCTTTTACCTTCTGTCTTTTCTTTGTTGTTTATATCATCATTTTGCAAAGTTCATTTTATTTTTGCACAGCCTTACTTTTCTTATAGAAAATAATCATATCTGTCCTCTTGTGAAAGCTCTTTGAAATTCAAAAGCACATTTAAAAACTATTTACCTACAAGAAAATGTCCCAGTGACATATTGCTACAAGTTAGGGGGCACATGCACAAACACATCAGCTTTTATTTCTTTTGCACTTTTTATTTTAACTCTAGGAAAAAATAGAGCCCGTGCAAGTAGCATCCAATAACCAAACGAATCATTGAGCACCTTGTTTTGCCTTCAGATGAAGGGTAACTTTAACCACAGGGTTGATTGAATGTAAGTCAGTTACTGGTCCTCACAGGGCAGATGAAATGTGTATGTGCATATGTGTGAGTGTGTACAGCAGCATGAACAGTTTGTCTCTTTTCTCATATGTGCACAGAATCTATGACAACCCGTCACTGTGGCCTTCCTGTTTTGGATTCCAAATCTTGTTTTTTTTTTCCTTTCTTTTTTTCTTTCTGTCATTCCGGATGACAAAGAGAAAACTGCTACAACTGAGGCTACAAGTTGTTTTCTTGACTTGGTCCTTTCTCTCTGGAATAGTGATTGAAGAAATATATATATACAAAAATATATATACTTTTATATTTCAGTGTAATAAAGATGCTATTATGTACAGTATGTGTGTTTTTATTTGTATTTAAATAATTATCAGTTTTTAAACTGTAATGCCAGTACAAAGAACTTGTTGTATCTACCTACATAACAAAATTTGTCTGGCCCAGTTCTGGCCCACAAAGTGCACTAAATGCTCTAACAGTCGGCCCAGATGCCACAAAGAACGACAAATGACAAAGAACGTGGCTCAGATGTGGTTTGCCAAAAGTTGTCCATGCATGGGCCAGTACCACATGAACCAAACCACACCTGGGCCAGTTGTGGCATGCCATCTTTGCCAGACCTGACCCATTTCCAGCTGACAAGCCACTTGTCACCAGCAGTGCCAGCTTGACACCAGATATGGCCCACGCCTGTCTGCTGTGTGGGTATAGTCATGTTTGTTCTGCACAAAAGATCAACAAAATTGGGCTTTAACAGGTCATCAAGATTATTAAGAACCCAACTGAAGTTGGAACCAAAGAAAACCATGGCAGGGTTTCTTCAACTACAGTATTCTTTAAAGCAAAGTTTCTCAAACTGGGGTCTGCGAGAGATACCTTAGGGGTCCCCATACCCAAAAGTATGAGAACCCCTGCTTTAAAGCAAGGACAGAGAATAACTTCCAAACATTATAAAGCAGGTTGTGTGTCCCATTGCTTCAATAATAATAATAATAACTAGAATAGTTCCTGGAGAAACTATGAGAGGATTGCCAGCTGTGCAAAACTTGTCCTATGTTGCTATAAGGATTTGCTGTTTAAAATTTTTTTAGTGGCCATCCTAAATATGTATTAAGTCTGTGTTTGCGATTGAAGCAACTGCTTTAGCAAATTTTATCTTTAAAGGTCAAGAAATGACTGATTTATAAGTCATTTTGTGTGTTTTATGGCTAAATTTGTGCTTTGGTTCATGAAATATTTTGCTAACAGACATTTTGCTAAGATATTTTTGTCATTTGTAAGACCTGAATACTCTAATAAAGAGGATCAGTTGTTGTAAAGATCTTTCACACTTTGTTTCACACATTATATTCATTCAGCATATGTAAAATGTGCTGATGTCCAGCACTTATATGGTAATCCAGGGTTGCTTGGACAGCCACTTTGTATCTGAGTTGGACAAATGTGTTGGAKAGTGACAGAGGATTGTCCAGTGATGACTGTGTTAGAGTTTTATAAAGTTTAAAATCAGTGGTTCATGAGCTATTTCAAAAAGTGTTCAGGTTTTGAAGSCTTTGAGGCCTAACGCCATTCATTTACAATGGCATTTGTTGGGTGTCTTTGTGGGCCTACTGCGTCGCATGTGGTAACAGTGAAATATACAGTTGAGTAAGAACACAGTTCCCCTGGCCGAGTCGGTCGTTTTGACGCATAACTTGTGTGGGTGCATTCATGTTGAAAATATGTCCTTTCATTTGCATAGAGAAAAAGTGGCCGAAGTTCCTTCGGCTGCTATCTTGTTTTTGAAGTTTCCGCTCCAGTATGTGACAGAGGTTACTGTCAGCTACCAGTAAACCAAGTTTCAGCTCAATATATCAAACAGAGGCTGAGTGAAAGCCATTTGAAAATAGCTATGGCAGCCATCTTGGATTTTTATTTCAGCTACTATTTGTGATAGAACTTACTGGCAGCTACTTGTGTACAAAATATAGATATCTAAAGTGTTAGATATATAAATTGATATATAGATCAATATATGAGAAATTGGCTGGATTAGAGTAATTTGAACTTAGCTATGGCGGCCATCTTGTATTTATAATTCCGGCTACTATTTCTGATAGAACTGACGTTTAGCTACTAGTGGACCAAATTTTTGCTAATTAGGTTGAAAACTGGCTGAATGAAATTTGTTTGTAAAAACCTATGATATGTATCTGCCACAGGTAAGACACTGCCTAACCTACAGTTGGAGTGTAGACTGAGCTGCATATGGTTCTAAATGGCTGAATGAGAGGCTTTTTTTTTTTCAAAGCTAGCTTTAGCAATTAGCTTACACTTGTGAGAAGCATTCATATGTGTGGAGTTATCTCTCAGCTACCAAAGAAGTTTGATGGAGGTCTTTGTGTGTTTACTGTGTTTCCATGGTAACAAATGAAACCTATATAAAGTCATGTGTGACCTTTAACCTACATTGACTTTAACTCACTACAGCCTCAGCCGATCAGGAGGCTGGATTTCCAGCAGCAGCTCAGTTGCACTCAATGGGAGACCAAAATCTGCAGCTCKTCTGTCCGAAAACACAGAAATGATGTGTCCTTTCAAACAGCTGCTGTACAAAAAATACAAGGGCTATTGAAATAAATGGGAATTTGTTTGCCGTTTCTTCTTTAAAATTACAGAGCTCACACTCTAAGGTCACATGACCTAGAGTGTGAAGCTTCCCATGTAATCCGATGGGGATTTTTAGATTAGTTTTTTGGGTATTACGTCACCATGGTAACATATTATTTAAAGATAAATAATAGCACACCTCGTGAGATCGACGCCGATGCAATGATGTATTTTTCATGAGGCCGGGCCGCATTAACGGTAAAAGTTCTGGGATGAATGATAAATAAATAAAGAGTCCAGTTTAGAGGTGGATAATAATAGGTTGCCGTTGTTCATGGCGATCCTAATAATAAAAAAATCCATGCAGTGGAGAGAACATAATTTTAATTAATTTATTGCTTTATTGTCAAGCTGAAAGACTAAATCGTATGAGAGCTACCACCTTTAGCAATAAATATGTCTCAAGTTCAAACAAGAATAAGGAACAACCATAAAAAACGGAGCAAGCAGAGTTGTCAAATGCTCAGTCACCTGACACAAAAACTCCAAAATGTGATKTAWTTTTACTGAGTCAAATATTTCAGTGACAGAGTTTTCTCATGTCCGTCGTGTTTATAGATTTGTAGAGGAGGACATACAGTATTTATCGCCTCTTGAACAAGGAAAAAAATGGTTGTTTTAAATAGACAAATGAACCTTACATCATATTTTATAAGCTCAATAAATTTGATAAGGTCTTTCATGAGAAAATTTGACATGCTTTGATCATAATATCAACTGTGCCTTCACCTCACACACAAATTCCTCTTCCTCAGGACATTCTCTGACTTTCAGTCTCATCTGCCTCCATCCATGCTGGTAAAGAACAACACAGATGTCACATATTTTAAGGCCTGTATAGCTAAGAGAAAATTTTTGTGAAGTAGTGTCAAACAGGTGCTTCAGTGATTTCATACTGATACAAGTAGCTTCTAATAGTCAGGCGTGGGAGATTTCTYGAGCTGAAACAATGACATTTGGACTGCTTGGATGACATCTGTGTTCACTGTTTTGCAAAAGAGCGGRGAAAATGTGTCAATCCAATAAGAAATGGTTAACACATTTACAAGAAGTGGCTTCTGCTCTGTTGAAATAGTGATGATGAAAACTGAGTGAATCCCAGTTTCTTTACGCAGGTCAAAACAATCAAGAAAAACTGTGAAGATAATTTGAGGTTTTGTGTATGTAGCTTGAAAAAGTGTTTTGTGTTTAGAGTTTTGGGAAAATGGAGGAAGGTTACATAAAATGTGTTTCAGCAATAGTGAAACATTGTAACACAACCTTATGTGATGGAAAGAAAAACATGTTAATTTCAGTCAGGTCTCAACAATAAATTGACCAGCACTCAGTTAGCTGTTTTATTTTGGAATTCATGTTTTTTCTTTCCATTTAAGCCATAAAAATATAATTAATAATAGCTTTTTGAAACTATTTTGTTGAATATCATATGTTATATATGTAACACAAAAGTAAGGAATTTTGTCTTTGGTAAATTGTTTCTGCATTGTAACAGTGCTTCTTGGAAATAAATCTTTTATCGTGGGAAAGCTTGTTAGTTCCTCTTTTAAATGGTGCCCCATTTGTAAGGAACAATCATTTGTAGTATGAGCAGTAGTGTAGTAGTGGAAGTGTGTTGCACATATCAAATATTTGCCAAATCTTCTCTGCCAAACAGCTTATTTTACTTTTGCTATTGACACTTGTATTGAGCTTCTCGTACCCCCATGTGCTCCTAATCATGTGCACGGTACACGATTTATTGCCAAGAAGCATTGTTACAACAAAGAAATAATCTGCAAAARACAAARCTCCTTACTTTTTGTGCTAAGTTTATGGATATATAAATATACACCCAGTTCAACCTGAGCGGTTCCAGTTCACTTCAAYCTCTGGTCTTCTATCAGAGGACTGGGAGCGTGAAGGTTCTGGACAGTATAGCTGTTCCCAGGACTGTGTTCTTCTGGACAGAGATCTCTGAGGTTGTTTCTATAGGATCTGGTCGTGCCACTCATTTAAATCACACCAAGTGATCCAGTGATCACTGGGACTACTGATGCTTTGACTTTCCACAACTTCTGTATTTCCTCTTTCAGTATGGTATTTCTCAACCTTCTCATGCTCATTCTTCCCGATTTTACAGTTGCGTGGAATTGCTACATCTCCAGCATGTCGATTGCCGTGTCCGGACTCATTGGTTAGTCATCACCTTTTTGTAAGTTTGGGTCTGGAAGTCTTGGCTCTGCCGTTCTCTGCCACCCTTGGTGGCATCTTCCTCTTTGACTGTGGGATCTCCTGTGCATACTCAGCATGGATATTCCTTTGTACAAATAAAATAAATTTAACTTCCTTTTGTCTGGCCTTGCCCTCAAGAACCAATGAGCATGAAGCAGTTTACAACAGATGCTCACACAACACCACTCCTGCCGCAGATCAGATAAAACCAACAAAGTCGATCGCTGAGCTGCGGCKTAGGGTGTCCTGGTGCCAAGAGCATATATGGACACCCTTATGTTTGAACATGGTGTTCGTTATGGACAATTCATGACGAGCACAGAAGTCCAATAACAAAACACAGCTCGGGTTTAGGTCGGGGGGACCGTTCCTCCCAAACACGCCTCTCCAGGTCTCACTGTCATTACCCACATGAGTGTTGAAGTTCCCCAGCAGAACGAGGGAGTCCCCGTTAGGAGTGCTCTCCAGCACCCCCTCCAAGGATTCCAAAAGGGTGGGTAATCTGAACTGCTGTTAGGCGCATGGGCACAAAAAAAAACCAGTCAGGACCTGTCCCCCCACCCGTAGACGGAGGGAGGCTACCCTCTCGTTCACTGGAGCAGTGGTGGACAAAGTACTCAACTCTAGTACTTGAGTAAAAGTATTGATACTCATGGTCAAATCTACTCCACTACAAGTAAAAGTTACTCAGTCAAAAATCTACTCAAGTAAAAGTACTGAAGTACTTACTTTTGAAAATACTTAAGTATTCAGAAGTACATGCATTTTAAAGT
>NW_013952432.1:1255289-1260993 GCF_001266775.1 Austrofundulus limnaeus | reverse complement strand
ATATAAACATTTGATTGCACTTGATTTTTATAATGTTCAACACATCCAAAGTTGTCATTTTTCTGTTTTCTACCTGAAAATTCATAATTTCTCTTCAGAATGAACAACTTGTTATGGTTTTAATTAATTTTGTCTGAGTTTTTGTTGTTAAAAACACACCCTGGCTACTTTAAGACACAGTTATATATTTAGCCAACTACAGACAGTGGTAACATTTCAGACTTGGACAAGCCCCATGTTTGTCAGCCATACTGAAACTTTAAACCAGACAAAGCTGTTAGCTAAAGAATAACTTCTCTTGGATGCGCTCAGACTTCCCCCTTTCCTCCAGATCTCCTCCTCCACGATCTGGTCGGATCCTGTTCTGGGTCGAGCTCGGTTTCGTGGTGCGAGATAATCGGCAGCTGATGTGAGGTAATGAGGCGGAGATGCGGGAGCACAAACCCAGACGCGCGCCTCTCCTGCCACGACAGGTGCGCCTCCGCTCGTGAGCAACGAGAAGAAAGAGCAGCAGGAGCACGAGACGGAGGAGCAGACGGACCGAAGAGGGCGGAGAGGGAAGGGAGGTAAAACGAGCAGGTTCACTCCGCAGGATTTGTGGCTATGGAAGCGGGGCAGAGCGCGCAGGTCGGAGCCGACGCGGTTGGAGAGCACGCGGCCGGCGGGGCGTGCGCGGGGGAGCGCGACAGAGACCGGGACAGAGGCGAGGTGTCCAGTCCCAGTCCGCCGGCGAAGCAGCGCTCCCTGCGGGTCGTGTACGTCCTGAACGACGGGCTGAAGTCGGTGATGGCGAGCAGCCCGGAGTCCGGCGCGCTGCAGTGTCTGCAGAGAGCCTGCGACTCGGAGAGCGCGCTGCTCACCACCGTCACTTTCGGAAGGCTGGACTTTGGAGAAACAACTGTGCTGGACAGTTTCTACGATGCAGGTGCGTTACAAACAGTCCGGCTGCACAGTTAGATCACTGACAGCTGAGGAGCTGGGCTTTAACACAACTGTTTTTACGCGTTCAGCCAAAAACCAATCCTCGTCTTTCCGTCAGCATTTTCAGTTGATTATTCCTCATAGATCAGGTCAAATTAAGTCTTTTTGGTTCATGTTGCAAAACAGTCACAACCTTTAGATGAGGATTTGAGCCCTTTGAAACACCCATAATAATAATAGCCTAACAATAGCCTAACAACAACAACAACAACAACAACAACAACAACAACAACAACAACAATAATAATAATAATAATAATAATAACAGTATATATAATCTATACTTTCATTTGAGAATTATTTTAAGCAAAACCATAAATACTTTTTAGGCAAAAAGATGCTGGTATAGCCTAGTTCAATATGTGAATAATATAACCCATTAAATGCTTTTATTGTATTTTGACATCTCAATGTAAAGTTTTTAAAATAAAAGTGATCAAGGGATCAAAAAGCACAAACTTCTCTCTGCTTCACTTGTTTTCTCCTCATATGTTTTGTAGGGGGGAAATGCAGCTTTTATTTTGTGAGTATCTTGGCTGTACATAATGTGACATAGTTACAGATTTATTTTCGGTAATCACGATTTATTCTTTCTTTCGAATGTGCAGAAACTTACACACAAACTGTGAAAGATGAGTAAAACGATGTAAGATGAGAAAAATCAAACAGCTTTAAAGATCATCAGGGGTCTGGCTTTTCTTAGGTTTAAGAGGAGCTCCAAATTAGGTTTGTCTTTTTTTTTCTCTGAGATATTACATTCTGTTCTGTTAAACTTGTTGTGCACATAAACTGCAAGGATCAAAACCATAATGACAGGTAGCACATTTTTAGATATTTCTAAGATCTAATGACATAAAATTACAAAATGTTATTTTTTCCTATCAGTCATTCCTTTTTCAAATAAATGTAGCTGCCTTTCTTTATAAAAAKCACTTCCTATAACTGAATCATAGCAGCAAAAATATGCTAAACTGAAATTCCACCAAACACACAACTCTTTACTTCTCTTTTCTTTCTTATTTTTTGTGTCATTCATCAAATGACCTGTTTGCTGCATTTAGTAAATTACCACACCCATGACCATTATTAACCTCAAGGGCTGTATTATCTGACATGAAAGGCAGGCAATCATGTAACTGTTTGCATGTGTGCTCGTTTGTCCCTGTGTTAGCAAAACTCTCCAAAAGTAAATATTGGGTGTACCTACCTGATTCAAGATGGCTGCCACTGTTTGTCTACCCAATTAAATAAAAAATGAAGTCACTTAATATTCTTTTGCAAATTTTGAAAAAAYATTTTGTGTGGTTTTACCTAAGATTCATTCTCATACTTTCAGTGCTAATAGATAGTTTGAGATCTTTGTTCAAAACTTTGCAATTAACTATTAGAGTTCTGTTTTGTTTGTTAGCAAAATATCTCATGCACCACTGAATGTATGAACTTTTCAGAAAGTAATTGTTGTAACTGATTAACTTTTGTATTCATCCGGATTCAAGATGGCCACCACAGCTAATCGACAGCTTTGAACACATAACTTGGTTAATTTTATAGATATGGACCTACAGTTTGGTGTGGTAGTCGCTGAGAATCATCTCAATCGCTCTGAGCACCAACAAATCGCCTAACCTTTTGTTTAAAACTGCAGGGCAGTGAGTGACAAACATTTCTTTAAGAAGTGCTCCTTTCATTCACGCAGACTGAACAGTTGTGGCTGTTTTACAGCTGGTTTTCATTCAGGCGCTCTTCATCATAAAAGTCTTTTACAGCTCCTGCATGAATCAGAAATCAAAGCCAACGTCTGAAAAATTATACTGTGGGAATTTGTTTGCACCTTTTCTTTTGACAACATGGGCACAGATACAAGTTTTAGTTACGTTAGTTCATAGCCTGGTGGACTTCATTGAGAGAGTAGGTAAATGTTAGTGACTGCAGCCAAAAATGTGGTGAGTTCAAAAGAAGGGTGAGAAAAATTGAGAAAGCGTTCWCTCTTTTCTCATGGCAGGACTTTTGTCTTGTCAAAACAAGAGGTGTGACTAACAGGCTAAACAAACCTTCAGAGAAATTCAAAAGTGAGCAACGATCCAGGCAGTATTGGTGCTTTAATTAATTTCAACTGAGGTTTTTCCTGTTAGGGRATGTCGACATTCAGTATAGCGGTATACTATTTTACCTTAATGCATCACGTTAGCGTTTTGCAGCATGTCTTAAATATTAAAAAACACACTGAATACACAAATATGTTCAAAAATTATTTCATAACAATGTTTAGAAAGTTGCAAATTTAAAGCAATGTCCACCAAAAATTAAATGTTTAGATACAAAATGCTGAAATAACAAAAAATATTAAAAAAAGGAAATCTCCCACCAGTTAATAGTTGATATGTTACTTGTTTAATTAGCTAATTTCAAATCYATGTAGCGAAAACAGTAAAATAAAAGAACGATGAAAGAAAAAATAAAGCCTTGGCCAAAAAACGTCTTTCTTGTTTTTAGACCTATTTGAGGTAAATGAAAATCCTGTGTTTCTGGATGAACATCAACATTAGAATCTGTTATAAAATTTATTGAGTTGCCTATAAATTATACAACATAGTATTTTTTTTAACAACTGGRACATTTCTTTTCAGTCTTGTGCTTGTTTTCTTACACAAAACAAACTGAAACCATGGTGGCTGTATCAAAATACAAAGTATGCAGAAGTCATGAATGTTTCTTAGGGAACTATGAACAACTTGATTAAAAACCTGTTGCACATCCATCCCAATGCTTTCTCTGAAGTCTGTAAATATCCAGTGAGTATCTCTGAAGGTGCTAAAATATCACATGAGAAGATTCAAAGTTGTTCTAATTTATTCACTGGAAACTATAAAGGTAAGCAAAACAACATGGAAATGTGTCAAATCGTTGTTAAGACGTCTCTAAAATGAAACATTTTGCCTTTTTTTTGGCTAGCTGACATGATTTTCTAAGCTTATCATCTATCCTTTTATTTGCTTATGTAGTAAAGTTTTATGAGGAGAAAGAAATGACTCATCTCTTCTCCTTTCTTTTAAAGGTGCTTTTGCTGCCACGGATGCAACATAATAAAATCAGTTACAACAGAAGTGTTAAAACTCAACAAATYAAGTGCTGTGCTTTGTTCATGCTTAATGGAAGTGCAGCACCGAGTCAGACACAGGTTTTGTGATAATCACTCTAGAGTTTAAAGAGGTGCTTCTTTCTGTCTTCACACATGTCCATACTCGTTCTGTTGATTTATTCTCCTTCACCCAACCATTTGGAACACTGCTGGCAGAAGGAATGTTTCTTGGAAATCACAAACTACAACCTCCAGGACTACATTCCCTTCAGCGCTTGTTTTATGCACGTATACTAAAAATGGAAATTGGCATTTAAACCCTCTTTTTAAAACACCKCTTTCATCAGCCACAGACTTAAAGCAATAGTTAAGATGTTTTAAAGTTATATTCTGTGGAAAGTTTATTACCCAAACTTGTTTTAAACAACTTCAATTTGGAGAAATAGAGCTTAATTCGAACCAGACTGACAAGCTAATTTATCRGAGTGGAGCCAAGATCAAAGTGAATATCTGCTGTTTTACAGTTTYCATATTTGTTAAAACAGTCACTGTCCTGACAGTAGAATATGAGACAGATAATCTGTGGAAAAAAAATAAAGCTCCTCTGGCTCCTTCCAGTGTTCCATATAGCCATTTGTAGGAATACACCGCTCCCAGTTAGAAACAGCCAATCAGAGCCAGGGGGTTGTTTTACCAGTGTCAATCATGCTAGTGTACTTGCTGCTCACACTCGTCCCCACGAACAGCGCCTACTGTCTTTCAAGCTCAAGATTGCCAGTGTGCTGCAGCTGTGCTGACGGTGGAGAAACAAGCTAACGTAACAGGAAAATTGCCAATTTCTGAACATTCTGGATGTGCCACATTATTTGCCGTCATCAGTGGCCCTGCTTTTTACTAGCCTGCACGTTCACGGCAGACTCTGCTGTGGGGGGGAGGAGCTAAGGAGGGAGGGCTGTAGCGCAGCAGAGAGCAATAGAGAGGGAACTTTAAAATAGCTTCAATCTCAAAAATCATTTTGCAAAACCCCGCACCAAAAAGATCCAAATTATCCTTTTATGTGGATCATAGTGTTGAGTAAAGCTAACAAGCAGAGTAAATTTATCCAGGGGTTAATGCAATACACGTATCACTTTATTGAACTATCAAATTCATCATGTATATTTGCATTGTCACTGCTGCTTCCTCCTTTTCAGACATTGCAGTTGTAGACATGAGCGACGTGTTTCGGCAGCCCTCGTTATTTTACCACCTGGGTGTGAGGGAGAGCTTCGACATGGCCAACAACGTCATCCTGTACCATGACACCGACCCCGACACTGCTCAGTCACTGAAGGTAACACATGCACACCCCTCTCAGAGTGTAATCAGAGTTCGTAGATGCCATTCCTTCACGCTGCCTCAGAACAAAGTGACCCACTGAGTTATTTACAGACGGCTGTGTGCAGAACAGTCAGTCCTGACACCTATTTAAAAGCCCCGATGGGGTGAAAATACACCGGAACTCTGTTGTACAGCTTTGAAATACATTGCATGCTCTTTGTCTTTCTACAGGACATGGTGGCACAAAAAAACACAGTAAGTTTCTATGTGTGTGTGTGTGTGTGTGTGTGTGTGTGTGTGTGTGTGTGTGTGTGTGTGTGTGTG
>NW_013952432.1:1253777-1255279 GCF_001266775.1 Austrofundulus limnaeus | reverse complement strand
CACACACACACACACACACACACACACACACACACACACACACACACACACACACACACACACACACACACTATGTCTCTATTCTTGTGGGGACTTTCCATTGACTTCCATTCATTTTTTTTGAAATTTTATATCCTAACCCTGACCACAAACCCTAAGGCTAACCTCACAGGTACCTACCTGACCCTAAAACTAACCTAAACTCTATTCACATCTTGGTCCTAAACCCAATCCCCAACCCACCAATGGCATTAAAACCAATCAGGGACTCAGGTCCCCAAATGCACCAGTTGTCCCCAAATATAGGTGTTTTGTCTTGAAATTGCCCCCAAATGTCACCAAAAGCAACCCCACACACACATAAACACTAACATGTTTAGATGGACATTGTTTTGATATGTTTTTAGCAACAGGTTTTCCGAAACTGACGTTTATTGTTTGTATGTTCTCTATTTARCTGTGTGGAGTAGGGAACTCGCCCGCCAGCGTTAGGATTTCCCTGGGTTCAGTTGCCTCCTGAATACAGAGGCTCTGGGCTGAGAAATAAAGTAGGTAGCAGGCCTGCTGCACAAAGGCATGCTGGGAAAGTTCKTCAATCACAGCTAGTACTAACAGTCAAAGAGTTAAAGCTGGAAGAGTGTGACTTCCCAAAACTTGAAATCCAAACATAACAGGAACTCACCAAAACAAAGAAAACCAGAGTTTTGTTTATTGTGCTCGTTTTATTCTTTTTATTCTTTACATGCATTGTGAAAAAAGTCAGTGCAAAAACTTTACATGTTTCCATGTCATTATATGCATTTTAAAGATGTTAATGTGTTAGATATCTCCAATATTTTAAAATATAATTCTACGGAGTCCTCCGGTGACCTCGAGTGTGGCTTCGAGATAATAATGTGTGGCCACGCGTTATATTTTTGATATTTTTTAAACATGTTGAGCTGTGTCTCTTTATGAGAGATCTAGACGTTGTTGGAGTCATATTATTTATGAATATGTTGTGTTTGTTTTTTAACTGTTCAATGTACTCCATATTATTATTATTAGTTGGTGACTGTTGGTGAATGCAAGATTATACCAACATGGTTCAATCTAAATGGATCATTTTTATAGTATTTACCAGTATTTATGAGATTACATTGAACGCCCCAGGTTAATGTTGGGAAACAGATTTTTTTACTGTGTTTCTGAACATGACTTCAACTGTTTCTGCAGTACAGACACGAGTAGCAAGAGGAGCCCATTTTGAGTGTTGAGCAAAAAAAATTAAGTTTTTGGACAAAGACAACTTCAGTCGTCACCCATGTCTTATAGCTGCAACAAATAATTCTAAGAATTACTTCATACTTAACTGCAAGTGACTGAAGTGTGTCATTCATTCTTATATTAGAATAAAATGAAATTCAAACTTGTTTATGTTGACAATCAACAGACACTGAATGGAAATGACTGTGATAATTGTCTGGTGGCCACACATTATTATTATTATTATTATTATTATT
>NW_013952432.1:1245514-1252047 GCF_001266775.1 Austrofundulus limnaeus | reverse complement strand
CTGTAGTTCCTGTGGAAGATTTTTGAAGAAATAATACCTAGATACAGTAGCTCTTTAAATAAATGGTTGTGCTTTATTAATATAATATTTTATTTCATAGACATATGTTTAAAAAACAACTTAGAATATTAAGGTTTAGGTTAGGTTTTATATTTTTGTCATCCTATAAATAAAAAGCAAGTATTGTTGCACTCATTGTACTTTACGCGGAGCCATCAAAGAACTCTAATGACTCATCGTACAGGCTTTTTTTTCCCCAGAGTAATGTTAGTATTGTTGTTTTGGTAAAAGTAGTCTCTATGGTTTTCAATCCTGGTTACAAAATAGCAGTGATCAGCTATTAACTGTAAAACCACATTTTGGCTTTAAGTAATGTAGAAACACATAACATTTGGGGATGTACTTTCGTTTGTTAAGCTTTTGCACTGAACTAATCTGTTTAGCTTCAGCTTTTTATGCCATTTGACACTGAGCTCTATAGTTTTCTGGTTGTTGTCGTGCTGTCATACTTATCAATGTAAAATGTATTAACTTAAAAATAAATATATCTTTATGGACAGACTAAACTTATGAAGCATTTTTGCTCTGCAGTTCTTGTACTGCTGAATAATTGGCTGCTAGTCTGATTTTAACATTTTTCTTCTTGGTTTTTGACCTTAGTCTAAAAATGAAAAGGATTTAGCTGCTATTTAAAGAACAAACAAATGCAAATACATGTAGTCATTTAGCTTGTGCTAACTTTTTTAATAATTTCATGATGTTCCCAGACAACCTCAGGGGTTCTTATCCTCTGCTTGAACTCATCCTTTTCATTAGTGACTCTCTAATCTTCCATCTGCTTCAAACGTTTTTCCATCTGCACTCCCTTTCCACCTGCCGTCAGGACTCTGCCTGTGTGTTTACCCAAAGACTAACTGCATTACATCTGCATTTACAGTCTTTTAAAATCCAGTACTCTTATTTCTCTTTGTTTCCCTTTAAACGTCACTTGCTTTCACCTTTAAGGCATCCAGTGGTAATTACTACTTCATCCCCTACATTGTGACTCCGAACCACGAGTACATGTGCTGCGAGAGTGACGCCCAGCGCAGGGCCAGCGAGTACATGCAGCCCAGCTGGGACAACCTGCTGGGACCCCTCTGTGTCCCCCTGACTGACCGCTTCACCAGCCTGCTGAAGGACATCCATGTGACGTCATGGTGAGAAAGAACGACACACATACAATGACAAGTGTTTTTAACACGTAACCACCAATAAATAAATAAATAAATATATAAATAAATAAATAAATAAATCAAACATAATACCTTGTTTCATCAATTAAAATTGTAAAAAAATTATGAGTTCGTTGTTTATAACATTCTGCAGGTTATAAAGCTAATAGAAATGTGTTACCATCAAACATCCAATCTAATTTTGCTAAAAAGGAAAGTTGCTATAATTTGAAGGGACTACAAATGTTTGTTAAACCAAAAATCAGAACAAATCTGAAGGACAGATGCGCTTCAGTAAAAGGTATAAGACTATGGAATAATCTGGAAAACGATTATAAAACCATGGGATCAATTAATTCCTTTAAAAAAAGATCAAAGTAAATTTGTTAAAGAAATATGAAATTGATTAATTTGTATTTGTATGAGTTACTGTTTGAGGAGTTGAACTTTTGTTTTTTTTATTTGTTTTATTATTATTTTAAATTAACATAATTTTTTGTAAGTAGGAGCAGATATTATAAGATTTTTTTATTCATCTTCTGCCTTTCATTTTATTTGATTTGCATTGTTTTGTTGTATGTAATGTGTTTTGTGTTTTGTTTTTTTAAATGAAATCAATAAACTGTATGTAGTAAAAATAAATTAAAATCACTCTTTTAAAATTAACGTTGTACTAATCCTATGCAAAGTTGTTATTACAATCTAAAAATTCTTAAGCAACACTGTCTGTTTGCAAAATATCTCATTAATCCCATTAATCCATTGAATACATTTTAATGAAACTCTCAGGAAGTAAATTCTGGTTGCAGATCTACCACTGGGTGTCAGCCCAGTTTAAGATGCCACAGTTAACAGACATCATGTGATGCAAAAAGGTCTCTAACTCAGTTTGTGTTACAGACATTGGACTAAAAATCGGTGTGTCAGAAACAAGTCATCCTCAATAAAAACTCAGAAAGCTCACAAGATTTCAGTATTTAAAACTTGGGTGCATATTATAAATACACATTGAATTCTTTCCATTCCTCCACTTCTCATTTAAGGAAAACATTATTTTTTCTATACAGCGTTATCTTTTTTTTTTCAGCGCATCCTTCAAAGACACACTCCTGAATGACATCAGGAAAGCCAGGGAGAAATACCAGGGAGAGGAGCTGGCCAAGGAGCTTGCCCGGATCAAACTGCGAATGGATAACACAGAGGTTCTAACGCAGGATATCGTCATGAACTTGCTGTTTTCCTACAGAGACATACAGGTACTAACATCTAATTTAGTCTTTTAATTAAACTAACACTAGTCAATTTAAAATGAGCATTTCCTTTTTTTAACTGGTCAACAGGACTATGATGCCATGGTGAAGCTGGTGCAAACTCTAGAGTCTCTGCCAACTTGTGATTTGGCCACTCAGCCCATGATCCAGTTCCACTATTCTTTTGCCCTCAACAGGTAGYCACCAAATGCATTAGAATTTAAGAAACACGTTACACTTTTTGTGTTCTTTTTTTGAAAATTTGAAGTTATATTTGTGATCTTTTTGTACATTTTTTTACTTTCATAATTTGCTATAAAATATTAGTATTTAGGAAAAATATATGTGCAGACAAAATGATGATCTTTTCATTGTTTGTAGAGTAATATAGTCTTATGTGTGCAAATGAAGTATTTTGTGTTTGTTTCTATCCAAACTTGATTGATCACCGTTTTTGTTGATGTGTGCAGGAGGAACAGTCCTGGAGACCGGGAGCAGGCTCTCAGAGTGATGCTTCAGGTGCTGCAATCCTGTGAACACCCCGCACCGGACATGTTCTGTCTCTGTGGACGAATCTATAAGGACATTTTTCTTGACTCAGACTGCAAAGACACTATAAACAGAGACAACGCTATACAGTGGTGAGAATCCAAGAAAACAATGTGCTTAGTTGAGTTATTTCTCACAGCTTATTTATCTGTTGTTTCACACACATGTACACAGGTACAGGAAGGGGTTTGAGCTGCAGCCGACTCTCTATTCTGGCATCAACCTTGCTGTCCTCCTCATAGTTGCTGGCCAGCAGTTTGAGAGCTCCATGGAACTGAGAAAAATAGGTGACCACCCTCTTTTAGCAAAACACGGCTTTACACATAGCAGACAGGTGAGGGCCAGATCTGGTCTCAGCCTGGCACTGCTGTCTGACGGATGGCATGGCAAATGGTTTGTCAAACAGCTGTGGGCCTGGTCTGGCAACGGTGGCAATAGCTACGTTTACATGGACATAAGTAATCGGATTAAACGGCCATTCGGAAAAAATGCAAACACCCCATTTGGATTATTCTGACACGATTAAGCTCGATTCGAATGAATTTGAAATCGGAATGAGAGAGGTGGTTTATGCTGATTGATAATCCGAACGACGTGCATGTATACACATAATCTGATCATTTTATTCTGATTGTGSAAAACTGAKCTGACTGCGCARGTCTGCTGACTTTCATCCAGCAGTTTCTGGTATTTTATGGAGGGAGGGAGTTTCCAACAGCACAGAACTTTTCCTCCCATTTTCTCATTCCATAAAGAAGGAAGACACACAGCCTGCGCCGCTTCGCAAAAAACAAACAAACAAACAAACAAAAAAATGTGCGTCACCTGCAGCTCAACCAGAGAGTGCTGTAATGTCTCCACCATTATTAAAACCTGTCGCAGGTCCATTCTCAGCTCAGAAGACATTTGTTTATGTTCATCACAGAAGTAGAACTTTTTTCTGTGTTTTTTTTAAGGGAAATTTAGCAACTGTGCATGTCAGTGCTTCTATTCTGAATAAAAGCCTGGTGCATGTAAACACTCATCYAGATCAGATTGTGTCCATGTAAACGATACATTCCAATTATTTAATCCGAATACATTTCAATCAGATCAAAGAATTTTGCGCATGTAAACATAGCTACTGATTTTAACATAGCATGCCAACAATGGGTCCAGTTGTGGTTTGGTTTATGTGGTGCCGGCACGTGCATAGACCACATCTGGGCCACCAAAGAGCCATCATTCATTGGGATACCTGGGCCGAGTGTTAGAATGCTTAGTTCATTGTGTGGACCAGATCTGTGCCAGACAAATTTTATGTGGGTTTACTCTCTACACATCCCCTGATGTGTCTGCTTTCAGAATGTAATATACTTTCAAAAGAACTTTTATTCTACTTATGTTAAAGTTTGGGAGATGATTTGCATGATTGATTGGCTGACTGGATGCAACTGTATGTTTTGGTCGATGTTAAAAAGGTAGTTAGTTTGGTACTGTTTAATTAATATTAATATTTTTATATTTCTGTAGGTGTGAGGTTGAACAGCCTGCTGGGGCGCAAAGGTTCCCTGGAGAAAATGAACAACTACTGGGATGTGGGCCAGTTTTTCACTGTTAGCATGCTAGCTAGTGATATCCCTAAAGCAACTCAAGCTGCTGAGAAGCTCTTCAAACTGAAGCCACCGCTCTGGTAAAGTTGTTTATGTACAAAACTTGTGACTTAATGACTTAGGAACATCGTTCATGAAATTTAGTAAAACTTCGAATCAGTTAGACAAAGTTTACTTTATTATTATTTTTTGTAGTTCACTCCATTTGCACATTGCTCCTGTCAGTTCGATTATTTCGTAAAACGGAATATGTTTGCAGAAGATTAGTGATGCTCACTGGCCTCAATAATTTTGATTTACCTAATGGGCATCTTTTTTTAGGTATTTGCGGTCAGTGGTGCAGAACCTGCAGCTAATCCAGAGATTTAAAAAGCAAGCAGTGGAACATTCTCCCCAACGAGAGAGACTTGACTTCTGGATGGACATCATTGTTGAAGCCACACAAGGCACCACAAACAGACTGCGTTTTCCTGTACAAAAATAAAAAAAAGTTGCAGCAACAGATGTTCAGAAATMATCTATTTGTTACTAATGCTAAATCATGTTATTTTTTTGCGCAGGTGTTAATTCTGGAGCCGACCAAGGTTTACCAGCCTTCTTATGTGTCGATTAACAATGAGGCTGAAGAGATGAACGTCTCCATCTGGCATGTTTCTCCTGCTGAAACTGTAAGGTCTATTCATGTCTGTACTTTTCTTGAATCAGAATGCGCAAACACAAATGCAAAGGGTGACTGAGTCCTAATGCTTGGGAATAATGTGGAAAGATAAATATTTTGTTATTTATAGAAGGGAATCCATGAGTGGAACTTCACTGCTACATCCATCAAAGGCATTAGGTATGTAAAACACAAAGTAAACAGTTGTGGATTTATGCTACCACCTCCATGCTTAATGATACAATGTTTTTAAAAGCCCGCCTTGGTTCCTCCAAACCTACTTCTTGTTGTTGTGAGCTGAATCTTTTTTTTAATTTTTTTTAATCCTCAGACCAATTTTTATTTATTTTCTCCAGAAGGCGTTTGGCTTGTCCATTAAACTTTAAGGTGTTGCATTTGGAGCAGCAGGGCCTTCTTTCTCTGTCAGCACCCTCTCAGTCCATGGTGATATAAAAACAAGCTTCACTGAGGAGCTTGTAGTTTATGTCAAGTTTCCTGAGCAGCCTAGCCAATTTCCTTTCATTTGAGAATGACAGATGAGTATTGATCCATCTAATGGCTGCTGTCAAACKCTTTTTCTAAAATCTGGCAAAAGATAAACTGCTAACGGCTGCTGCCAGCACGATCACTAACAGGAAGTTAATAGGCCTTGGCCTAGTAAAGTCAAAACCATCATKAACCTTCAGCACCACTTATTAAAAGATTTAGGTGATGGCATGGATATAGCTGAAAATTGTGTGTGCAGTTTTACGATGTGGGGATTAAAGAAAATTCACAATGATTTTAATGAATTGATTTTTATGTTTATTCATTCCACCCTGGGGGGAAAAAAAAAGCAAAGCTCGAATTAATAATTAAAAATGTAACACTAATATGCATTCATGCCTATGATAAGTGTATGCATTTTTAATGGAAAGCTAAAAATCTGCCCTTGAAAATGATTTCTGGTTTTGTTTTTTTTAGAAAGCACTTCTTGATGTGAGTGATTGCTGCATCCTGGAAGTATAGTCTGATGTCAAAATGACACAGAGCCCCTCATTACCTCCACTGTGCCCAGTTGGTGTGTGAAGGCAATCTTAAGCAGTTTGCTTTGAAGAGATGTAGTAGAGTGCTGTATGAATATGCCTATGTGGGTAAATGAGGACAGATTGTGTTGTAATGCACTTTGTTTAGCTCTGTTGGCTAAACATGTGCCCTATAAGTACAGTCCATTTAGCATTTGCAATAACTCTACTTCATTTGTTGCAGCGTTTGTTTTTCACCCCCCCCC
>NW_013952432.1:1243764-1245351 GCF_001266775.1 Austrofundulus limnaeus | reverse complement strand
CACTTTCTGTTAGGTAGGATTTATGTGTGGAAGCTTCCTGTAGTGATATGACTGATTTCAAACATTTTAATTTGTTGTTGTTGGTAAACTAAGAGTTAGTCACCTGGAACTGCACTTGAGATCTTCAGTGGAAGCTGCTTGCCACCTGACCTAATCACCGCCTGCATKGTCAACACACTGATTTATGATGCAAAGGTGCAACTACATAAGCAGTGTTACCTGATACGCTGGAAAAAAAACATGGTGATGTACTAAGAATAGAGAAGTGTGATCGAATATACAGTATGTGAARGCTGACTGTTAATGGTAGTTTGCCAGAGCTATTGGTGAGAGAAATGGTTTAGCTGTACCAACTGGTGGAAAGAGAAAACACAAAGAACCAAGTAAATAAACACAAGAAAACATGAAACGTTAATGTAAGAAGTCATGTGTTATTATTAGATACACGTTTTAATCCTAATTGCAGTCAAAGTCTTGGTTGTTGTAGAATTATAAGCTAGTTAATTATTTGAAGTTGTGACGCTTGATCTAATTTCAGTTTCTTTATTTTCAACTCATGTCTGCAGCATCAGTAAGTTTGACGAACGCTGCTGCTTCCTCTACGTCCACGACAACTCAGACGACTTCCAGATCTATTTCTCCACAGAGGAGCAGTGTGGTCGGTGAGGACACACACCTCTAGATGTGTCTGTGTAGGTGTGTGTGTGTATGTCCCTGCTTGTGTTTGCACAGCATGTGCAAAAAATCTCAAGTCGTCTGTTATTTCTCTCTACTCAGAAAGACTATAGAAAAATGAACCGAAATCTTAGTAAAAGTTTATAAAGAAAAAGTCAGGTTTCTGAGAAGAAAAGTTAGTATGATTTTTTAAAAATCTTGTGATTTAAAAAATCCACAGGCCAAAAACAAGAATCATGATGTGTATCTGTGGTGGTGTGTGTCAGGTTCTGCTCCATGGTGAAAGAGATGATATCTGACGGGACGGGGAATGCTGTGGAGCTAGAGGGGGAAGGTGATGGAGATACGTTGGAGGTCAGCATGTATCTGCAAATTTCATTTAATTATATATAATTAAACTTAGTTACATCATTTTACATCAGATGCACATGTCTGTGTGTGAATGTGTGTGTGTGCATGGGTGAATGTCTGAAGTGTAAAGCGCCTTGGGGTACTACTTATTTACCATTTATGACTGAAACGTCTTAAAACAACCGTGTGTTACAGTACGAGTATGACATCGATGAGAATGGAGACAGGGTGGTGCTGGGTCGGGGCACTTATGGAGTGGTGTATGCTGGGAGGGACCTGAGCAACCAGGTCCGGATCGCCATCAAAGAGATCCCTGAGAGGGACAGCAGGTAAGAAAACAGAACTGTAGTTGTGAAGTCTGGTGTATGCTTTTGTAGAAGTAAAGGAAAAAATAACATACTAAAATTATCATAATTTTACATTTAACTGTAAACAACTAAAAAGTAGGCTACAGACACCGCCCCCCACCTAAATCAGACTGTTTTTTTATTAAGAATTTTGTCTGTTTTATTAAATTGTGCAGTCCACTAAAAATAATCAAATCAAATCAAATCAAATCAA
>NW_013952432.1:1239578-1243615 GCF_001266775.1 Austrofundulus limnaeus | reverse complement strand
TATATTCACAAAATGACAGTAAAATTTAGAAAGGATCAGATGCTCAATTGGAAAAAAAGTACTTTTTTTGGCTGAATGCATTTTAAGTTCTGCATTTCAGTCATTTAAAATGATAACTTGAATGAGAAAAACAAATTGTAGCAGTTTGATAATAATAAGAGTGATTAGGTAAAATGATGCACAATAAAACTGTTAGTGTTCGAAATTGTGTAAATATTCAGTCTAAAATGGACTTTCATTTGGTACAGTTGTATTTAATAGGCTCTACAAGTTTTAGTTTATTTACGTAAAAGGGTATGCTGTTTATAATTTATCAATGTCAAATGTTAGCTAAAACTTTAACAACAATATGTTGACAAGTTTCTGCCTAGGGAAGACAGGAACTCTAAGGCAGGGGTGCCCAAACTTTTTCCCCCTAGAGGGCCAAAATGAAAATCTATCAGAGGGCTGTGGGCCAAATGCAATAATGTAATATAATACATGAAATGCAAATACTTTTTAGGGAAAATCCTTTTTTATGATTGAGCTAGCAGCCAGTGCCGTGGACCCATGATTTTTTGTTTGTTTGGTTGTTTGTTTTTTATCCTGTGCACTTGGAGAAGTTTGACATTCGCTCGGGCAGCAAGGCTCATGGGACATTGCGTTGATAAAATTGATAAAATATGAGTATTAGTGGTCTTAATAAGTTTGCAAATCTACATGCGTGCTTAAATCTAATCTAAATGTTTCTTGTAGTTACTTGTATTACATGTTTAATCCTAATACAGTATAATTCAAAAACAAATTAAGCTTGTATTACATGTTTAATCCTAATACAGTATAATTCAAAAACAAATTAAGCACCACGAGTGAAAACTATCTGCACTGTTGTATAGTCACTGGGCCAATGAAATGACTGTAAATGGAAATACAGTTTATCAAAGTGCCTAAAGYGGAGAACAGCTACAATATATATATTATTTGTAAAAGTAAGGGTGGTGATGTGAACCCTGTTTCTTTCTGTTGGTCTCATTTGRCTGTAGGGTGATAATGTGTTGGTAAACACCTACAGCGGTGTTCTGAAGATCTCAGACTTTGGAACCTCAAAACGTCTGGCTGGAGTCAATCCCTGTACAGAAACGTTTACAGGTATCTGTCAACACATTTGGCTCTTTTTTTTTTTTACAAACCGTATTTGTGTTCGCACCGAATTTAAATTGAGAGTATCGAGCACYTTCTATAACCCTTAAATGCACTTAAATCAAGATTTTAGGAAATCCCATTGAAACAATTTACAAAACTGGGCTAATCCTAGCAGACTTCATGTACAGATCTAAATTGGGYAATCATCTCTGAGTCTGCTTTGTAAATCATAGGCAAAACGAAACAAAACAAAAGTGTATCTCACACATGTTAATGGAGGAAATGAAACACAGACGATGCCAACTATGCACAGGTTCCAACCAGTTTGCTGTAAACACAAAGTAATTCAATCAGCGCTGCATAAATGGAGCCGTTGAAATGCTGCTATCTCGGACAATGAGTGTAAATATCAAATGACCCTCAAAATGTCAAGAGCCCCTATCAGCCTCTATGGAAACACTCAAACACACAACTGTGTGCGGACATACACATTTAATAGCCATCTGGCCTTCTCCTGAGGCTGCAGAGGTGTGTAATTAGATTAGGAAATCAAGCAGAGACAGAAGAGGTTGTTTACCTTTCATTAGCTGGTCTGGGACTCTGCTTTTTTTTTTTAGTTGCTTTCCTTGCTCAGTTCTGGTGCTCCTTTTATAGTTTTTGTTGGAAACATGCCCCAAATTTCTGGCAGGAAAGAAAATAAAAAGGAGAAAAGTAAAAGTTACACTTTGTGGATTTTTGTTTTTTTATTAATTTATTTTTTTTGGACACGTGGTTTTAATTATAAACCCCAATATCTTTTCAGTTACTACACAAAAATGATTTGGTCACTTTTATTGTTCCATTGGATAATGTGTCAACCTAGTTATTGCATTTTTTATACCGTAATATAAATACATTCACATTTTAAATTATTTTGTTTATTCACTATCTTGTAGGGATAATAAACGACCAAATAGATAAAAAGGTGAGGATTGTATTACTCTCTCTGCAGGTACTCTGCAGTACATGGCTCCAGAGATCATCGATAAGGGTCCTCGAGGCTACGGGGCCCCAGCTGATATCTGGTCTCTGGGATGTACCATCATTGAAATGGCAACTGGGAAACCTCCTTTCCATGAGCTTGGGGAGCCACAGGCAGCCATGTTTAAGGTAGACACCATTCCATGGTTGAAAAAAGCTGATGATTACTGTTTTGTTTGGCACGTTATCTCAATTTGAAACAAAATTCTTCTATTTTTTTCCATTTCCAAACATCCATTCGAAAGGCTCTATGGCTTTACGTTGCAGGTGGGCATGTTTAAAATCCACCCTGAGATCCCGGAGTCCTTATCGTCCGAAGCCAAGTCTTTCATCCTGCGCTGCTTTGAGCCCGACCCCCACAAGCGAGCCATCGCCGCGGACCTGCTCCGAGACATTTTCCTCCGACACAACGCCAAGGGCAAGAAGAGCAAGATCGCCTTTAAACCTACAGGTTGCACACACACAAACACACTCCCCGACATTGCTTACAGAAAGAGTAATACACACTTAAAAATTCACGTTTCACGTTTTGAAGCAGTTTTGATGAACGTACCTTGAGAGTTAAAACTTTAAGCAACGTCATCAAAAAATGGTTTGACCAATCAGCCMATCAGGAATATTGTCTAGGTTTTGTAGTCATGCAGATTTACAGTTTGGTACTGAAAGTGTGCAAAAGTTAAAAAAAAAACAATGACTACACAGGCTTCCTGCAGATCCTTAAAAAGTCTTAAAAAGTCATTGAATTCATCAATCCAAAAATAAGGCCTTAAGTAGCCTTAAAAGGTCTTAAATCAGTCTTTCAGAAGTCTTAAAAATGTTAACACATTGGAAGTAGGATGATTGTAATTTCATCTCAAATATTAAAATAATTGGTAAAAAATATTTTTAAATACTTACATGCAGACATTCCCTTTTGACATCACTTCCTGTTACTTCACATGCAAATATCTCAACAACTGTTCATCTGAGCAATGTGAAATTTGTTTTGTAAAATGTTAATAATGATCTTTCCAAAAATACATTCACTGTTCTTACAAACATTTCACATCACAGGCATTTTAAGGTTTCATCTACAGCAAATTGGGGTTAAGACCCCACTGTGGGTCCTAAAACTGCAAATTTTGGGTCGTTAGAGGATTTTCAGAAATTAAATTAAGTTTAAAACTGACTGATAAGAAGATTTCTGCTATAATTATATATGGATAAAAGCAAATGGTCTATTAGCAATATTAATACTTAAACAAAAAATACTTTCTGCCAGTTTTTATTCTTTTGTCATTAGTTTTTAATATGAAATTGGTCTTAATTTTCATTTTACTTGGCATTAAAAAGTCTTAAAAGGTCTTAAATGTAACTTGCTTGAAACTGCAGGAACCCTGCCACAATACAGCTTAGTTGAGTTGAATTTGATCAGTTATTTTTCATGCTCATGTGCCTTCTGATGAATGTTTGTGTTCTCAGACTACATCCCAAATGTATCCATACCAGTGCAGCTGCAGGGTGAAGCCGCCGGCAGCAGCAGCAGCGAGCACGGCTCCGTGAGTCCGGACTGTGACTCCAAACATGACATTTTCTTCCAGAGGAAAAGAAACTCCGGCTCAGAGAATAAATCATCCAACTCCAACTACCTGAGGTGAGAGCATGGGTTGCTTTATTTACAAAATGAAAAACTTCTGAAAGTTCTAATCTGATCCAGTGAATACGGATAATAATAGTCATTCTAAATGTAAAACGCATTAATTGCAATCAGCATGAATTCTGCTAATACACATAAGATGAGTTGAAAAGACATCTTTGTGTGTGTGTGTGTGTGTGTGTGTGTGTGTGTGTGTGTGTGTGTGTGTGTGTGTGTGTGTGTTTTGGAGATTTTGAGGAGTTTCTGGCCCTACCAGGCC
>NW_013952432.1:1235238-1239568 GCF_001266775.1 Austrofundulus limnaeus | reverse complement strand
GTGTGTGTGTGTGTGTGTGTGTGTGTGTGTGTGTGTGTGTGTGTGTGTGTGTGTGTGTGTGTTTTGGATAGCAGGTGGCCTCTTTGTGGTCTGCTGCCTTTTACAATACTGATATAATTAGGGCTTAACATTTTATAATCTCCAGCCGGCAGCTGTGCACACACACCCATCTTCACCCATGCACAAATACACGTGTGTTCGTGCATCCATGCATGTCCAAGAGTGCTGACTCACGCTGTCCATCTCTGTGAGCACACACAGTTGCCAGGAGAGCCTTGTATTTATATATGTAAACAAAAAGAAACTAAAGGCATGCCTCACTGTTGTAAATCATCTGTGCAGTTCTTGTTTTTCGTACGGCTGTGAAGTCATGCTGTGTGGGTGCTTCTCAGTGTCCCAGACGATGGTTCGGTTTCAGAGGACCGCAGTGCCCCCCCCTCGCCCGAGGACAGGGACAGCGGCCTGTTCCTGCTGAAGAAGGACAGCGAGAGGCGGGCAATTCTGTACAAGGTCCTGAACGATGACCAGGACAAAGTCATCTCCAACCTGAGGGAAAACCACATGCAGGTGTGTGTGTGTGTGTCTGTGCTCCTGCATCGCCCATGCTCTTTGGCCTGGTGTTTTCATCCATCATCAGTTTTCTTCACCTGGTTTTACTTCACGTTTAGTGTGTCGAAGGGGAGCTGGTGCATATCCTCAGCAGTCACTGTGCTGGAGGTGGGGCTACGTTTTGGACAGGTCACAAGCCCATCATAGAGCCTGTAGAGACACATGAGACAACCGTCTCACCTAGAGACAATTTACCAATGAGCCTAACATGTTTTCAAGTCTGGGTGAAAACTTGAGTTTCTGTAGAAAACACACACATAAGCATATATATTTTTAAAAATAATGTCACATGTATTTTTTAAAATAAGGTCACATATAGTATATTTTTTTATTTAAGCTACTTATTAAGTAACAATCAGACTTATTTCTTGTTTGTTTTAACGTTTTGCTTAAACCTGAAAAAACATCAACTGAAAAAAATTATAAAAAAAAGGTTATAATTCTGATTTTATTTTACATCATTGAGTCCTTTTACAACTTGCTCCCTGGTGACATGTATTATCAAAAAAAGGTACTCAGCAGTACAACAGATTTAACTCAGTTACATCTAACAAAATTGTCAAAATTTAAGCAGATGGTGCTACTTTTACTCCATTAATTTCAAACTTTTAATAAATTCATTAAAAATAAACTATCTCAGTAAGCATAATACATAATAAAACTCTTCCTGACTACTAAAGGTATTAAAAGAAAAGGAACCTGTATTTTCTTCATAAGACCACTAGAGAGGGCAAACACTCTTTCAAAGTTCTAATATGCTGTCCTGTCTGAAATCTAAGACTTGTCCAACCATACACATAATCCAAAGGCTTTAAAAGGAGGAAGTGATGCTTCCAGTTTAAGTCCTGTAAGTTCTTTATTTTAATGCATTTATCAATAAAGATGTTTGTGTGTGAACAGGGCAGTGAGGAGCTCCAGCTCTCTATTGAACACATCAAGCAGATCATCTGCATCCTGCGGGACTTCATTCATTCTCCGGAGAGGCGCGTCATGGCCGCCACCATCTCCAAGCTCAAACTGGACCTCGACTTCGACTCCAACTCCATCAACCAGATCCAGCTGGTGCTGTTTGGCTTCCAAGACTCGGTCAGTACACACATACACACACACACGTGCACACACACGCACGCATGCACGCACGCACGCACGCACACACACTGAAAGCCACATAAGCAGGATAACTTCATGCGATCAACAGTAAATATTAATGTGAAAGCCATCTTCTAATTGAAAAAGACTGCATCAAATAAAAAAGTTTTTTTTTTAATTTTTTTAAGAATTAAAAAAGAAAAGGTTGTTTAAATGAGAAATGATCCACATACAATATTTCAATAGTAGCTTTAAATTAGCTTTCTGTGATTACTTAATTATTAGCTTTTACTAGAACATAAAACTTTCTTTGTAAATCTGTTACATTTCATTCAGTTTATTTCTTAGTCTACAAACAGTAAGCAATAAAAACAAAAGCCTAACTCTAAATATGCATAATCACATGACACGAAAGCTTTGTAGGTTCTTTGTGTTTCCTCTTGTTTCTTCTGACAAAAGATAAAAAAAATAAATAAATTTTTCACAGGATGTTTTTTTTGAACTCAGCTCGAAAAAATATCCTGTAAATAATAGATTTTTTAAACGACCTTAGAAGACAATATTTTTGGTCTTGTTGGCTGCAAACAGTCCCATTAATGCTCCATTTTTATAGTAAAAGTAGAAATGCCAAAGCAGTATAAAGAAATTCACTTTAAAAAATAAATATCTAAAACTATTGGTTCAAGGAAATTTGAATCAGATGTTTTTATCATCTGCATTTTTTGTCATTTTTCAGGTGAACAAGGTGCTGAGGAATCACCATATTAAACCCCACTGGATGTTTGCCATGGATAACATCATCCGACGAGCTGTGCAGGCTGCCATCACCATCCTCATCCCAGGTGAACTGCCGCTGTTAATGAAGCATGAGATACAAAAAAACTCACAGCTTCATCCCATTTTTGAACATTTACTGTATACAAACATATAGTCAAGAATATATCAGTTTCGTATTTTATTATGGCATTAGAATAAAACTGGATGCAAGGCATTTAGAGCATACAGACATTTACAGTCATGGGTTTCAACTCCAGAGCTTCAAACCCACTTTGGGCCAGCGTCAGAGTGTGAGGGGGCAGAGAAAGACGACGAGGTAGATGAAGAGGAAGCAGAGTTTGGCCCAGTCTTAGCTTCGAACTCTGATGAGCCGGGGACAACGGCTGAATCCGCCCTTCCCGCCACCAGCACAATAAACTCCACCCACTCCCAGGAGAGTCAACGGCCACATAACCCCCTGGGGGTGCAGCTGGGCCGGCTCAAACTGGAGACTAACAGGTAAGAAGTGGACACAATCTTCTGCAGAATCACTAAACGAAACTGATAGACATCAAAAACACAGAAAAACAAGCCCACATTATCCCCCCCAAAAAAATAAAAACAAAAATTAATAATCCGTGCATGGGATGTTGACATTTTTGGTAGAATTTTGAAATCTCCAACAAAATTGGGTACCTGCCAAAATGAGTGCAGAAAGCATGAATCCTCTACACTCTCGGGTATAAAAAGTTAACATTAGTGCACATAGAAATATAAACATGTCAATCAAAGAAAAACACCAAAGTAAACAAAAGAGTTGTACATGTGCTGTACATTGAAGCACTGCTGCAAATAATATTAAGCAATTAATCATAAAATCTAGCTTGAAATAGGTTTCTACTGGATTATATATTTAATGATTATACTGTCTRATTTTAACAGTACTCCCTGCCAACATATGAAAACTGGCCTAAAAAAAGGTAAATAAAAAAGATGCAGCAACAAACAAAATTTGCACAATGTTTTGTTTTCACATTGATGATTAATATATACTAAAATGAAATATTTTTGAGCCCAACTTGTGACTGGATGCCAGCTWCAAGTGTTTGTTTACTTAGAATCAATGAAACGTTTTTATCCCTCACATCGCATGTGGTACATGAGGTGGAACAAAACGTTGCCAAAGTCCTGGTTAAGCACAAGAACAACACATGTTTTTGTAAAATAAGAAGCAATAATAACTGATGGTCAAAAAAACTAAATTGAAAACAATAAAACAAATTGGAATTAATAAAATCTACAAGTTCGCAATTTTGTGCAAAAGTAAAAATATTCATGTTTGGGTTTACAGCCCAGCCTGCAGACATTTCATTTCACATGTGACGTCAAAGTGAAGCTTGTTGTTTATTTTACCTTTTTTTATGCAACATGATGTTGTTATTTTAAATATTTCCTGATGGGATGAACAGGTAGTAACACATACTTGAACACAGTTAAACCGACACCTTTTCGGGAGTTTCCTGACATTTTTAAGTGTTTCTGCTTGACTGACACTTGTGCATTTCAAAGCATTGCTGTGGTTAAAAACAAACAAACAAAAAAACAAACAAACAAAAAACAAAACCACACACTGTGACAGTTTTCTCATGAAAATTATTTCCTTTTCAGTGTGGCAGGAAAACAAATGTAGGAGTTTTTTTGTGGTGCACTCTTCTACAACCTAATTTGCTGGTGACCTAATTTACGAGCACTTTTAATTTTAGCTCAAGGCTCGCCAACTGTTGAACATTTTGTTTTGACTAAGTTACTTATATATTCAGTCTAATTGTTAACATTTCAGTATGCATGCATCCAAAAGTTGCTTCCAGTTTATATA
>NW_013952432.1:1232426-1234221 GCF_001266775.1 Austrofundulus limnaeus | reverse complement strand
CCGATGGAGACATGGAAACGCTGCTGCTTTGCAGCTGCGTTACCCTGCTTCCTCGGGCTTGGACCCCTAATAAAATAAAAAAATAGATGATCAAATAATATACTGGCCAATTTTTAACAATACAATGCCAAAACCCAATAATTATGAGGGTAAATATTGTTCAAGTGGAAAAAAAAAACKTTACAAAAGATATGTTTAGATGTTTCATTTTTGTTGTTTTTATTTCATTTCTTCCGAAAACACTGCTTTAATTTGTTACTAAAACCTACAGTTTTTTTTTGTTGGCTGACCAAATAATTTCAGTTATGTTATGAAAAGGTTTGTCTACACGCAAAACAGCATTAATACATCATTTTTACTTGTACATCTTCATCATTTGTTTCATCTCACCTCAGCACTGTTTTGGAAAGTCTGAACATTAAATTTTTAGTTTAACATAATGTTATCTATTTGCTTCTAGACATTTACTGGTTTGTTTCACACAACAACTATTTTTGCTCTCAGGGAAATTACTATTTTTAACTAATGTTTTATATATATATTTTAAATTTGTGAAGTGACAAACACAGATTTTGTTACTTGTTCGCAGTGTGTAGCTGATCAGTGTGTGTGTGTGTGTGTGCATAACAGATGTTGGTGTTGGTGCAGGTTGCTGGAGGAGCTGCTGCAGAAGGAGAAGGAGTACCAGCAGGTCCTGAAGGCCACGCTGCAGCAGAGGACACACGATCTGGAGCTGGTCAGACTCAGACACAGACCACCAGGTGAATATCCAGACTCACAGATTAGACAAACTGTTGTTTTGCCTGTGCTGGTCACTCAAACCATCCAAATGACCTGKCTTATCTGATAATTGTAACTCAACCAGAAGTCTTTGTGGGAACAGGAATTATTGTGTTAATGATGTTTGTTTATTTTTTATTGCCAGTTAAAGCTTGCTTAAGTCCATAAACTAATAAAGACTGTTTTTACTCATATAACTGATTCTTGTAAATGGAAATGTACAGTGAGCTGAATGAATTTCAGGCTGGGGAGAGAAATAAACTCAGTGCCTCACTTTTCAGACTTTTCACCTCCCTCCATTCTTCACATCCCTGCGGACCACGACAAACTGCTCGCTGATTGGCTGAAAGAGCAGGGAGCAGGCCCAGATACGATAGACAAGGTTGAGTATCCGTAAATTACACGGATTTTCATCTCCCAACCCACTCCGCCRCARCATTATGCCYCAAAATCAATGTTTTTCTTGAGTTGAGAGAGTGCATCTTTGGCTGTCATGTCCCACTGGTATCCCCCACCCCCAAACATGAGAATGAGAATACTATGGATTTATATATATTTTAGAATGATTCTTGAAAGTCAGTGTACAGGTGAACGTGTCATTAACATAGGATTGATGTGTATGTTAATGAGACTTCTAGAATCAATTGGAGGCACACCTAAAACTAAGGTTTGGAGRCAACTTGATTCAAGATGGCCACAATATTTAATCAACATTAACATACACAAAAATGACTCATGACTATTTCTTTAATTTTTTAGCCAATCAACAGTTATCTCTGTGCTCCAGCAAGAAGCCCACTTCTAAATAAACATTTTATTTTGTTTTAATTTTCAGTTTGTGATGGAGGAATACACACTGACTGACATTCTGAATGAAGTTACTAAGGATGACCTCCGTGCTCTAAATTTACGGTACCCACAAATCTTTTTTTTGTCCAAATAAATCCACATAAAAACAAATCCCAACCCTGATAGAAGACAACAAAAACCTAAACTATATATATAACTTGCTTTA
>NW_013952432.1:1230559-1232242 GCF_001266775.1 Austrofundulus limnaeus | reverse complement strand
TATATATATATTTACTTTTGAAGATTGAAATTTACCATCAATATCAGTTTCCAATTGCTTTAACTTATCTCAATACTCTGGAATCCATTTATCAAGTTAAATGAAATTGTTTTTCTATTTTCAAGAGCTGTCTGTCTGCAAAACTTATTGATACKGATGATTAAAGCTGCAGACCTAAAGACGGTAGTCATTACTAATGACTGTAGACATGAGTAATGCAGAAATGACTTACTTTCATACCTGGTAAAACTATTAAAATTACAGTGAAACAAGCATTCAAAAAGGTTTCAGAATGGTTATGTAACGTGTCTTCTTCCCGCTCAGGGGGGGAGTCCTTTGCCGGATCTGGCGAGCCATTCAGCGGCATCGAGAGCGAGAAAGGTTGACGGGTGACCAACACTTTAAAAAAGAAGTTTGACAATGAATTTAACAACATTTCAGAAGAAACAAGCGCACATCGACACATTACCAGCCTTGCATGGCTAGCTCTCCTTTTTTTCTGTCTGTTACTACTGTGCCTTTTAATGTACAGGCTGAGTCAAAAGCCACAGGACACACTTTTATTTCATAAACAAACGGGAAAGTGACAAACCTAAATACCCCAGCAAGTGTGGGGTGGGGTGCCGCTCTTTGGAAAAACTTGGTGGCTTTCAAACTGGTGGCCATGTTCTGAACAGAGCCTAAAGATTACTTGCTGGGGTATTCGAATATATTCAGATACGTAATTTCCTCCTTTCTGAAATAAAAGGGTGTTCTGTGACTTTTGACTCACTCTGCAGTCTGTGTAATAAAAAAGTCAAACCATGTAGACTCCATAAAGATCAGACCAAAGCGCTTTAGTGCGGGCACTACTGTATGTATCTATTTGTGTATTTAAAATTTCCTGTGGGTCACATTTACTTTGTGTTTGAAATTAGTCTAAATTATTGTAGTTCTGGAAAAAGGCGGTCCTTATTAAGTTCAGATGAAACACAGAAGCTTGAAGCCCTGTGTTTTTACTTTTATTGATTATGGATGAGAGCAGCAGAGTGATGAGAAGTAAATATATGGCAAGTCAAGTAGGTCATAAATTACTTGGTATGGAATGACAAAAGGTTCACAATTTTGTTTTTTAACCCCCTTCAGTAGTGTAGTAAACCCTGTTAAATACATCCTCAGATGTTTAATAGGAACATTAACCCAGCTGAGAAACTGAGTGATTGACATCTTGTTTATTTTGTATTTTCGCACTGTGGATAGTTATCACCACTCTTGAAGAGCGTTCTAAAAAATAAATAAAAAAAGAATCACAGACATGCAGCAAAACAAACTTTTTTCAAAATTCTAATTAGCATCAAGAAACAATAGAAAAAAGAGAAATAATTGCTGCAGCCAGTCCATATTGTTTTTTTTTTTTTTTGATCAAATAGAGGGAAAATAATGGAATCACTCAGGTACAAAGAAAACAATACAGAGTCATGAGAAATAAAAACACTGCCATTGGCAAAGTATATTTTATATTTGCTTGTATAACATCTTGAACTCTCTGAAGCATGGACCTAAATAATAACAAACAGTACTCTTCACCAATCTGGCTCCAACTGTCTCTTACTGCTGGAGCCACGTCATTGACCATTTTCTTAATTTTTGTTAGAGATTTCAGATGGAATGAGATCTGGACTATTTGCAGGCCATGTTATTCAC
>NW_013952432.1:1224118-1230084 GCF_001266775.1 Austrofundulus limnaeus | reverse complement strand
AGTCACACATGGTCCATGACTGCTGTTCTTCAACCCACTGTCACCTTGTTCTTTTCTGTTTGGGTGTTAAAGGTGGCTTTCATTTGTCATTTTCTGTTGTGCCATGCATCTATACTCAGGCCTAGTAGAACTGTTTTGTAGACACTGGTATGTTTCTTTTTATTATTATTATTATTTTTGTGTGTAAAATATTTCACATTATTGATTTCCCAATGCTGATCATATTACTAAAGCAAAAACAAAAGCACAAAAAGGCCTTGGTGACTTTTAATCTGTTAAACCACAGACCTAAAGACAAATGCTGCTGTTTCTTCCAGACACTTTTAGCCAAACTAACCAACTAAACTCATCTGGGAAAAGGAGATATTTTGTCATTTAAACCTTAAAAAAGATCATCACCACCCTGTTTGCATACTTGTTTCTACTTTTGTTTTTGTTTGTTTTTAACTTTTTATATTCCAACTCGTGTTATTTATGAGCTTTGCAAAAGCAATAAATGTGAAAAAATTAAAACAAAACAAAACAAAACAAACAAACAAACAAACAAAAAAAACAAGCACTATCAAATTTTGCATAATTCTGTGTTTGTTCATATTCTTCAATTTAGTTTTCTTTGTTTTGCTTGATCTGCTGTGCTTCTGCTGTCTTGAGCCATTTTAAAGATAGTATCAAGCTGACAATACCAGCCGGTTCGGATGATATCATCCATTAAATGGACGTTATTAGRGGTTATCAGTCCCATAGAATGGCTTCAGACTGTCCCGATAGTGCCCCCTAGTGGGTTACCAGTGCCATATACGTTGGAATGCAACAATCTGCTACCCTCGGAGTCCGGTCTACTTTATCATAGCCCATGTCATTTTCTCTAAAATTAACCTTATGGCTTTATGCCTCATATTAACCAGATTGCATAAAAAACCTTAGTGGCTTTATGCCTCATATTAACCAGATTGCATAAAAAACCTTAGTGGTTTTATGCCTCATATTAACCAGATTGCATAAAAAACCTTAGTGGCTTTATGCCTCATACTAACCAGATAGTCTGAAGCCATTCTAAGGAACTGATAATGGCTAATAACATGCATTTAATGGATGATAACATCCGAAGCGGGTAACAATACACAAGAACTGCTAGTGTTAACTGGGTTTGTTTGGATCATTTCCTATGTGTTTGAACACATGCTGCATTCGTTCCACTTGTTACTTGTCACTTTAATGCAAATTAAACCTGTTTCCTTTGCTGTTTATTGTGCTTACTGTAGTCTGGCTCCAAATAAACTCTGATCTGTTCAGACAAGCTGCTGTAGCTTGGATATCCAGTTTCTATTTTTAGCATTTAATATGGAAGAAACAAACAAAAACAAAGCAAAACATTATCCAACTCTGGGATAATTAGCTGTGTGATTGGAGTAGTTTTGTGTAATGACTGGAAAAGCAAAGAAACACTTTGCAAATCATGGAAACATTTTTTTAAATCAACATTGTCTGCTTCCTTCAGGTCAAAACTGACCAGATTCTAATCATACATCCATCAAGTATTCCCACTTCTTCCTTTCAGGGTCACGGGGCTCTCTGGTTCCCATATCCAGCAGTCACAGTGCGAGGGGCGGGGTACACCCTGGACAGGTCGCAAGTCCATCACAGATTCAAATTATATTGTTGTAAAATGAAGCTTATGCATTATGAATTCAGACTGGAAGACTCCTTTCACCTCACCTGCTCCATCCAGTCACTGCACCTCACGCCCAGCTGCAGTTAATCATCAGTTCCTCYTCCTGACGTACCCCCATCTAGCCCAGATCCAGGTTATGAAGCCAACATTCAGTGTTGCTCGCTCCTCAGACGAGTTCGACCCACCTCCACCTTCAACCTCCAGCTCTTTTAGGCTCCCTCCACTCTCCGGCCTCCCTACCACCACCAGTGTCCGGACCCCGGGGGGAAGACAATAATCCTAAAATCAAGCTGATCACTAGCTCACAGTAGTGTGCAGCACCCATGTCTTCTGCCGGGGCCCGAGCGCCAAATCAAATTAATTTTGTTAATAAAACTCTTTATCTGCTGTCATTCTCTGTGTGAGTCTTTCCAGGTTGAATTGTGTTTATTTTGTATCACAAGGGTTAGAAAACCGTATTTTTTTATTCATGTTTCTTAAAAACCCTGGATCTAACAAGTTCTTTCAATTATTTTATATCTCTGTCATGAGATAATGAATGAAGTACCCCGATGCACACTTTTTGCTTTTGTATGAATTGCAGATTGCTGTTTGTAATGCATTTATATATTTCATTTCAATTTTATGTATGTATTTCATCCATTTTTACCAAACGTCAAACACACAAGTCTGAGAAAGCTCAACAAAATACAGATGATTAAATGTAAAATGAAATGCCCTAGAAGCCAAGTTGATTGTATGATTCCTGATTTTTTTGGGACTCAAAATTGATGCTATCAAACTTCTCATGAACAAGCAACAACATAGAGTTGTCATCTCAAAGCTGCAGGTTTTCCCTCCAGCCTTTCTGTGTGGGGTTTATATGTTCTCCCTGTGCACACATGGCTTTTTTCTAGGTACTCCGGTTTTCTCTCACAGACCAAAAACATGCATGTTAGGTTAATTATTAACTTAATTGTAATTCTAAATTCCACACCCCTTGGTGTGGCTGTTTGAGCCACTGCTTCAACTGAGTCTCAGCTGTAGATGTCTCAATATGTTAAAATTTGGCTAAAATGAGAATAATGATGATCCCCACATTTAATATACAGACACACATTAAAGCTGGTGTATTTGTGAAACATCAAAAACTTCAAGCGGAAAATGTTTATGATTCAGCACATACACATGAAAACATTTCTCAGTGGCCAAGTTTCCAGTATGATGTCTTATGTTTGGGGCAGGTAATTTAAGCTAAGCAACAATTTATGAACTAAAAAGGCAAAAAAGATATGAAGTTATTAACATAAAAGCACATTTTTAGCACTATTATGTCACTAGATTTGTCGGAAATAGAACAAGATGACAAAATCTCAGAGAGATTCTCCTTGCAGGGCTGCCTAAAGTAAAGAATCAATAAAGACCTAATTGAAAGACTATGAGTCGGAGTGAGAGTGTACCTTTCACCACACAACTAAAGGTCATTTGAGCTCTTTGTTTCAACAGAAACAAACTATTTTTCCAACGCCCCCAACAATAGCATCTTTTTACATCATCACTTGAAACCACAATTGGAAACTTGAACATGTTTACTAGTTAATCAGAACAACAGTTGTGTAATTACACTTAATGACATTTTGTAGCCCACTTCACTAACCCAACAGGTTTTATCATCTCACGCATCCTTGAAAGTATCAAGGTCAAATGTTAGAGAGTTGAACTGCTGTTCTAACTGTTCATTTTGCAACTTATCTTTTTTTTTATTAAAACTGTTCAAACCTCAAGGTCATAAAAATGTAAATACATGAGCATATAGCAAATGATTTATTTTCATTTCCTTTGTGACGTAATTTTCACTTGGCAAAGTTTCATGAATGTTGCTTTGTTAGCAGCAAACCTCTGAAACGAGCTGCAAAGGACACACGTTGCAACAACTGACTTATTAATAAGATATCAAAAAACTTTAAAATAATAAAGRACTGCTTTGTTGTGTTCTAATATTTTGATCTGCTCGTGCCCTGTGAATGTAGGAGACAGGAGAGCACTTTTTTAGACAAATAGCTAGAGGAAATTAAAAAAAAAAAACGTGCACAAAGCAAAAACTTGGGACTAAAGAGGATATACCCTTTTTTGTTTAAATAACAGTTAACTAAAGATCCTTTTTTCACCTTTTAATAATGCACTGCTCTTTCAGTGCTTGATTTTGTGCATTAATYACTTCAAACATGCAAACTCCATAGTCTTTCTCAACATTTTAAAAATCGTTTCAAATGTTCAGATCTGACTATTGTAAATCTTTAACATTTGCTTCTTTTTATGTTGTCATATTTGTCTCATTTGACATTCCTGCCCAGTGATTTGGGCAAAATATTAATTATTTTGGCTAGCTTGAAAATTAATTAACTTGTCATTAGCTTTTTAAAACAACTCAAAGGTCTGAAAATATAGACTTGTTACAATTGAAGTCATATGCTAGAAGTCAAAGTGAGGTAAAAATGGGGTTTTAGGGGATTATAGTGAATCTAAAACAGGATTAATTTTCAACGTTTTGTGAGGGCTCAGGTAAACACTTCCTGTGTAGCCTGTGGCACGTCTGGCAGAGATATCACAATCCTTTCTTTGCCAGAACAACAACATAATAAGAAATTTGCAACATTTGGTAAGTTGGGATCTACATTAAAGGCTACAATTATTTTAAAAACTGGAATGTTTTAGGTTGACAGAGCAACCAATTTTGGTCTTGGCCCCATTTAAACTAGCATTTAGGTCATCAATCCATTTAGAATTAAACCATTTCTCCAAATTAAAGTTGTTCAAAGAGCAGTCTACAACATGTTGTGGATTGTATTAAAAACTGAAAAGAAAAGCAAGTTCAGTTACCTAAGTGTATGTTGAAAACCATATAAACACCAAATATGACTTGAACATCAGTTGGTGGAATCTGTTGTTATCCTTTGAGACTAATGTATTATTTACATTCATGAGTAAGAAAAAGGGGTTCATGAAGTAGCTGAGGATTTTTACAATAAAGATGCAAAAAAGTCAGTATTTTTTAAGTACATGTGAAAATATGTCAAAAGGGCATAATTAAAGTACATCTGACTCAGCTCCAGGCATTGGAGTAGTAAAGATGTTTATCTTTACACTGGCAGATATTTTTACGCTTTATTTTGCCAGTGCAGTATTAAAATGAAGATCAAAAACCATTGCCTGAAGACATGAAACAGAATGATGAAAAGTTCTATGACATCTCTTTGTGTTTAAGTTTTTGTATCTGTTACAAAGGCCTTTGAATTATTAAATGTCAAATGACATGCAGGGTAGAACATGTGACTACAGGTGCTGACTGAGTATTGCGTGGCCACAAGTTGTTTATTTAARTTGGCCACACATTATTATTGCGTGGCCAAGGGATAATTTTAGTTTTTTATCCATTTTCACCGGATGGGTTCCATACTATCTGACCTAGGAGGGGCATCTTTTTTTTTTTTTTTTTTTGGCCGTGGTCATTGCTCTCACTTCCCCAATTATCCATTTATTACTGATTAAGTCTTCATGATTTAAGTAGTGCCAAACAAAAATACATTACCAAACCACATATTTTGTATGATAACATTACGCAATTTAGTTTTGTTATAATGTAGATTTTGCTAGCTAACTTTATGATGTGTTTGTATCCTTACAAAACAAACAAACAAAAAAGTCACATGTTACTTTCTGAGTGCAAGCATACAAAATGGATTAACATACAAAAACCTCATGGACTACCTCAAAGGTCAAAGTTCAGCAACAAAATTCAGTCCATCTATTCATCCATCATCTTTACCAGCTTCTCCTCCCCAGATTGAATGGGTCACTTGTCCCTATGAGCAAAGGTCACTGTGCAAGTAGTTAGGTATTCTGGACAGTTCGCTAGTAAAATCAAATGGCTTCACAGAGGCAAAAGAGACAAACATTCCCATGCTCCCTCACACCCAGAGACAATATAGAGTTAATATTTAATGTACAGTGCATGTTCCTCCTCATCTTGAAACCTTCACGTTCTATTCACTCCAAGTAAAAATGTTTCCTACAAAGACAGAGCTTGGGTTGGCCTTTGATCAGTCAACTTTGGGGTAATGATAATTAATTGGTTAGTAGCAACGTTTTTGTTGTCATTACCAAAAGCATTGTTCCTAGAAACATGGCAATATTGTTTTAATTTTCTTTTTGGCAAAAACTACTTTATTGTAATTTTAGCAGCAGATTGCTCTACAACACCTGTAAAAACACACACACACACACACACACACACACACACACACACACACACACA
>NW_013952432.1:1212267-1223927 GCF_001266775.1 Austrofundulus limnaeus | reverse complement strand
ATGTAGTGGAGTAAAAGTAAAAAGTTCCCAAATAAATAACTACTCAAGTAAAGTACAGATACTCAAAAAATGTACTTAATTACAGTAATAAAGTAAAAGTACTTTGTTACTGTCCACCACTGCCTTTCTATTTATAATGCTAAAAGAAAAAAGGAATGTTTCTAATGTTGAAATGTTACCTGATTTGAATGGGACAAGGGGGAGTTTCTGGAAATTACTTAAATGCAAACAAATGAGAAGTAATGAGGCAGTGAAAACAACTAGAGAACAGTGTCGGAAAGGGAAAGGAAAGCAACTTTATGCTGTCGGCAAAATTAAGATAAAGTTGAAGATTAAATTAAAAAGGAAGGACAAGTTGAAAGAGTCCTACTTGATCATGAAGAGTCCACACAAGAAGAGACAGAACAAGAAACTCAATCTAACATTGCAAGTTCAAAAGTTCTTTGATTTCTTGCTGCTGGCGCTGAGCTGTCCCTCATTGTTGAAGGAAGAAGATCACAGCACAAACTTTGGAGAATGATGTACAACAGCCATGTGGTCCAATGCATGCACAAATCTGCAAGATGAAAAGTTGTAATTCCATTATGGAATGCAGCTTCTGAACACTTCAGATCAGTCTCTTTTTGGCAATTAATGTCGCCTTAGACTTTGTTGTGTAAYAAAATTGTGATCAATAAATTGGAAGAAAATTACAGAAGACCAGTTGATTCTCTTCTAAAAACTTCAATCTCTTCTGACTCCAATTAGGCCCACAGCAGCAACCCAGCAGGTCTCAGAGTGGAAACGGCGTTGGCCTTATTAAAACCAAAACAATAACACCCTCTCTAACAGCTGGTGTCTGAGCCAGGCTGAATCAAAGGTCGTATTCACATAGTCCGGTAGACTTGGTTCGATTTAGGACCAAAAATGTGTACATTTTCAGTTGGTGCGGTTCGCATTCACACTGCTCTTTGTCAAATGAACCAAACCCTCTAAACACACTTTTCCCTCTCTTGCCTGTGGTGGCACTGCACGAAGAACCACTGAAGGAATCGACATGTAAACCTCAGAGAAAGACATGGAGCGCAGCTTCCTTCTTCACAAAATGTAAACAAACATGGAGTGACATCAGATTTTAGTGGTTGTAGGATTTATTTTTGATTTTGGCAAATGTGCCAAACAAATAGTCATCAACAATGGCTCAACACGAGAGGAAGATGAGGTGGAATATTGTTTTCCCACACAAGGAGGCTGAGATGGTTCCATGTGAGGCAGAGTTCACCAAGAAGGAGTGCATTTAAATTCACAGCAGTGATATTCACCTTATAGACATCGACACCGAGGTATTTACAAGACATGAGTAACTTCATTACGTTATTCCTCAGAATGACCTGCTTTGTAGTCCGCTTCAGCTTTTGGAGCAGTCTCCGGTCTGCTTGGCGTTCACACGTGCAATCAAACCACACCAAAGTTTGCTTCATTCCAACTGAGACCTACATTTTCAATTTGACCAGAGTTTGCTTTTTTGGTCCGCATCAGAGTTCGATTATGTGTTCACACCTCACCAAATGAACCGGACATTCCAGGCCAACAAACTACAGTTCAAATAAAGCGGACAAAACAGGGCTGGTGAGAATGCACTCTAAGAGAAGATGGCAATAACRAACTGATGAATAATGATTTATCGACCGCTTTACATTTGTCTGACTTGCATTAAAAATGTATCCCGTGGCCACAATATAGTAGTGCATGGTCACAAGATAAATTTGAGCACTGAGCAGCCATGAGTCATCCTGTAACATTTGAAATACCCATGGGGGGATTTAGTGCAGCCACAGTAATTTATTGCAACCTAACACTTGGTTCTCACAAACAGCTTTGACAAAAACTCATAGTCTGTTAAGGAAGCATGAGATCAGGTGCAATGTTCAGGTCTTCATGTAACTCTGTAATTCCACATTCCAGGACTTGCGTCACAGTTTTTTCCTTCTTTGTCATAAACTGCAGTGTCCTTGCTGCTTAATGTTTAATGTCCTCTAAGCTGTGGTTTCAATTTGATCTCCTAGTCTCAGTGTATTTTAAGGCTGCATCGTTTTAACACATTGAATAGTCTTTCATTTTAAAGGATTCATTTCTTTTTTTTAATTTTAGACTGCATTTAGGTGACTGAAAGAATTCAGCAAATCTTTACATTATTGCTGAGACCTCCTTCCGTCAAAGTGCTGACAACAATAAACTTTAAATTCTTTAGTCCAATAAAATTAATTGTTTTGATTGCTGATTTTCTCAATAAAAAAGCACATTTCAGTCTCTAAGATAAATCCATAAATTGATCAACGTTCTGACAAATCTGACATCATATTTGTACACTAGCATGCAACAAGTGAAGTCAATCATTTTTTATGCTTTAAGTTGCAACATCAACAAGGAAGTGACCAAAGGCCAAACCCAAGGTCTTTCATTTGGGCCGACCCCTGTTGTTAACATATAATGATCCAAGGCACTTGTGCTATTTTTATCTTTTCTGGGTCTATAAATAGGCCTTAAACAATGTGCCGCCTGACACAACCATGGGTGACACAAATACCAATAAAAGGCTACATCTTTCTCAAGGGTTGTTCACAAACAGCTTATTCATTACCAAATATAGAGCAACAATTCACCCCCACAGTGACGAAAGCTAAACGAAGCAACACTAACTGTGGCAATAAACACTCAAATGCAATATCCAAATTAGAAAACATTGAAATGAGGACAATTGACTGTTCCACAGAGATGTTATAATGCAATAATGCTCACCTGATTTTCCTTTGGTTTATTTATCTAGTGTGAATCTTTAAAGCTCACACTGAGTATTTCTGTTGCAAAAGGCAATTGGCACACATTTATAATTTAAATTGTGACGAATTAATTTTTACACAGTTAACATGAAGCTGTACAGGTCTGTTCTTGCCTAAATTTGATCTAAAATATAAACTGTTTGCATTAAGTTAGGTTAAAAAGTAGAATTATTCTGTGCAGCTATAAATGCACGTTGGTTGTAAGACCTTTACAAACAAGTTTACTCTTCTGCAGCAGTTCCAAACCAGGGGGGAGCACCGGAGAGTAACCTTGTCTGCTCAGAGGTTATGAAAGCATCAATTTATTATAGTTTAATTGTAAAAATCACTAAAACAAGCCTTTATATTTGAAACTCTGGATAACTTGTGGCATCCTCTCCTCAATGGCTGGCAGCTGATTGATCTCAACTCTTCCTTTTCACTTTGATGACTCTTGGGCCTTCATGAGACTCTCGCTGTTCATGGCTACTATTGGTATTTATACCCAAGTAATCTTGAACATGTTATTCCTATCCTCCTAGTGTGTCCCCAAAGCTCCTGGAAGAGTCCTTGTATTTACTGAGTCAGTCCCCCTGGAGAACACTGATCTGCCTGACAGCTGTCATGCCTTGCCTGGAAATCAAATTCATCTGCTGCCCGTCTCCACCTGGGAACCAAAACTCGCCCATTTCTTTCCTTAGTCGCCATTTTGGAAATCTTGTTCACCTTCCTTTTACACCACCCCTTCCTCCAGTACCCTGTAAGCAAGCAATTCATCTGCAAATCCTGTTCACCTCCCAGGCCAGATTCTGACCTTCTTACTTTTGCTTCCATAGCTCCAGAGACGCACCTGTACACAATGTAAATAAACTTTTTCTATTTGCAAACTATTCACCTTATTCTTTTATTATTTTGACAAAAAAATAAAAGTTGAACATGACTTTGAGGGAGAGGAGTAGGAATGGATTGTAATGGAGGGGGGAGGGTCAAGACATGGGGGAATTTCAGGAAAATAGGTACCACTGCTCTACTGGGAAAATATTCTGAATATTAAAAAAAGTTTATTTTACCTAAAATAAAATTGTAATGGAGGGGGGAGGGTCAAGACATGGGGGAATTTCAGGAAAATAGGTACTACTGCTCTACTGGGAAAATATTCTGAATATRAAAAAAAGTTTATTTTACCTAAAATAAAATTGTAGTGAGTTGTTTCAAAATATTGTAACAAAACAAATTCACTGAAATAACAGTTGGCATGTTTTATTATTATTATTTTTGGTTAATTATTGCCTGTACACTCGTACAGTACATTTTTTTTAAACCTACATATCAACATTGCAGAAAACAAAGGGTGTATTGAAGGACGTTTAATGTGTTTCCAAAAATCCCACCAAATTACATCAGTGGGAGCAGAGATCAAACAAATTGGTGACATATTCCATGCAATGAGCCAGGGACTTTCTGTCTGCTAAGTTAACAAATAGATAAAAGTTTTAACTGCACTCAAGATATTAAAATCTCAACCAGGCACTTCTATGATTTTTCACTTGCCTCAATACCAAAGTACTTTTCAAACACAGTTTATTAGGAAAAATAAAATCAGGTGTTGATGAAACATCTGTTCATCTGATTTAACTCCAAAACACGCAGTTCTCTCAAACTGTCTCACACACACATTCAGTAACAAGGAAAGTACCATTCCTATTGCCTCAGTGAAAGTTGTTACTGATTAATCTGTTGCTAAAATTACACTCTTTTTTTTTACAAATATTTCAATAAAAGTTTCTCGAGAATGAGAGGGCTATCAGATTAGCAAGTACCTTCCTTTCTTCAGTCAAAGTTTATGATTAAAAGCAAAATGAATTCCTAATGTGCAAGTTCACCTTTATGCTACTGTTTATTTAGGCTACTTTATTCTTTAGCGTTTTGACTAAAAGTCAATCTGTACTGGAAGTCAACTGCATGAACCAGTAGCATCTTAGAAATTCAGACAGATGTTCAAATTTGGTTTTAGTTCTTCTGTTTCACAGATTACACTTACTGTATCCTTCATATTAATTTTTTTACTTAAGCATTTCAGTCAGAGTTCAGATTTAGAACACACATAATAGGTTATTTCCAAGCACTTCACAAGTCCTAAAAGTGCTTAGAAAATAATACTTTCAAATCTTTATTTAACCAGGCAAATCACATTGAGATCACTGATCTCTTTTGCAAGAGGTCTGCACCTGAAGGAAATGTAGCATGCAGGTTTTTTGGTCTGTGGGAGGAAACTGCAAAACRCACACAAGCACAAKATGCAAACTCCACACAGAAAGACCCCAGGTCTGAACCAGGAATCAAACCCTGGACCTTCTTGCTGTAAGGCATCAGTGCTATCCACTGACCCATTGTGCTGCCAAAATCCACTAATCTACAGAATTATTTGTAAAAAAATTGACTGATGTGAAACAAAACAAACAAAGAAAAAAGAAAAAAGAAAGAAAGAAACAAACAAACAAACAAGCAAACAAACAAGCAAACAAAAAATATGTGTGTGTGTGTTTTGGTGTCACAACTGAAATATACTGAACATTTGCATTTAGAAAACATCCACCTGGCAGATTAGAAAGGGAGTTTATTGTAGCAGTACTAGTCTGTCTGCAAGACTGTGTAATTAAAGTTTTACTACTGGGCTTGAAAGCACCTTGGTGTTTTAGTGTGACAATTAAAGCAACATTAGGCTGTAGTAATCATCATAAAACATTCTTCAAAATCACACTAWTAGAAAATGTGTGTGCAAAAAGTTTGCAAAAATGACAAAACTCCTTTGAAAACTGCAGTTTTTTATCCACACAGCAGCAGTTTTCATTTAAAGGAAAAAGAAAACTAAGCAATGGCTCTTTTCTGTCCTAAACTGGTTTCCTACCATTCCTTGTAAGTAGTTGTTTAAATAATTTGGATCGTTCGCGAACGTCACGTACGGAAACCAAGAGCAGACGTTTTTCACATTTTTTTTCCATGTTTTTAAAATTATTTTGTATTGTGTTGTTATGAAAATAACATTGAGCATTTTCTCAAGATAATACGTTAATTTCACAGATGGTTTTCCTCTTGTGCAAGATTTGGTAACCACGGAGACGACTTGGMCCCCTAAGCTGGTCACCGATAAAGTTTACTATTTATTTTATCATTGTTTTCCATTCAAATCCCATTGACATTGCAGATCTCTTTTGCAAGGGCGGCCTGGACCTGAAGACAACCTATTGTACATTAATCMGTGCCATTTTTTGTATCATAACACAGCCTGAAGTTGTGATTTGTTTGTCTTGTACCAATAACTTTCATATCAGCCCTCATCATTTAAGGAGATGGCTGGCCTGACTGTAACTCAGCAGGCGTTTACACTAAAGTGATGCTGCTGATACAGTATAATAAACTTTATCCATGACCAGCTTAGGAGACCAGGCTGTCTCCATGGTTATCGAATGATGCCCAAGAGMAAAACCATAGCTCGCTATCTCAGAAAATTAATTTTTATCTTATGAAAACGCTGATTGTTATTTCATATTAATGACAAAATATGACTGCTTTCTTGTGATAACATGTTATATCATGATAACGACATATTATGTCGCTAMCATGAGAAAACAATGGAAAAATATATATGCAGAAATGTCTGCTCTCGGCTTCCATACATTTCCACTGTTTACCACTAGAATAAGATCCTCAAGTCCCAGTGACTTACAGCAAAATTTATTGGAGGTTTGTGATGATGTCTCACATAGTTTAGATACTAGACAACAACTTCCTCGCAAATTACAAAGTGCACTGTTTTTGTCTTAGCAATGGAGTATAAATGTAAATTTACTACATAGCAGGTTGTAACTACAGCATTTAAGTAATTAGCTWTGGTTTGCTTCTGCTCTTTTCAAACCACCTTGATGTTTTGTTGTGACAGTTAAAGCATCCAACCAAAAGTTCTGAGCTCAGACTAATTGCTAGTTTGACATTTATTTTTACAGKCTGTTTCCTTCTCCACATGCCAGCAGTCAGGTGCACCTTGCCCTATTTCCTGGTTAAAATTAACAACACGTGGTCTGCTTCATCCCGCCCATCTGGAAAATCCAAGCAGATTCTACTTTCCCTATTTAAGGAAGATGTCCTGGGAGGTGTTAGTCAATTTCTGCAAGCGGGTTGCACCTTTTCAGCCTCACACCATCACACAGAGAAAACAGCTGAAGGAGAATGGCAAGCAGCAAAGTTTGTCTGGTGGCAGCTCTGAGCTGCTTCATCTTTMTTACTGTCTTTATCAGCAGCACAGAGTCAGGTGAGTTTATCACATTTCTAACAAGTCTGTTAAAGCTTTTTGTAAATTCATGTTGACTGTCTGCAAGGTGTCCAGTTGTGTTTATTTTAAGCAGAGCAATGTTAGATAATGAGTGACTTAGTTCATAACGTTAGTCATTTATGTCTGCTTTTTGGGTTTTTTTTGTCCACACAGCAAGGTGTTGCTTGGGTTACTCAAGACGCCAACCTAACCCAAAAAGGATTTTGGGCTACCACGTTCAGACCATCACCGGATCCTGCGACATCAGCGCCATTGTGTGAGTTAACAGTTCAACTGTAACTGATACAATTTTAAAATCTCTAAACACAAGTCAACGCAGGAAGCTTTATTAAAAAGAAAGGAAAAAGTAAAGGCTTTGCAATAGATTTACCAAGCTCTAAGGCGTGCTTTACAACCTTAATGTTACAGCTTTCCTCGAAGAGGTTAGGTTACAGTGATTTGTTAGAAAAGAAAAAGGAGAGAGATGCAAGAACACTTTGACTGCCAGCAAAACAGGGAATATTACAAAACAAGTGAGTCAAGTTACAGATATTTTATAACTCGGTGTCCTGTTTGTACTAAAAAGAAGAATCTAAGTAAACTATTGTTGGACATTTCCTAATAGTCAATGCCTGACCTAAAAAAATAGTCAAGACAGAAGCTGGTTCAAGTATCTACTTCAGACTTTTATAGAGAGTTAATTCCTGACTTGCATGAATAAGACCTTATGGATGGAAACTTGAGTGGAGTGAAGATCACACCTGTAATCATTGTCCTATCCACCCACAGCTTCCACCTTCGAGGCGGCTTTGTGTGTGCTGACCCTTCAGTACGTTGGACCCAGAAAACAGTGAGGTTTCTCAAGTGAGTATGTCAATCTCTAAWGCATCAGTTCGAGTTTTGTTTTTACACTCAGAAACTTACTGAAACAACTCCACGTCTTTTGCAGGGAGAGGAAACGGAATGCCCAACGGATCCTGAGTAAAAGACACTCAAACGTCGCCAACMAAACACTGCAGAACAGCTCAGACCTACGAGCTGGAGTCTAATCTGCCACTGAAAACCAGAGAAGTTTCACATTAAAACTTCTCATTCTGTGGCACATATCATATATACCATATGTTTAATGTGGCCTTTCTCTATGTTTTATTCTGTTTCATAAACAGTGCAATGTAGTGTTTTATTACACAATGAGCTGTCCCTAATAATGTTTAAAATAGATTAAAATTATTTTTAAAGAACTATCGAATGCCTTTTTTGTATGCTGATGTTTACCTGCTGATATTTCTGTTTTAAAAGCTATTCAAAAAACATGCTGTATTTAATATGAAGGTTGAAGGTATTGTAAATAACAAATAATTGCCAATAAATTTACTAAACATTTTTTCTTGTGAGTTTCAATTTTTTTTAAGTTGTTTTAGTTCTTCTGTGGAAGTGTGAACTTTTTACTCTGAAGAAAGAGCAAAGGTGAAGTTTTAACAATTGTTTGTTAAACATAAATTGAATGTGTGTGTGCACACGGTTGGTTTTCTTTTCAGTGAGGCCGACCGCCTGTCCAAGAAAGAACCCCTATCTTATTTCTTTGTGGGAATCCAGTGTTCCCAATTAAATTATTTTTCTTCCCTAGCTTGAGTGAAATCACTATTTCTATACTGACACTGTGCTCAGCCGTCAAACCCCATTAAAACTGTTTGTTGAACTGCTCTCTTTGTACATTTTCAACCCTCTGTATTCCTCGAGTTAAAAAGCACACTGTAGTGATGATTATGCTCATAAAAAGAAAAACTTTAATATACACTGGTGATTATAGAGGAAGCATTGGATAACATATTTTTATAAAGATTTATAATAATCCTCCTCACAGTTATGTTTTATGATTTTTGAGGGTCTTTCATGCTAGCTGAAAATTTTGTTCTATATGCTGTATTCATTAATTTGAGAGTTTTAAAGTATAAAGTGTGATCATACCCAAAAGCTGTTTTACAAAATGTTTGGAAGTTTTTTTATATATATGTAGGAAAAGCACATAAAATTTAAAACATTCAATGAAAATTACAWAGAATACTTCCTTTAAGTTCAAGTCAGTATGTTTATACAGCACCAGTTCACAGCAAAAATCTTATTGCAGATTAGTGAAAATTATATATCTAAGGTAGCCAACAGATTGTGATGAATCCTGATTTTGTTGAAATCTCTGAGTGAAAAAAAACAACTCTTCAACAGGAAGAAAACCTCAGCKTATTTTCAGTTGATTGGAAATAATAAGAAAATTGCACCTGGATCTAAAGTATTTCTATTTTTAGCTGCGATTGTTATCCAATCAAAGCCCAAGTAAGATTAGAKAGCAGCCTTGTGTTTATGAATGAAAAGCTTTGCCCCTTGAAAACACGGTCAGGTTCCCAGCATAGTTTGGATCGCTCATTGAATTTAAACAAGATAAAGAAATCATTGTTCTCTTTCCTGGGTGAAAGGCATGTGTGATCTGATCAGATTAGTAAGAAATGAGCTGGGGGAAAAATCATTTTCTGCCATCAGAATAGTTTTTTGCTATGTAAGATGTAACCACTTTGTGTTGACTGACTGCTGTAGCCTGAAGATACAGTCAGTTAAGCAAACGGATTCAACGTTCAGTTTTTCCTACCGTGACGCGGGGTGTTGTTTACACCTCTGTTATTCTGTAACTCCACATTCCAGGACTTGCATCACAGCCTTTTCTTGAGTTGTCATAAACTGCAGTGGACGCTGGCAGTTTTGGCTGTTTATCATTCCTTCTAGGGGTCTTTAATGTTTTTTTTAATGCCTTGCAAATTATTCTTGCCATGCTTGACCATCATTTGCAAGACATTTAAATTAAACATATCTTCAATATTTACTTACACTAAGTGATTGGAAATATTCAGCAAATCTTTAACATTCTTCCAAAATCTTTGCAACAATACTGATAAGAATGTGTTCAGTTGCACTTGCTAGTAAATTATAATGTATCATTGCGACTATTCCTTGAACTTGCAAGATCGTATTTGTGAACTTTTGAAGCAAAGAGTGCATTTCAACATATCAATAGAGTAGATTCTGCAGAGTTCACTGACGTGTTTTACACGCAGCAATGGTTCTGTCTATAAATTTGCATCACCAACAAGGATGTGAAGCTGTTAAAAGGTCTCACGTTCCCCCTCTAGTTAACCTAGATTTATTTAGGCTATGTTTGGACTCTTGAAGTTTAAAAATAAATTTCTAAAAATAGACGCAAGAGTAGCTATAATAAATATGCAAGACCATGTCATTGTCAGGAGTTTGTCCATACCTTATTGTTCATCGACAAGTTTGTAGAAGCTATGCATGGCCTTTATCACATCATGGAAACCGAGAAATGCCAGTTGTACTGTTCTAACTTGAATCACTTTCTGTTTGAACAAAACAAAACGAAAAAAATAAAATGAAATTTAAAAAATTCAGGACATTTTGCACAGAGTATCTAAACGTAAAAAATAAATAAAATCAGTTATCTTGTTTTTGTGCTCTTTTTCATTTGTGGTCATTTTGTGTCTTTGAGGATTTTCCACTGTAACCTTTTGTGTTTTCTCATATGTGTCAAGGTTAGACGAGGAGAAGCAACCCAAATCCGGATGGAGGTAAGAGTTTTAACAAAAATGAGATAATTATTAAAAATAAAACAAAAATGCTGACGGGGCAGCAACTAACAAAAAAACTCTAAAGGCAACAAGGAAACAACAAGGAAAACCAAACAGTTGGATGTGCCAAACAATGATGAACCAGTGAATATGTGAGAACTGATTAAACACAAACTGAGGGAATGAGGAAATGAACAACACCTGGTGAAAAACACTAATTGGGAACTACTGACAGGTGTGTGAACTTGACCGAGGAGGGAAGTGACATCTGAGGCGTAATGATAATGAGGAAGCACAAGAGGGAGGTAGACACAAGACAACAGAAAAACACATATCCTCACAGTATGGATTTTAAAGTGGTCAATTTGTGACATTCTTTTTTGTCTGAGGTTGTTTTCTGTCTGTTCGGTAATGCTGCATCTTTACTCCGTGTCAAACAACTCACTACAGTTTAGCCAAAGGGTTTGAACTATTCTTTTATTTAATTTTCCTGATCTCATAATTAACTCGCATGAAACATTCTGAACAGACAGCATGCCAAACAGTAAACTTGAAACTTTAAAATGAGGACATCTGATATCCCTGCACAGTTGTTGTAATCCAATAACCCTTTTTCGTTTGTGCATTTCTCAGTGTTGATGAAAGTTGTAGCCCACATTTAAAGAGAATTTATTACCACAAACTATTTTCCACACGGGGTGCATGGGAGTTCGCCCAACCTGTCTACATGTGTTTTGTGGACTTGGAGAAGGCGTTCGACCGTGTCCCAAGGGGGGCCTTGTGGGGGGTTCTCCGGGAGTATGGGGTACCGGGCCACTTGGCTGTCAGGTCCTTGTACGACCGGTGTCAGGGTCTGGTTCGCATTGCTGGCAGTAAGTCGGGCTCGTTTCCAGTAAGAGTTGGACTCCGCCAAGGCTGCCC
>NW_013952432.1:1210818-1212253 GCF_001266775.1 Austrofundulus limnaeus | reverse complement strand
GATGGATGGATGGATGGATGGATATTTTCCACACAGTCGGTGTGTACAAGGCTGTAAAAGTCTCTGAACATTTGCTCAGTTTCAGAACACCAGAATATCAAATGAATACACTCATTTACAAATAAACATGTGAAATGATTTTTACCAATGCTGTATGTAAATACGGGATGTGGTTATAAAACCTTTTTCTTTTTAAAGCGGTCTAGTGGTAACTGAAACTGAATACATGAAGAAAAGTTAGTGACATAAAATGACATTCATAAAAGGGAATTTTCCCACACAGACCTTATGCAAATAGTGGTGTATTTTTGGAACAAATACCAACAAAAAATAGAAATATAGCCCCAGAGTGGTTTATAAAATGTCTGTTGTGGATGTGCCACTGACATATTTGAAAAAGTATTTTTTTGACTTAACTTTTAACTTTATTTCCTCTTAAACACACATTCAAACCTGGATTTATTTGTTTTAGGTGTTCAAGCATTTTGGGTCAAGATTGTGTCCTATTTTGTTTTGAAATAGATCTTCTCATWCTTCAATAAAATGTTACACACGTCCTTAGTCTGTCCTACAGAGTGAAAACCTCCAAAATACACACATTTGTATTAAAACTTCTTTGTAGTCTGTCACAGAGTAAAATGTCATGAAGAATCAGCTGAAAATAATGACATTTAGACAAAAATGTTGGTTTTGTTTTTCTATCCTAGTTACACATGTTGAACTTTGATAGGTTTCAGGTAGATTTGCCTTTAAAATATCCATGCTGGTGCCGCACACTTGCGTGTACCTGGATGGTGTGTTTGGCACATTTACACATTCCCAAAAATCACAAACTGTTCACACTGCGTAAGTGAAGGTGCTGACTGAAGCCACTTGATAACCAGCCAGGGACTTTTTGATTTAAACAAGAAAAAAAAAAAAGTTGATTTAACCACTTCTTAGATGATAAAATCACAACTATGGACTTCCTTGATCTTCTACCTGCCACCAGATTATTTTAAAAATTAGTTTTCATTTTCTTGACCTTCACTAGACCCAATGATACAAAACTTATTCAGATGATCTGACTAATATCCTGACATATCTCTGTTCATGTTGTAAATTTCTAATCTGTTCACACACAAAATATCAAAAGCTATGCTCAAAGTGCCGAGGAAAGGAGTTGATGAATTTATCACTGGGAATTTTGCGGTAAATAAAATGTTAAAAACAGGGGTGAACTGTGACCTACAGGTTTTCTGACCCTTATTACTTGTCAGCAGGATTGAAAATGCTGAACTTTAAAACTTTCTTTATGCCGTAAAGTATCCTGCTGCAAAAGTGACTTAACCAGGATAAATGAATCTACCTTTACTACATTTACTTAAATGTGCTGTATAATAATAATAATAATAATAATAACAACAACAACAACAACAACAATAATAATAATAAT
>NW_013952432.1:1204792-1208640 GCF_001266775.1 Austrofundulus limnaeus | reverse complement strand
TATTCTATTCTATTCTATTCTATTCTATTCTATTCTATTCTATTCTATTCTATTCTATTCTGAATGCTCTGTCAACCCTGAATGATCAAAAGCATAACAGTGCATGGTCAGCTTCAAATATCCTATGCTGCCTTAGTTCTTATAATCTGCACTGAGACAGGAAAAAAGGCTTCTCAGGTCATTTTTGAAAGTTTTATTTTAGGACAGGAGATTTAGTTTTCATTTGACTAATATTTWATCTCATGATGCAACAGGTCCACATTGAAATAATATCTTTTTATAGCGGTACAAAAGTCAGAACAATGCAGATGGGARGAACGGCTCTTTGAGAGGATCTGGATCTTGAWGATCTGTTTGTTTCARAGAGCTTTTTGATTTTGAACAAGTAACGCCATCACTTAAGGACATAGGATGTGGGCGGAACCATGTGGAAACCCACTGTCTCTTTCCCCCTATGCTCCACCCCTCTGCTTATTTTCTTGAAAAAAGAAATGGTGGAGCCATTGTCTCTGTGGTTATGAAGGAAACAAAAAAAATGTTACCAAGTTTAAATAACTAATGGCTCTTTACTGCATTCCTATCATTTGTTGTAAAATGCTGTTTAAATTATTTGTATTGTTTGCGAACGTCACATCTCCACTGCTAACCACTAGAATTTTAAGATCCTCAAATATGATAAGGTTCGAGTGGCTTACAGCAAATTCTATTGGAGGTTTGTGCTGATGTCACACATAAAGTGGTTGAGAWAATAGACAACAAATTCCTCACAAATTACAAAGTGCATTGTACTTTTACTCTTATAGTCTTAGCAATGGAGTATGTTTAAAATTGTACTTACAGGTTGTGACTACAGCAATTATGTAATTAGCTGTGGTTTGCTTCTGCTTTTTTGAACCCCCCTTGAAGTTTTATTGTGGACGTTAAAGCAACATGCGTCTGCACAGACCATCACAAAACAAAGGACATGCTTCAAAGCCACACTTACAGAAATGGTGTGTACAAAAATACAATCTGAAAGTGACAGACAGCTGTCTTTGAAAACTGTGYCTTTTATCATCACAGATGCAGTTTTCAAAGAACCTTAAACTGAAAAATCTGTTACAGAAAGTAAGTGCTGTGCAGTTAAGAAATTAATCAAAACTAAACTTGACACGCATATTAGCTCAAGTGTGAAAGCTCTCTTAAGAATGAAAGTTATGAGCTCGGACTAGTTTGACATTTATTTTTACAGCCAGTTTCCTTCTTCGCATMCCAGCAGTCAGGTGCACCTTGCCCTATTTCCTAGTTAAAATGAACAGCAACACATGGTTTGCTACATCCCGCCCATTTGGAAAATCCAAATACACCTTACTTAAAGAGGATGTCCTGAGAGGCGTTAGTGACTCTCTGAAATCCTGCAGACAGGTTGCGTTGTTTCAGCTTCATTCAGAGAAGACAGCTGAGTGAGAATGGCAAGCAGCAAAGTTTGTCTGGTGGCAGCCCTGAGCTGCTTCCTTTTATTTACTGTCTTTTACAACAGCACAGAGTCAGGTGAGTTTATCACATTTTTAACATGTCTTTTTTGTAGATTGATGTTGACTGTCTGCAAATTATACAATTGTGTGCATTTTATCAAAGCAAAAATAAGTAATAAAAAACGTATTAATTAATGAATTAATTAATTAGTTCATTAATTAATTCATTCATTTATTTTGTCTTTACAGCCAGCTGCTGTATGAGTTACTCAAAACGCCAACCATCCTTGAATAGGATTTTGGGCTACAACATTCAGCCCATCACTGGATCCTGTGACATCAGAGCCATCATGTGAGTTAACAGTTCTTGTTGAGGCGATTTCAAAATCTCAAGTCAGTGAAGGTATGTTTTTAAAACAATAGTATTTATTTTCAAAACTTTTGTAATACATTTGCAAAACACTAAAGTCCACACTAAGGTTTAAAATGCATATTAAAAAAATAAAAATTAAACTGACCTAACATGTCGGATTTGCAATAATGAGTGGAAACATCATTGCTGAAACATGAGTGGGATAAAAATGCTCACCAGAAATCACTGTTTTCTGCAGTTTTTTCTATAAGGACAAACAACAAAGAAACAGGTTTTTGTGTGCAAAACCTTCAAAACCATGGACCATGATGGCAATGAAGCATGTCGAGTGGGTATTTTAAACATTAACTTCTCATGTGTCTTTTTGATGCCGTTACACTCAGATGCTCACCAACCCCCCTGTTGTTTGCAGTGACAGGAGGAGGAAACTTGATTAGATCCTTCAGAAGAAACCATTCAGCCCTGTCTGCAAAAGCCTGGTGAAGACATCAGCACTGCAAATTTTAGTCTGTCAGAGAAGATTATAGACGATACATGTACAACCTCTCATTCTGCTCTGGCTGTATGAATGTATGACTTTTTCTTATATCTATTCTGTTTTATAAACAGTACAGTGTGGTATTCTTAATACGCAAAAAACTTGTAATTAATACTTGTGTTTCTTTAACAAAAAATATATTTTAAGACTATTGTGACTCAGAACATTTGAAAATTGTTTTGCATCTACCAGTGTAATTAATCTTTGCTGTTGTTGCTCAAATGTACATTATGAACTATTTTGTCAAAATATAAATGCAATTCTTTTTCACTTTAAAGTCAACAATCCTTCAGTCAATCCCAATCCCAAATCAAGGAGGATGAACAATCCCAAACAGTCCTTGTTGGTGGTATGCTGACATTACCCTGTATACAGTGGTTCTTGATACATCACAAAGACTTGCTGTCTTGGTCACAGATGCTCCAGCAAGACGTGCACCAACAATTTGTCCTCTTTTGAACTCTGGTATGTCACCCATAATGTTGTGTGCATTGCAATATTTGGAGGAAAACTGTGCTCTTACCCTGCTAATTGAACCTTCACACTCTGCTCTTACTGGTGCAATGTGAAAATAATGAAGACTGACCACCAGGCTGGTCCAACTTAGCCGTGAAACCTCCCACACTAAAATGACAGCTGTTTCAGTTTCATTGTCTAACCCCTGTATATGTGCATGTGTGATATAATATTTTTTTATACAGAACATTGTAATGAAAGGAAAAAGAAATGACAACAAATGGAATGCGCAAATGGAAGGCAATAACATCATACTTGTTTGATTTACACAATTTTTGCAAAAAAACAAACAAAAAAACAAATAATCCTGTTAATTATAAAATACTAAAATGCACAAAACTTGGTTAAAATGCAACATTTAAGATGGGGTTTTATGCAAAGTTTATTTTTTTGGAGCTTTATATCATATTATAATGTCTTTACCTCATGAAAAAAATAAAAATACCAGAGTGTTTCTTTGATTCATTCATGTATGTTTGAGAAATCCTTGAATCTCTTGTGGTAGACGTGAAGCTGCACTTGCTGGTACAAAACCTTGCCTGTTTGTACAAAGCTTCTCCCTGAAGCTCAGTCTGCAACAGAACTCCCGCTCCTCTACCCCTTCCCCTGAAGCATAGCTGTGAAGATGTCCTGAATTGGGAGTATCAAAAATAATAGGATGCTCTTATAGAGACAGAGGCCAATTTGAAGATGTCAAAATAAGTTATGATGCAAAATTTAAATAATAAAAATGAAAATTTTAGACATGTACAAAGGTGTATACACTCTAAAAACAGACATGTTGGATTTACTTAACCATGTTATATTAAGTGAGTCCACTCAGCTAAGCTGAGTAAATGTAAATCATCTTCCAAATTTACTTTAAATGAAAATATGAAAGATTCTTTACGTTTGCTCAATTCATTTGTGCAGAACTACTTGATATAACTTGGATAAATAAATCCAACATATCTGCTTTATATATATA
>NW_013952432.1:1201802-1203886 GCF_001266775.1 Austrofundulus limnaeus | reverse complement strand
TAGTTACACATAACAAATTTAAATATGACAACTCAGCATGAAAAGAGTTGTTATGCACTCTAAAAAAATGAAGTGTTGAACTTAAACAAATTCTAGCAACATTCCACTAAACCTAGTTGAGTATCTTGCTCAAATTATTCAAGTCGCTTTAGTGGAACCAGTTTGCTTAAGTAAATTTAACACCTCATTTTTTTAGAACATGTGTAAAAGTGATTTTAGTTCTTTCATTATTGTGAATAATTCTATGAATTTTACTTAAGTACTTTTCTTATTCTTTCACATTTACATAGTTATTTCTTTCATGTATTTTATATACCTCTGGATATATATGGCATTTTCGTAACTGAAGGTAACATAGTTATCTGACTGTGTTGTAAAATTGAACCATAAACCTGAAAAATACARACCCACCCTTAGGTAGTTTTGAAACTTCCCTAAACAAATAAGCTAACAGTGAGCRATACCGATATTTTCTGTTTTCCTTTCATCTGCAACACGTTGAGGTTGATATTGTCCATATTCGGATCATCTTTAGTCTGCAYAGCCTGTCGTAGTTTCTCCCAGAAAAGCTCTGGGTGCCCTGCAGCCTGTGACCAGCTCTGGTAGGTTTGCTTCTTCAGCYGCTTCCTCATGCGGTAGTAAGGAGACAGCAGATGGGTGGGAAAGTCCTCCAGAAACACCAGGATCAGCACATCCTTCTGCTGGTCAAAGAGACAGAACCTGTGGAGGGGAGGCAAGAAAAATGAAAAATTACTTCAGTATGAGAACAAAAAAGAACTTCAAGATCTTAAAAAAGCATGTTTAAAATAAATTAAAATACAGCCCTACAAATACAGTAAAACAAAAGGTCAACAGACGACAACAAATAAATTTGATGCCAAATGGATCGACTTGGTTCTTCTGAGAACAGCACTTTCTCTACCACCTTCTCTGAATTGTGTAGTTGTTTTACGATAGGGTCCTTATGGTGTGTGTGGTGTTCCAGTATTTCCTTGCGTTACCAATGGGGTTCTTAGTGATTCTGTTCCCTACTTCTACCCCAGCTTAAAACTGGTGGTACAGACCATTCTAGCTTTGTAGAGTTCTACCACCAATTCTCTTATCTTTTTCTCCCTGTTGTTCATGGTGGTGAAGTTGAAATTGTGGAAATCAAATATGTGCTTTATACAAAACCAGTTAAAACAGGGATGTATGCATATGGTTGATTGATAATTGGAATGACTGAATAATTATTTGTAATCTGTGTGTCAGTTGGGAACTTAACCAGTCAGTGACAGCCAGAGTCCTGTATGGTTTGTAGAATTAAGTATGTTGAGTACTTTTACAAAACAGAGACCAACCTTTTTTTTAAAGCGACCATTCTAAAATAATCAGCCCGAGATCCAAAATTTCTGACACTTCTTTAATTACTCTGGTTACCTGGCTGTCCGGACATCTCTAGAGCAGTGTTTCCCAGAGTTGGGGTCGGGACCGAAAGTGGGGTCCCAAAACTTCAAGATGGGGTCCTGAAAATATTTTCTGAATTAATTACATTTTTTGCCTTAGTTGTGACAAAGGAGTGAGGTTAGTGTATTTAAAATGGATAAATGTAGTATAAAATATATTGTTACTATGCCTGTGTTTTGTTGACCTGATACAAATGTTTACCATCCAAAAGTATCTGGGGGCACAGGTCTCTGCTACTGTTATTTTGTGGGTCAAAAGCTGAAAAGTTTGGGAACCACTGCTCTAGAGCACCACTCACTCTCCAGGTATCTGTGGCTGATAACACAAATGGTCTTCCTGCTTCCATAAATAGCATATGTGATGTTATCCATGATGGGCTTTCCTGGAGCAGAAGATTAAAGAAAAGAGACTGCAATGAATCACAAAGACCTCTGTGCAATTCAGTTGAAATACTGCAGTGACACCCTATGGAGAACAGATGAATGTACAGTTGTGATTATACAATAAATGCACTAGTCTGAAAACTAAGTGCATATTTATTCTGTAAATAAAATAATGTCTGGAAAAAATGGGAAAAGCACCTGCTTTTAGATTACTTCAATACAAACATTCATTACTTTTATGAATACATACAAAAC
>NW_013952432.1:1198759-1200865 GCF_001266775.1 Austrofundulus limnaeus | reverse complement strand
GGTGGGGGGTGCGCTCGTGAGGGGGAGGGTGTGGGGCTTCTATGATGCAGTTTACTTTTCATCTGAAAATACATTTCCTCAAATGTATCTTTAAATGCTATTTTGAAATGAGCTTCACTGAGTGAGAACTAATGTTAGGAGCTCAGAAGACAGTTAAGTTTCACTTTTGGTTTTTCACCCGAGACCCTGCAGGAGTCATGGGTGGGGTGTGTGGGGTGGGGAGGTGTGCTCCGTGATGAGGAAGTTCGGCTTAAAGACACGTCCCAGGGGCGTTTCTGGTACCAAAAGTCATTTCTGGTCCCCACCTGTCATTTTGCTCCTCAGCATGGCTGCCTAAAAACGATGCAGGATTTCTCAAACATGTATGAATGAGTCAAAGCAAGGCTTTGGGCATGTTTTTTTTTTTTTTGAGAGTATAACATTATAACATGATATAAAACTAAAAAAAAATTGATTTTACATGATATTGCCCTTTTAAAGGATTGCCAATAGTAAAGTGTGTGAGATTTGGGAAGACATCAGCAGTAATGCCGAAGTCTGTTAAAGGTTTACAGGACAAATCCAGGGTGTGAAGTTTGTGGTTTGTAAGTTCCCATGAACGAAAGCTTTTTAAATCATTTTCACTTACTAGCAGCTCCTGTAGCCGTGGAAGAAGCTGCAGTATTAAATGCAGGTCGGTAGTTGTTTGCAGTTTGTTACAATAAATATCCAACATTTTTAGATTGGTCAATGACCAAAAAGAGGTGGATGTCACAAATTTGATTTCATTGTGACTAATTCTTAGTTCGGTGAGGCTGCTTTAAACCATGAAAAATGTTCTCCACTAGTTCAACAAGTTTGTTTCATTTTAGATTTAACCACTGAAGAGAACTCAATCTGTCAAAAGCAAAGCTGTCAATCTGTGAAATGCTGTGATTAAGCAGATCTAACTGTGTAAGAACTGGTAGATTTGCAAAATCTGATTGGTTTATTCTTGAGATTAAGTTTTTAGATAAATCAAAACCTGTCACTGTTTGAAGAATATCATGAGGAACTGATGTGAGTCTGGTTGCACTGTAGCCGATTCGACAAGTCATCAGGAAAATCCATTGATCGGAACAACAAAGCAGGTCAGGTACAAAAAGAGAAAGGTGATGCCAACTATAGGACATTTAGATCCTCCTTTAGGTTTTGTGGGGTCTACTTCTGATCCCATTTTTAAATCTTAGTCCAAAGCTTCACTGATTGACTGTGGGTCATAATTCTTAAAATACACGACAAATGTCGACAAATATGTATAACATGAAAATATAAAAACTATTCTAGTAAAAACATTGTCAAATTAAAGTTAATCTTCTGATAATCCCTTTCGGTTATTGTGCGCAAACATTCACAATTATATAGTAATTCCCATTACAAGTGATGTTTTCTGTGACTTACCGTGTTACAAAAAATAAGAGGTCACTCATCTTCACATAATTATAAACTTCAGTTTATTCTGCAAGAAAATATGTTTCCGTCAGAGTAAAATAATATTGCTATGAAATTAGAAACTGATTCTCTTTTTGCTGTCTGTGTCCTATTTCTATAATCCAATGAGGAAGTGAAAGTTTCCTAGAGTTATAGAGGGAGGGTTTTGTCCCCGCGACCAGTAAGTTGCCGGTTTGATGTCCCGTTCCACCTGTCTCAGTGGTTGTGTCTTTGGGCAAGTTACAGCTGATAACCAATTTGTTCTTGACCTGTTCCTCTTTGTCACTTTCAAATTTATTTCATTTTTCTGTGAGTTTATGTTTTCCCAAACTTTATTCTCAACATTTTTTAGACTTAGCTAAACAATGAAAATGTACTGTACCTCTGGGTGCCCTGCGGCTCACATGGCTCAAGTGGTAGAGCTGAGCTGTGATGGACTTGTGACCTGTCCAGGGTGTACCCCGTTCCTTGCATAGTGACTGCTGGATGTGGGCACCAGTGACCCTGAAAGGAAGAAGCGGGTAAAGATGATGGATGTATTTATTTAATATTATTACTTGTATTTACATACAGGTGCTGGTCATAAAATTAGAATATCATGAAAAAGTAGATTTATTTCAGTAATTCCATTTAAAAAGTGAAACTTGTATATTATAT
>NW_013952432.1:1188960-1195085 GCF_001266775.1 Austrofundulus limnaeus | reverse complement strand
CAGTTATCTTTTACCTGCTTTTTCCTTTCAGGGTCACCGGTGCCTATGTTCAGCAGTTACTGTGTGAGGGGCTGGGTATTTCCTGGTCAAATCTCCAGTCCATCACAGGGCCACAGAGATAAACAACCATTTACTCTTTCACTCACACCTTTGGACAATTTAGTCACCAATTAGCCTAACAGTTTTTCTTTTGTCTGTAGGAGAAAACTGGAGTGCCTGACAACCTGTGCATGCATAAAGAGAGAATGCAAACTCTACCCAGAAAGGTCCGTTGCTTGGAATTGATCCGGCAATTTTCTTGCTGAGAGACAACAGCTCTACCAACTAAGCCACCGTGCTGCTCACTTTTAACTAAAAATGTAAAAATGTAATTTGGAAGTTTTACAAAAACCTTCCTTCTGAAAACTGAAAAGCTATTTTGTGTGCAGTTAATAAGAGAAACCATCACTTTGTAAATGGTTAGGTTAAGTTTATTGCATAATTTTATGGCAAACTGTCATCAAAATGTGTTTTGAAATATAAACAATTTTCATTTCTTCGTTTGTGTGTTTTTTAGTTCCTTGATCAAACTGTTTTCCATGCTTTGTAGTTTTGTTTTTGTTTTACTTTTTATGTTTCTTGTACTTTCATTTTGATGCTGTCGTATTGATTTCCTGTTCCTCACGTGTGTCATGTCATTCACCACTGCATTGTCTCCACTTTTACCTATTGGTTAGTTAGTTGACCTGTTGTGGGCGGGTGTAGCTGGACTTGAGACAGAAAGGTATATTGATCAGCTCAAAGTCTAATCCATCCATCCATCCATCCTTCTTTGCCCACTTCTTTCTGTTCAGATGCACAACTAAAAAAAGTAAAAAGTCAGTAGACAAAGCATTTATTTTTTTATTATTCATGTTCAAGGCATYTTGTTGAAGAGACTGTATTAGAAAGTTAGGAAGTAAAGGCACACGTGCTTGTCATTTTTCACAGATTTACAACTTAACACAAGTAAAACAGCACAAACACATGAACATTGCAACAATACATTAAGTGTTTTGTGGGTAATTTCCCAACATACGGTATACAGTATACAAACTGAAGGAATGTGAGAAGCTTTGCCTTGTTTTCTTTGTGCTTATTTATCATGTCTGGAGTCTTTGAATTCCTATCCAGCTGTATTACTAAGTCAGAGTCATGCTTGGGTAATATTTTGCCCTTTTCCCATCTCCTAGCACGTTGCTTTTTGTGCATCCTTATCTGGTTCCTTTGCAGCCTCCTCAGCCCTTTGTTGTATATCCCATTTTCAAGAACAAGAAATGATTTAATCTGATACCAACCAGTGAAGGTTGTTTCTGATTTCCAGAAACAACTCCTGACTGTTTCCTATTCAATTTGATTCATACTTACATAGTCAAGTCACAACAAACGGTGTCTCAGGGCGCTGTACAAAAAATAAAAAAATAAAATAAGAAAAAAAAAACAATCTAAGGAAGCCAGCAGATTGCTTAGTGTTAGCACAAACTTTGATTTGYCCACTCCATTTTTATGTATTGTCATTTTCAAACATGAACAGCATGAAAAACTGAATATACTGTATATCGGACTGAAACACTGACAGAGTGCAGTGCGACACTTAGCATTATATTAAATGATTTTAATTCTTATACAAATTAAATGTGTTTGTTATTGTATTTGTTGGCCTGTTACACTACTATACTGCTATTATTATAATTCAAATGCAACAAAAAAAGAAAAAAAAAGAAAAAAGAAAAACTCCCCAAACATCCAGGGAACGCAAGCTAATAATTTTGATTCTTTTTTCTTTACTGTATCTGTAACACATTCAGGTTGACATTTTCCTCATTTAGATCGTCCCCAGTCTGCAAAGCCTGACGCAGTTTCTCCCAGAACACCTCTGGGTGCCCTGCCGCTCGCGGCCAGCTCAGGTAGGTTTGCTTTTTCAGCAGCTTCCTCATGCGGTAGTAAGGAGACAGCAGATAGGTGGGAATGTCCTCCAGAAACACCAGGATCAGCACATCCTTCTGCTCATCAAAAAGACGGAAACTGTGTAGGAGGAAACGACCAAAAAATACACAAATAAGCAAAAAAATCACCATATAAAGCAAAAAAAAAAATAGACGTAATTAGGAAATTATAATGCAAACACAATAGGTAAATAAAAGTTTAAAGGGAACAAAAGACAATAAAAGGATACAAAAGTATTTCTGAAATGTGTAAAACTAAAATACAACATCACAGCAGGGCTATTCAACTAAATTGCTCAGGGGCCAGATGTCAATTATCTTCTAGATTTAAAATTAGTTAATTTTGTTCCATTGAATCATAAATTTAAAATCAATTAAAAATCCATTTTTAGTTTAGTGTATAAATCTTTTTTTCCCCCTCAAAAATATTTTTCATTTATTTTTTCAAACAAACAAACAAACAAACAAACAAACAAACAAATAAACAAACAAACAAGTTGATTTGCCCTGACAAATACAGTCAAAAGAACCACAAGCAACTAAAGCATGCAATTGTTACAAGCAGCTGCAAACATCACTTAGATACAAAATAAGCATAAATGCAAAAAGTTACTCAGCAGCAGACAACTTCTTACCTGGCTGTCTGGACTTCTCTAGAGCACCACTCACTCTCCAGGTATCTGTGGCTGATAACACAGATGGTCTTTCTGCTTCCATAGATGGCATCTGTGATGTTATCTAAAATGGGCTTTCCTGGAAGATGCATTGGTAGAAAATAAAAAAAATACAATTACAAGCATTCAAAAATGTTTAACCCATAAATAAAGCTGGAAGACAAAATAATAGATCTATTGGAGGATTTGAATTTGATTACTAAATGATCTCCATCTGAAATAGATCTATGACTTTCAGCTGAAAGTCTAGTGTTTATTTGGCCAAGCAGTTGGAGTTAACATGGTCTCACCTGGTTCAAAGTCTCGATGGTGCAGACACAACCTCCAGCCCTGCTCTCCTTCCAGTTTTGTTAGGAGCTCTCCAATCACCCAGGGCTCATCATGAGTGTTGTAGGAGATGAACGCATCGTATTGATGAGGGGCTTGCTTTTTTTGATGCTTTTTGTCAACGAGCCAAGCCAACAAGAAGTAATATGCACTGTAGAGATGCCACCTCATGAAATGGTAGGTGAAGGACATGGCCATAAAACAGAGGACCAGGCATGTGTTGGTCAAAAAGCAGATGAAGTCAATATCCAATAAACAAGATGTTAAGTCAAAGTCCAAAAGCCTTTTGCCTTTAAAGTCATCTGGATAGTTGCATACAAAGTWATATGCATCAAACACCTGCGTTTGTGAGCTGGAAATTGTCCAGTTGAGGAAGTCGGCGTTATCACAGTCACATGTGAAACTGTTGCCTTGAAAGTCCACGTAGACAAGAGATGGTAGAGACTGTATTACATCTTTTGTGATAACTGAGTATTGATTCTTTCTTGCCTGCAAGAACTCCAGCTTGGTCAGATTGGCATCAGTGAAGAAATCTAATGACCGGAGAGATGTTCTGGATATGTAGAGGCTTTTAAGGTTCTGAAGGTGGGAGAACAGTTCAGGAGACAGCGTGTCTAAATCATTGGAGCTAATGTCAAGATTTTTCAGGTTAGGCGTGTATTTAAACATGTCTTTGTCCAGGTAGATAAGCTGACAATTTCTAGCACTGAAACGCAGGAGATTTGTTAGTCCTTGCAATAAGTTGCGAGGCAGAGAAGATTTTCCCCTGGAGTGTTGAGCTGGAATGAGCAACTCCTCCAGATGGGAGAGATTAGAAAATGGTGATTTAGGCAAAGCTTCGCTGTTTATATATTTGATACGATTATTGCTTAAATCCAATCTTCTCAGGTTTTTAAGTGCATCGAAAGGCCTTTTATTTATTTCGTTATGAGTGATGGAATTTGACTGTAGCTGCAAATCAGTGAGACTTGCCAATCCAACAAAACTGTTTTCATGAAATGTTTTTATCTTATTTTCATGTAGTAACAGCTCAAGCAGGGACTTCAACCCTCTAAATTCCCCCTTCTTAATGGTGCTCAGTTTGTTTCCATTCAGTCGCAATTGCTTAAGGTTTGGTAAGTGTTTTTCAAATACTCCATTGAAGCTGGTTATAGCATTATATTGCAATCTTAGAACTCGAAGTTGTACTAAATTATTGAAAACACAGTCGGTCAGAGCTGAAATCGTGTTATTATACAGGTTAAGCTCAACGAGCTTTTGCAAATTGGAAAAATCTTGACATTGAACTGCAGTGATTTTGTTGTCATTGAGATGCAACTTTAAAAGATTAGGCAGATTTCCTATTGCAGGCGGAACTGAGATCAATCTGTTGTGACTCAAACTCAAACTTTTTAAACTTTTCATTGTTGCGAACGCATTCACTTCAATGTTTTCAAGATTGTTTTCAGATAAATCCAATTCAGTCACATAAACACACAACTGAAACGTATTGGAATGAATGTTTTGAAGTCCGTTTTGTCGAATTTTCAATGAGGACATTGTTGGGATGGTGCAAGAATTGTTAATGAGTGTACTAAGAGTGTTTATCATTCTCTTCATTCTGTTCAGTGATAGAGAAGTAAGTGACGAGTTCACTGCTTCAAGTAATGCTTCTTTGTCTTCAACTGTCATGAAAAGGCTACTAATATCCAGATTGGACACTTGACTCAAGAAAGTTTTGTTACTAACGTCCCATTTCATTAACAAGTTACTAAAAGGGTCGCCAATAGTTAAGTAAGTCAGGTTCGGGAAGATGTCTGCAGTTAACCTGAAGTCCCTGAGAGAATTAGAAAAAATGTCCAGGGCACGGAGTTTCAGTGAGTGGTTTGTTAGTTCCTGTGATTGGAAACTTATGAAACCATTGCCTTTTACAGCCAGTTCTTGCAGCTGTGGCAGATGCTGCAGGATTAAACAGAGTGTTGTAATTTTTTGCAGTTTGTTGTAGGAAATGTCCAAAACCTTTAGGCTTGTCAGGGACTGGAAGGAGGTGGATGATACTTTTTTAATGGCGTTCGTGTTAAGTCTCAACTCACTGAGTTTGCCCAAACCATCAAAAACATTCTCGACGAGTTTAACAAGTTTGTTATTATTAAGAGTCAACTTCTGGAGGGAAGTCAAATTGACAAAAGCAGAGCTTTTTATCTGTGAAATTCTGTTTGTGTGGAAGTTTAACTCCTTCAGATTTGGTAGATCTGGGAAATCTGATGACTGTACGGTAATGATGTGATTTTTAGATAAATCAAGGCTCGTCACTGTTGGGGGGATATCTTTTGGGATAGTTTTGAGTTTTGAACTAATCGTTGCACATTTGACTGTATTGTTGCTAATTCGGCAACTCTTCAGGAAGAATCCATGGACTGGAACAAGGCAGGTTGTGAAGAAGAAGACACAGGCGATAAGAAGCTTAAGACAATTTGATCCTCCTTTTGGATTTGTTTTGTCCTCTTCTGGTCCCATTTTTTTAAATATTTGCTCAAAGCTCTGTGAGTATAACTTTAGTTAGTGACCCTGGGAAATCAATAAAACAGAAACATATTCAAATACTTAAACGCAAAACGTCACTAAAAGTACTTTTGTATTTGCCTGTTTCCAATATTATAAATTTAAATTAATAATGGGTCAACACCTTTTAACCCTGTAAGGCCCACTGTTGCAAAATCACAACTTTGCTTTTAGCTGTATTGAAAACAAACCTAGAAATGTTTTTTTTTTCTTGTGAGACTATATTTCCACAGTCATAAGTTATTGTTTAGGCTTGTAATGCAAATGTAAATGTGTAAATAGGTCTGACTGTCAGGACTTGAAGTTACGCAACTTGCAAACTTTCTGGAATGCACATCTTCCTCTTTTACTAAAGTGAATGATCTCAACACTGAAGTGAGTAAAAGCCTTGAACTATTTTTTTCTAAAGCATGTAATTACTAAGTAATTTTTGAATGCAAAATTTTAGCTTGTTAAGTCTTTGTTGTAGTTTTACYACATTTGGCACAATGGTAGTCAAAATGGCAGATGCACCTTGCACGACACATGGGGACACACCACTTCTCAGGTGTTCACATGTGAAATATGTAATGATTTCTACTAGAAAACAATGTATTTGATTATTTGCAATATATATATA
>NW_013952432.1:1183748-1188098 GCF_001266775.1 Austrofundulus limnaeus | reverse complement strand
TTATGAAAGGTTAGGGTGATTCTTTGCTGTGATACTTCAAGCCCTAGCAGTTTTTGAAATTTTGGCTGCATTTTATTTGTGAGAAGTACATGTACAGCTGATTTTTTTTGGCTTTGTTTGCTCAAATATCTAGAGCCAGATACTGGTTGTGTAGAATGGTTAGTGTATGGGTGTGGGGACAAGCATGGATATACTTGACTGTGTGAGTATAAGAGATCTGGGGGGTTGTCAACGTGGTGCATTGTTCTGGACTCTTGAATGCATTGGCACTACAAGGTTAAACCATAAGACCTGATTATGTAAATATCTTACAAGAAAAAAGCATTTGCTCTGGATGTTACGTGCTCCTCCAGTGGATGTGTCCAAGTTCATAATCACACATTTCCCTGTAAAAGAGAGGATGCTGCAGACACAGCAATAACAGCTGCCGCTGCACCAATAACATGCAGGAAGTGTGATGTGTGTATATATGCTTTTCAGATGAAAAAGAAAAGTTTTTGGAGTACCACTAAACATGGGCACAAGTGGTTATTACTGTTGTCTGCCACTAATCTGGGTTCCAGGGTATCTTGGGTCCACACCCAAATTTTTATGACCAATAAATTTAGTTTCATAACATTATGACCAATGTTTGATTATTATTTATACTATTATACAGTTTTGTAAGCAATCCACAGTGCAAATCAACACTTAGTTATCCATTATGGTTTGACAGTTTGATTAAAAATAAACAAATTCTGCTTCCATCCAGGCCTGATCTTGCGGCATTGCAATATTTTTGTAGAAAACTTACTAAACATTAAAAATTAGGTAACCCTTCATTTTCTGCTTGAGAGGCCTCCTTTATAAGAGATGAAAAAAAAGTTTGCTTTTTTCTATTTTGGGGTTTTACAGGGTTAATGTGCTGCACAAAATTACTATTACACTTTATTATTACACATTATTATTATTACACATTAATTGAAAATAAATAGTAATTTTTAATACAAATAATGGTTTCCAATACTTACTGTGTAACATTACAGAACGCCCACAAAGTGAAAATTTCCACAAAATAATATGCCCCAACTAATTTGTTGGAAAATGTTCCTTTTTAGACAGAAGTAAGTGAACAAATTCTTGCTGTGGGAGGAAAAGCTACTGGTGAAAAAAGGCTGATGTCCTCTTTTTATAGATTTAATGAGGAAGTGAATGCTGCTAGGTGGTGGTGTAATTTTCAAACAGGACATCATTTATCCCTTAATGTCTGGTAAAATACTGCAAAGCAGACACAAKTATCAGCTCTGGAATCCATTAATTAGACTTCGATATTACATGATTTGAAAATGTGTTTCTCTCYTTTTTTATGTCACACTGGCGGTCTTAGTTTTGTCAGCTTCCTCAATTTCATAAAAGCTTCAAAAGTGAAACTTGCTTTTCCTCTTCTTCATTTCCCCTTTCATGCTTTAAAGGAGCCACAACAAGCTTTAACTGCTTGAGTTTGTGAAATTTATGGTGTCAGATTATTTTGTGATAACTGCACATTTAATTTTTTTCATTTCACATTCTAAAACTTATCAAAAAACAATCAAAAGTTTACATAGCTAACCTCTTACAAATAGGAGGTTTGCTTTAGTGCCGCTCAGTTTCACAACGTTTAGAAAATTGTTCTAAAGAAATTRAAAATTCTAATTTGTATGTTGGTGAAACACTAATAACTGAAATGTAAATACATTTTTAACTGTACATTGAGAAGCTTATACTGTGTTTGTGTTAAAGGAAGATAAGATGAACAAAGGGATATTATATTTAAAACATTGATGGATGTTTGGATAGGGATGAATGAACAGTTTGCTGAAGTGCTACATCCGTACACAGTGGTAGTTTGTCTTCTGCACATGCTCCGATACACGTTACATGTGCACTTTTCAGATCTTTTTGGTCAAATTGATGTGCAAACAAAGTACTAATTGTGACGGTGTCACCATATGACCACACGTGCAGCAAAAAGCCATTGTGTCAGACAAGAACACGGTATCTATCACAGCTTTGTACTCAAGATGGCAGAATGTAGTTTCTGAATGCACAGCTTGTATGTTAACTCTCTCATAAGAATTGCTCCCTGCTCTTCAAATTGAGATCGCTCAGATTTCTGTCTACTTCAGTTAATGAACTGACTGCTCATAAATTAACCATACAAGCCCACTTCAAAGAACAAATCATTCCTTTGAGAGGACTTTGTGGTTTGGCAGGTTTTATGGGAAAACTATCACATGAGATAAATTTATGGAAGTGACAAAGTATTGGWTTTGGCTTCATTTCTGCTATGTTGAGGTTTCCTTGCAAGCTGGCTCCTCGCTGTTGTGTTCATTTCTTTCTTTTTAATTTTATTCCTCTCTGGTTTTGATTTCACTTTAAATACCCCCTTCCCCCAAAAAAAGACATTATTTTACACAAATTAAGATAAGCCAGCCATTGTTATACTTAAACCAATAAAACTATTGTTAGTTATGCWCTACTGCTTTTTATTAAGCATTTTTTTATTAAACCAGTTGTCAAAAAACTAAACAAAACTAGATATATAGGGTAGAATATACAAAAACTTAAAAACGGTTCCTAGATGTGTGAGTTTTATTTATTTATTTCACTTTTTTTAGAACTGTGTGTGAGGCCTACCTGGATGGCATGATCTAAAGTGATAGTTTTCAGGCAACTTAAAACAGCACAACTGACATAAAAGTGTTGAACAGGCAACTTTTACATTTTTTGGTAAAATGTTTGGTTGTACTAATTTAAGGCCAAAGTTGAAGTAATTAAGAAATTTTGGTGCAACATCACCCCACCAAACACTTCAATTTTTTTAAAGGGGCTATATCATGTAAAATCAACTTTTTTGAGTTTTATTTCATGTTATAATYTTATCCTCTCATCAWGAACATGCCTAGAGTCTTGCTTTGACTCATTCATGCATGTRTGAGAAATCCTGRAGTGTCCRGAGGCAGCCAGGCAMGGGAGCGAAAACGACCGATTGGGACTAGAACCACCTTTTGGGACCAGCTCCTCCTCTGGGCCGTGTCTCCAAGCTGAGCTTCCTCATCACAGAGCACACCTCCCCACCCCCCACCCTCAGCACCCCACCCATGACTCCTGCAGGCTCTCGGCAGCAACAAAGCAAACAACTGGTGACTCCCTCGCCCTACTCCCTACTCACTCAGTTTGCGCGTTACCACGGAGGGTTGGCCATACTAAGTCCCATCTGAAACCAATTAGGAATGAGGGCGAGTGGCTCATTAAGCCCTCCACATGGTCCACATTTAAAAAATAAGAAAGGAAACATTTTAAAAAATTAAGAAAAATAAACAAATTATTTTAAAAAAATGTTTAAAGTGCACTTCTTTTGACAAGTTATCACACTGTATTTGTTAGAAATACAGTCATATCTGAAATCTCTCTAAAATGTGGGCCTAATTAAATATTTTCTTTGGTATATTAAAGAAGCATTTGTTCTCCTGCATTCAGTCGCTGCCAGAGGTTGGACTGTTACCATAGTGATGACGGCTTCCTGTTCCGGTGGTGTGAGGAGAGCACGTCTCAAAAGAGGAGGGTGTATACAACGCCATCAAGGGGATTAAGTTCAGCTGCGAGGGTGCTTCACAGCGAGTGTAGTTTGTAGGGAGTAGGGCYAGTGTGTAGCCACTGATTGGGAAAGGGCCTGAAACTGTCCGTAGAGCTCCTCCTAATACTACTTCTCAGTGCAGCCCTTTACTGCAGAGTCCGCGAGGGGACACGGGAGATTTTTTTTCTTTTGCGATCCCACGCAATAGTATTGTGTTAACTTGCAATACCTTTTGCGTTCCATCGCAAAAGTCGTTTATCAGTGTTGTGCCTGCCGGTTTATTAACACATTCACATGTTCACCATTAGCGCGTTGGCCTACTACTTTAATTCAGCTTCAGAATGAATATATCACACAGCCACGCATGGAAGGTTGTCATATGCTGATATTTTAACACAGTGCAGACACGCAACATCAATTTCATGAACTTGTGGCAACACATCCTGTTTTGGTAACCGAATATTTCAAAAATAAAAGTCTGACTTAATTCAGTTCATATACAAAACAAACTTTTGCATGGGATCGCAAAACAATTTCGCGAGGTAACTCAAAAAGTTTTGCGAGGTAACACAAAAGTATTGCAGGGTAACGCAAAGATATTCTGAGGTAACACAACTGTATTGTGTGGGAATGCAAAAGAAAAAAATCCCCCCATGTGCTCTCGCGGGCTCTGTACTTTTCAGATTCAAAATCCCCTTGAGGAAATGTTTTTTTTTCTGATGCCGAGTAAACAACTACCCCCCACCCCCTACCCC
>NW_013952432.1:1177572-1182328 GCF_001266775.1 Austrofundulus limnaeus | reverse complement strand
CACACACACACACACACACACACACACACACAGCTTTTTAATGCTTTTATCATAGTGAAAAAACATGGTGCTGATGCTAATTTTATTGGTCAAATTATTCATAATTTATTTTATTGGTTGTTTTCAAAACAGTTTGTAGAATATTTTAAGCAAATAAAGCTGTGAGCTCAATTTATCTGGACAATAAAAGTAAGTTTGACCTTGCGTGAAGCATCTTTTCAATTTTMAAATACATATTACTTCTCAGACAGGAACCTTTGGATGGCTTTTTCATAAAGGATGCTGTCGCCATAGCAACAAAAAAAATCATCTGTTACGCCTTTTCCAACAGATATAATCTCTCTTGATGGCTGGATGTTTTTGAACCGTAAACCAGTTTTGCCAACAGTTTGTGGCAGCAGCGTCACTGTAAGCAGTTAAAGAGAAATTCTTAGGGAAGCGCAACAAGGGAGATGACAGATTGTGTTGTTCGGTGTCAAGCTTTTATCATCTCACCACAGAATTTCATGAATCTGTCAAAACAAGTGACTGTCAGCTTCAATAAAATGCTGATCAGATCCTGTCCAATAATTCTTTATTTTTACTTCCTTTTTTGGGTGGTTGTTTGAACGTTATGAAATAACCAACCTTTTGGTTGAATTGGTGCAAATCCTAACATCTAACACATCTAACACCATATTAGTTTGGCTCTTTTAGCATCTTCTCCCATCAGCTGACACTTGTCAGCATCATTTCCTCTGCAACACTGGGACAACAGTTAGATATTTTTAAAAAGTTTGTTTTTTTACTTTGCAAGAGATGCTAGTTTTAAAAGCTACTCTTCTGTTTTACATACATACCATACATAAATACATACATTCATTCATACAAACATAAATACATACATACATACATACATACATACATACATACATACATACATACAAATACTGTATATAAAAGCTATGCTTATTATTTTTGCAGCAGAAGCAAACTCATCGTGTTTTTTGTCTCCTTACATTTTCTGTCCTCTGAGCTTGAGCTATAACTTTTTATTTAATCAGCTCTTCGCAGAGCATGGAAATTAGTTGCAAAGCCCCTCACAAGCAGGCAGGATGTATTCTTCTAATCTTCCATGGAAAGCATACTTCGCCTTTCTGAGCCTTTAAGTGCTGCAAGATGAAATATGTCCAGTCATTAATTTTTTATGACTGCTAATGATTACTATAAATTCTCAAATGCATTTAAGACATCTTATATTAATTGAATTAAAAGGTTGATTTTTATTGAACATTCTCTTGAAAAAACCTTCATTTCAGGCTCATTAACTGACTCCTTTTGTTTCCTCTGTCAGTGGTTCTAGCACTAATGGCACCTTGAAGTAGGACAGCCCTCCAATTTTTTGTGCCACCTGTCACCAATTGCTCATCCTGAAGGAAACACTTCAACTAAAACCACCCCAGCCTTCCAAGCAGAATTATAAACTCGCTTTGACAATCCAGTAAACAACAGTTTTGGATATTTTCCATAACACTCATTTGATGTCTAAAATATGATTTTCTTACGAATAATAATTCTGTTTCAGAAATGCACAATGTACATTCTTCAGGAACAGCTTCTGTAAAAGAGGTACTTTTATAAGACTCCTCAGTCAGGGACTCACATCAAGATCTACTATATGTTTTTTGGTTGTTTTATTTCCTGTGTTGTTTCCTACATCCTACTAGTGCTTCTTTATTCTTCAGTGTWGCTCATTAGTGTCCCTCATTAAGAGGTGTCAAAATATTCACGTTCATAACTCAGGTAGAAGTGTAGATACTAAGATTTAAAAAGACTTCTGGTTTAAAAAATACTTCAAGTATAAAATTTAAAGTATTGTAAAGAAAAAAGTCATTAAGGGCAAAAGGGGCCTATAATGCACAAYTATAAAATAAAATAATATATATATACATAAATAAAAAAATAAATAAATAATAAAAACATGTTTGAAAAGGGTATAATGACTATAACGTTATCAAAAAGTTAATGATAAAAATTTAGAATGCAAGAAGCTCACTGTTTCAGCCACATATAACTGCAACGGTCATCTTCATTGGCTACGTGTGTCTTTTTTGTCTTTGTAGGAGTATGATATGATTAATATGAAGGTGTAATGGATTGCATGCATAGGGTGTCAAAATTATATATTTGTTCTTCTTATAACCACAATCAAAGTCACTTTTTCCAGGAGGTTCAATAAATCTAAATTTTGTTTTTTTTAAACAATGACAAGCCAATTTTTTAAATGTAAAAAGTACAGATAATTTCGTTAAAATGTAAGAAGTAGACGTAAAAAGTCGACTGAAAAATATTTACTCAAATGAAGAATAGATAACCAGAATCTCTACTTCAATTATAGGAAGTGTTTGTACTTCTCTACGTGACACCTCTGATACCATGTATTAACGTTTTTGTTTGTTTCCATGTTTTACTCTGACAGTGTCCGTGTCGCTGTAAGTTGGAAGTACAATTTTATGCTGGCCTGTCTGCATTTTTCATTGTAAAATTAATCCTTTTTTTTTTCTTTAAAATGTCTGTCTGCTCCTTGGAGTTAATTTTCACAAACCCAACACTTAGAGGCCTGATTACCTCGATGTGACTTCTGAAAGGACTGAGGAGGGGGGTGTCAAAGCCAGCCCACTCCTGATGGGCCTTTGTGACATGGTTAGTTAGTTTGAAACCTAAGTGCAAACAGAGACAGAGGAGAATCGATGATAAACAGCAAAAATACTTTATTTAAATTGAAACTTAAGTGCAGAGCTAGAAGGAGAAACAATGATAAACAGCAAAATACTTTATTTAAATTAAACAGCTTATGAAGTACCACATAAACCCTCTCAAGAAACACTGAGAGGAACACAGCAGACAAACACAATGACTGGCTCATTGAAAGCACAACACAGAGAAGGACTTTAAATATAAAGGGCGGCCTAATGAAGAAGCACCTGTAAGGGAGACTGACAGGAACCAGAGGGGGAGGGACTAACCAGCCACACAGAAATTAAAGTCACAGAAGAAAGCACAGTAAAGGGACAAACACTCATGTGCCTAAAACCAGGTTAGATACTTTGCTATTGTCAAAGAGGAGTATGACTGAATAAACTATGGTAAGCCCAAGAATAGAGCCTTGGGGTACTCCACAGTTTGATAAATGAAGATGGACAATCATCAGCAACCACGTTATAGCTTATACATATTCACAATATTTCAGTGTTCCCCTGAGATCCAAAAGCTATTTTTTCTCTTATTTATCAATCAGAACAGCGGCATGTAGAGGCTGCAGCTGCAACCTTAACTTCGGAAACTCAAGTCAGGGAGTTTGGTGAGAGCAGTGGGGGTGGAGGTGGGCTGAGGACTCGTTAAGTTTCCTCAAAGGGGCAGCTGAGACGCACGCGTGTGCAGGTGTTTCCAAAACCTCTCCACCACTCTCACAATAACGATCTTTAAAAGAACTCCCTCCTTCCCTCATATCTGCATGATTCCTTATCGCTCCCGAGGGGGGAACCAACGCCAGCGTGTGCGCGCGCAGCCACCCACGGGGCGCGTGCACGGATTAATCATATCTGTGGAGCGCGAGAGGGAGACGGTGAGTCCGGTGTGACTTATCTACCCTACACTGCTGCTGCCTGTAACTGCGCGTCAAGCACGCACACACACACCTACACACACTCCCTGACATCTCATATTCAGCAGGAGCGAGAGAGAGAGAGAGAGAGAGAGAGAGAGAGAGAGAGAGAGAGAGAGAGAGAGAGAGAGAGAGGCGACACATGCCAGACGAGATCGAACAGGAGATTGTACCGGATTCCGCTGCTGCCCCCTCTCCCCCTCCCCTCAGTCCTGCGCTAACGGGACACCACACCGGGTCCAGACGGAGCGGGGAGAGGCACCGTTCCAGGAGAGAGTGTGATTAAGAAAGCAAAGAAAAGGAGTCACCTGGCTGCGGAGGGAGAAGGGAGAGGTGAGGAGGAGGAGGAGGAGGAGGGCAGTGGGGCGCAGGAGAGGAGGTGGAAGCCTTCCTCCTGCTTTGGGGGTAACGACGCAACCTCAACGGAGAGTCGGCGCAAAGTTTCCCCGATGGCGCTGGTGATGGAGCCGGTGAGCAAATGGAGCACGAGCCAGGTGGTGGACTGGATGAAAGGTATGTTATTAAACAATAACTAAAAATAATAATTAGATTTAAAAAAAAAAATCACCTGACATCACAAACAGACACAGTCCTGATGATTATGTCGGACGCAGGGGATACACAGAGTGACAAGATGCCACGGCGCGTGGGAGGTGTGTTCGCGTGAGTGTGTCCGTGCCTCATTCTAGCACCTGATGATCAGTGGGTGATGATGCAGCCGGGTGTGAGAGTGACAGCAGGAGATAAAAAAGAGCTCAACTTCAGTGCTGAGGACAGGGCCGGATTTACAAACTTTTAAGAGAGGGGGGCCACACTCAGGGGGGTCCTGAAATTGTTTACTGTAGGATTGAAAGTTTATTTGCTCTGTCAGATCCACTGTATWTCAATGTTTTTTTCTGCCTTTTTTTTGACATTTGCTTTCTAATTTACAATTATGCTCAAAGCTTGTGATTATTTTAGAAAGTGTCAAACATTGGCCAAATAAATCAGCCAACCAATTAGTAGGTCTACCTTTGGACCAATTCGCTTATGGCTGGTGTGTGTGTGTGTGTGTGTGTGTGTGTGTGTGTGTGTGTGTGTGTGTGTGTGTGTGTGTGTGTGTGTGTGTGTGTG
>NW_013952432.1:1169716-1177500 GCF_001266775.1 Austrofundulus limnaeus | reverse complement strand
AAATAAGACAGTTTCTTATTTCTGATTAACTCAGAGACCTGATGAAACCACAGTTCTGCAGCAGGTCTGTAAAAATTAAAATGAAAAATGAAAAATATGTACATTTATTTGCATGTACAATTAGTCCACAGTGTCTGTAAGTGTAGATTGAGTCTTAAAAAAACATTGTTTCTCCAGAATTGATAAACTGTAGATTGCGCAGAGGTGCCGAAAGTGGGGCCCACGGGCAAATATTGACAAAGCCATTAAGTGTGGAGCACCACCAACAGGTAATAATCTTGTATTTCCACTTCCAGTCATTTCTTCCAGTTGGCCCAATAACTATAGATGCTGTAGTGGAGATAGTTTTTACACATTGTGCTTATTTTATCTTTGAATTATATTAAGTTTAAACATAAAATACAAGTAACCACAATAGACAGTTAAATTAGATTTACGTAAGCACACTTTTGCACACTTTTTAAGACCACTAATACTCGTATTATAAATTTGTGAAATGTTCCATGAGACTTTGTTGSCCAAGTGTATGTCAAACTTTCTCCAAGTAAAAAAAAAAAGAAAGAAAGGTGGGCCAGCACTTGCTTCTAGCTTAAACATTCAAAAGCATAAGAAAAGGACTTTACTTTAAACATATTTGCATTTCATGTATTATAGTATTGCATTTGGCCCATAYCACTTGGATTGCTTGTCGTTTTGGCCCTCTCCGGAGAAAGTTTGGGCACCCCTGCACTTCAAAAAACACATTTCTGGATTTATTAAGACATGCATTTTTGTTTTGACTGGGTGACAAAACAAAACAATTTGCAATCATGCAAAAACTAAATTTGATTTCATTAGAGCTTTAAAATATTTTTTTAGGACTGTCACTGACATTTATGGTAGATTTACCGTATAAGTCTGAGATGACAACACAGCCTACTGTTCACATAAATTGTGACAAATGACTAATACACAATAATATTAGTAATTCTTGTTATTCATCACGTCTGTTAAGTGTATAAAAAAGCAGGTCGGCAGAATTATTAATTTAAATGAACCAGTAAAATGTGAGGCAGAGCTACATGACACACTGTGTCAGACATTTTTTAGAGGTTCACTTTTGGTCGTGTTTGTATGGCATGTGTTTATATGTGCTCCTGTGTGAGTGGGTGGAGGGTGAGCTGCTGGTCTCAGACCGTCTGTGCACAACAGCTGACAGACTCACACACCAGCTCTGAACAGAAGGCCCCACCCCGATCCTCGGACATTTGCACCAACACAAACACACAGACTTAAACACGTGGCATGCCATGGTGTGGTATTCTGTTCATGCTGTGTCTGGGGAGTGTCTGTGGTGAAAGTGGGGAACCTAATACACATACTTTCTGTGTTTTGGTGCCTGCACAGTCGCATGTACAGTTCACATATGCCATAGGCATTTCGGGCCAAAAGGTCGACACGCTTYTTGGCTCAGCAACAGTGCATCATTGGCACAACTGAAGTTGAGACAATACGGGAGCGGTGCCATTCATTAGTAACGCTTTCACGGGAACAACAGGAATTTTTCCCTCACGTCATGTTATAATCGTCATCTGTTCACACCGAGTGCTGGGCAGGATTTCACCTTATTTCCCTTTGGATAAATGTGATCTCTAGACTTGAAAATCAGCTGTGGAACAGGCGTGACAGGGTGGGTGAACATTTGATGATGCCGCTTGCCACAAGAGAAATCAGCCAGAGTGATAGTCATGGCATTTAGGATCAAAGGATTTCCAGTTCAGTCTGATGATTTCAGGCTAAAGCTGAAAAAAGTACACATCAAAATTGTTTTTTTTTTTTGTTTGTTTATTCTGAGTAAACACAATGTTCCCAGGGGAATTATACACATTAGCTTCTTGGGCTAACACCAAGTGTTAGWTTGGCCTATAATGTTCATTAATTATTACATAGCAAGTATAACTAAGTCAACATTTGGCCAGATCAACATCAGGATCACAGGCTGAATTCATAGTATGCTCTAGATTAAACAATTAACTTGTCTTCATGAAGTGCTGCTCAGTAACTTTATCATAAGCGTATCAAACAAATCTAATTAAATCAACATGAGTCAAACTGATTGTCAGTGTCTTACAAGAAAACCAATGCAAAAGCCTTGGCTCAATGTTAAATGTTGGATTCTCAAAAACAAAACCATCATGCTAAAAGCCAGTTGGTGTACCACATGGACCAAATGGTGCTATCTAATTTCTGATTATAACCACAAAACAAATTTATTCCAGAACAATATTTTAGTTGGTTTTCTGTCAACTTGTCTATCTGAATTTGAAAAAAAAATAACCTTGGTCTAAAAAAAATGTTTGAGGCAAACACAGCTCAATATTTTTTTAAAAAAGAAAATTGAACAGGTGCAGTTTTATATAAACTGTTGTTGAGCCATAGTGAGTTGTTGAACTCACATGCAAATCACCTCCAATCTCTCTTGTGGATCATCTAGGTCAGGGGTCCCCAAACCTTTTCCTGTGAGGGCCACATAACTTTTCCCTTCTCTGATGGGGGGCCAGGGTCAGTTTGTATCACAAAAGTGTGATGGTCGTAGGGGTGCCTTAACTTAAACATTTATTGTTTTCCAGAAACCAGGAAATAAATAATAATCCCATTAATGAAATAAACAACATTGAAATAAATAATAACCAAATAACSCTAGGAAGAGGAAGATGCCCCTCATCTCTGTGATTTGAGACTTGCAGCGCACATTATTTTCAATTTTTGATTGTTTTTTAACACAATGACGGAAAAATCTGAAGGCTGTCCATCATATTGACAGGTTGCAATTAACACCCCTGACCTCTTAAGTCTGGAAGACTTAATAAATATGCCAGGTGAGGCGAAGAAAAAAAAATCAAAGCTTCACAAGACGGCTCTGTGGTACGGAGCCCGCGAGGGGACATGGGGGAATTTTTTTCTTTTGCGTTACCATGCAATACTTTTGCGTTACCTTGCATTATCTTTGCGTTACCTCGCAATACTTTTGCGTTACCTCGCAATACCTTTGTGTTCCCTCGTAATATTGTTTTGTGTTCCCACGCAATAGTTTGTTTTGAATTTGAACTGAATTAAATCAGACTTTTATTTTGAAATATCTGGTTACCAAAACAGGATGTGTCACCACAGTTCATAAAATTGACACTGATGTTGCGTGGCTGCACTACGTTAAAATATCGGCATATGACATACTTCCATGCATGGCTGTGTGATATATTCATTCTGAAGCTGAATTAAAGCTAACTCGCTAATGGTGAACATGTGAGTTTGTTAATAAATTGGCAGGTGTGATACACAATAGTGTTACACGCCTTTTGCGAGGGAATGCAAAAGTTATTGCGTGGGACTGCAAAAGAAAAAAATCTCCCATGTCCCTCACGGGCTCCGTACTGTGGCATCACACTCACACACAGAGACATTTTCAGCTTTACGCAAGGAGTAGTTCTACATCACGGAGGTGTCTAATTTAATCTAAAATAAAATAAAAGATTCCCATCTGATCGTCATCTCAGATCTACACACCTTACTGAATGCATCTCCAGGAGCTGACAGCGCAGTGAAGACAGGCTTTGGAGCGTGTCTGTGAGGCAGGTGAAACAGTGGCACAGCGCGAGCGCATGCTGCAGAATTTCCTCCTGCTAAAGCGACAGCGGCAGCAGAGTGCATGTTTAGTCTTCAGAACTACAGGTGCCGGCAGATGCAGACTCACTGTGCGTAACTTGAGATTTTCCTTAGAATTTTTTTAAATATTAAACTTTTATTGCATAAATCAAATCCATATTCTTCTTCTGTTTTTATTTAATAATATTTTTAACACATGGCAGCGATGCATTGTGATTAACAGCTGACTGCATCTCTGCCTTCACGCCTTTCTCTCTCCTCTGCTCTCGCTCTTCTGCAAAGAAGGCAGAGACAGAGCTAAGGAGTCGTTATAATGTTGGGGACCACTGATCTAGGTCTTTGTAAACCGTTCCAAAACATTCTCGAAGGTGCAAATTAATTTTGTGTGTGGTCGTGACTTTATAATTTTCATTTTTGGGACAGTTGATATACAGTATAGCAAGTTTCCTTTAAAAGACAACAAATGTATACAATTTCCCTGTTAAACACATGGGTGTCATAAAGGAAGAGGCTTGTTTTCTCTTTTCACTGAAGCACATTATTGGATAGGTAGTTGCAAAGGCTGCTGGCAAAATCAATAGGTACAAGCAAGAAAACGTTGTACTGTACAAGTGAATAGCTCACTTTTGTCTTTTTCAAATAAAAGGTGGATTAGGAAACCCGAACACAAATTTAAATGGTAATTTGTTGAGCTTATTGTTTCAGAGGGATCATTTACTGTCTGAAATTTGACTCTAAACAGCACCAACAGATCAATGTTCAGAAGTTGCATGCACTAATATGACAACTGGAATGATTAAAATTGTCATCTTAATATTGTGTTTTAATGACCTAAGAAATCCCATATTAGCTTAAGTAGCTAATTAAGTGGCAGCTGGCAACATAAATGATTCCGTAAAGTGACCATCCTCTTCAGCATGCGTTCATTTCTGTTTGCTTACAAACAGGAATTGAAATTYTTCTTTAAACGATTGTTTAATCAATACAGCATGAAGCATGCATAAAAAAGTGGCTACTCTCTGTCAGCACATCTAACATTTAAAAGCCTAGTGTCCCTTGAAGGAATGCCAACATCAAAATGTTGAGGAACGATAGAGTTATAGACAGTTGGTCAAATCTTGAAAATAACATTTTGAGCAATCTCACATGATCTGTTTGCACTCAGAGTTTGTGTTGTGAAAGATGCATCAAATTTTAGCTCAGTAGTGCTAAAATTTTGAAAGCAGTTGATTTTCTAAGGTAATCAGTGTAGATGTTCATCAACTGATTACTTTTGGAATTTCATTAAAATTGTCCCACTGGTTCATGAGATATTTTGCAAACATGACAAACTCCATAAACCGGAGTTTTGTGAAGTGTTCATCTTAAAGTGCTAGCTGTTTTCCTATCTTTGCTGTGGAGCTTTAAACCTGCTGTAAGGTTTTTTTTTTCTTAACTCTCTTATTTCCTTCTGACTAATGGCCATATCTCCTTCTTGGTTGTTTAGTTGCACAAAATAAGAATTGGAACTTTGTTTTCTGGGTCTTTGGCATAAACGTGTTTAAATTACAAACCACAATTCCCAAAAAATAGGGGGGAAAAAACTAAAATGTTTGGAATGTTTTCAAAAATATATTTTTTACTTCTTGGATTTTGATTAAAAGAAGAGCAGAAGAAAAAGTGAAACTAGTGATTTTGACATTGGTATTGTAAGAAAATGTGCCGATACTTGGCAGCTGAAGTACAAACAAGAAACAAATGTAAAACTTAAACTTTTATTTGCAGATAACTATATTTCAGCTGGACCAAATACAGAGTTAATCACAACTTTATCACAGTACATAAAGTTATATTATTATGCATTTAGATTATCAAGTGTAGTTTAGATATCTCAATATAAAACAAGAATTTGCAATAAATTGAAAAAAGTGTCAAACAGAATAAATTGTCCCAATTAAAGATAAAGATAAGTAACAGTCCTAGACCATGGTGCCTTCTCCAGGTCTGGGTAGAGGTTCTGCCCTAAGTGGAGGAGTTTAAGTATCTCAGGCTCTTGTTCAGGAATGAGGGAAGAATGAAGCGGGAGATCAACAGGCGGATTGGTGCTGCGTCTGCAGTGACGCGGGCGCTGTACCGGTCTGTCGTGGTGAAGCGAGAGCTGAGCCAAAAGGAGCTCTCGGTTTACCGGTCGGTCTACGTTCCTACCCTCATCTATGGTCACGAGCTTTGGGTAGTGACCAAAGGGACAAGATCGCGGATACAAGCGGCTGAAATGAGTTTCCTCTGCAGGGTGTCTGGGCTCTCCCTTAGAGATAGGCTGAGAAGCTCAGTCATCCAGGAGGGACTCAGAGTAAAGCTGCTGCTCCTCCACGTCAAGAGGAGCCAGTTGAGGTGGCTCGGGCATCTGGTTAGGATGCCTCCTGGACGCCTCCCTGGTGAGGTGTTCCGGGCACGTCCCACTGGGAGGAGACCCAGAGGAAGACCCTGGACACGCTGGAGAGACTGTTTCTCAGCTGGCCTGGGAATACCTTGGGATTCCGCCAGAGGTGCTTGCCCAAGTGGCTGCACTGGGAGAGGGAAGTCTGGATTTCTCTTCTTAGGCTGCTGCCCCTGCAGCTCAACCACMGATAAGRGGAAGAAAACAGACGGACAGAWAATTAACAGAACTTAGCCATTGATGGAACATTAAAAACAAGAAAAAAAAAGTCATCTGCAAATGCAATTATATCACTTATAAACTGCTGTTCTGTTTTTTGACAAAACTAAATTTTACAAGAAATGTTACAATTTCTTTGTATTTAATTATTTTTATACTATAATTGTCCTTGTTGCCTTTTTGCATTGGTTTATTTTAAGACTACTCTTCTATGTTTTCTTGTTTTTGCCATGTTGGCGCAGACTAACTGTGAAGTTTCGCAAGTTGAGCAAAACAGCACATAAACACCATCATTTACACCCAGGATGTGGAGAAGTTGAAGGCAGAAAAACATTACTAATGATTTATTGATTTACTTCCACCAGGCAGATTTTGTTAGACGATACTGGGATTCAGATGAGTAAGTTTAAGGTTTTAAAGTCACTTCAAAAAAGCCATTAGGTTTCTCACATCCTGCATTTACATATCATGGCGACAGATGGGGGGAGCTCATCTAACTTTTTATTGTTACTGATGCTCTAAAGCGCTTGGAACAAATGACACATAACCCGGCTGGGAGGGCTAGATTTTTTTTATAGGACTCTCGAACATCTCCGAAGTCTCTACAGAACCTGAATTTTATTAGACGTGTGTATGACAGAGATAAAGAGGGTGTTTGTGGGAGTTTGGCTCGCCTGCTGTTGTGAAAAGTGTGCCTCTGTGGGAGTTAAGTATATGAGTCAGCTATGAATCACACTTTTTGTATCAGTCCAACACAAGAACACGCATTATCTTGGTTTCTCTCACACATGAACATGCATACCATGCGTAGTGAAACACAGGCACGAGCGTATTATTATAGAACAAACCCACATTGGCATTTACCYTTATTTTCTGCCACTTTAAAGAAAACTTACATGGAAACTTTTTCTCTGTCATTTGTTTACAGTAGACATCTTGAGCGGGGGTACTTATAATAAGAGGGGTACTTGTACCGCTTCCAGTGGGTTAATAAAAATTGTAGAGAAGCTCAGGTAATTTTAAAAAAAGTGCTTCAAACCATAAAAAAACTATACTGGGGTAGAATTATCCCCAAAAGACATAAAATGCATTTAGAGCAGAGTTGCACAGTAAATAGATTTTTTTATTCTCACGATATCAATACAGCAGCAATTGTAAACTAACATTTTAGTGCATTGCATTTATACTCTTCTTCTAAATAACATATTTGGCCAATCAGATGGATCCCTACAATCTGAGATGCCCACACCTGGATGAGAGTGCAAAGGATGCTGAAGCAAACAAGCACAGGATTGAGGGGAATTCCATATTTATACACATTCAAGCTTACTTCTGCACTCAAATAACATACAAAACTAAATTAGGAACTTTATGCCTCATTTAAATAGAGCAGATAATTGAAGTGAACTAAGAATAATTTAAAATGAATCATTCAGACCCTCACACAATAACTGCCAGATGGTGGCAAAAATAATACGTATAGTTAAAATAATGCAACATATATATA
>NW_013952432.1:1164927-1167336 GCF_001266775.1 Austrofundulus limnaeus | reverse complement strand
TATATGCAGTTTATGATGACCCTGTTGCCATTGTAACATAGACCTTTTTCCCTGTCTGAGCATCGTAGTGAAATAAGTTGAGATGCACTGAATCAGATTAGGTTTGTTATTCTTAGTAGTTTGCATGGAAACTTCCAAAAACAGAACTGATTTGTGGTTATTTTGGGATTTTGGCTCATTCACATGGTAAAACCTGCTGTCGTTGCAGACTGCCGTCACTCCATTGTGCTGCTTTGTATTTAGGTACACTAGCATTTTTTTGCCATGATGTCATCAGTTATGAATTTGTTTCCCACTGCAAAAAAGATGTACTTGTGCCATAAGAGCGTGATAAAAGTGTGAATTCCGTGAGATGGCAGCATTGGGAATAGTTTGGTAAAAACGCTGAGTTTAATCGACACAATGAACAAATAATTGATAATTTTAGGTTTGCTGAAAGTAATGGGTGAGTAGCTTACTCACTATAAATTTAGCTGACAGGGTTTTCTGGGTGTAAATTTGACAGCTGTGTCCTATAGAGCATTCGTTTTCCTGTATGTACATTAACTGTGTGGCACTGCTTGGCTCCCTGCTTCACACTGCGTGGGCATGTGTGCTCGCTGATGCCACTTACAATTTGACTCATCAGTATTCAGGGCATTCACGCTCTCCCTCACTGCCAGTGATAAGCGATGCTGATTATCAGTGAACTTTCGCCACATTGTGCATCTCTCCCCTTCTGCTTCTGTGCTTCTCGCTGCCTCTTTCAGCAGTAGTAACACTCTGCCTGCGAGAGCCAGCATTGTTTTAATCAGCTTCGCTTCTTCCACTTCTGCTAAAACTCTGCAGCCATTAACAACCATTAAAAAACACAAGTTTTGGGAAAGTGCTCAGATGTCTTATTTCAGTAGAAACAACAACATGGCAGTGTGAAAATACAGCAATCTTAAATGGAAAAGTGAAATCCCACCCAAACCTTCAAACCTACTGGCACACTTTATATTCAGGAGACCCTTTTTGGGTATAACAATAGCAATTAAATTATTATAAAAAATTGCACTTCAGCGTTGCCTCCAAAACATTGTTGCTGTGTTTAAAAAAGAAGAAGGTATTGATTAATGAGAGCATTAACTACAGTATTCATACAGCAGCAGCAGAAGGCAGATAGTGTAGCCATAAATAATCATTAATACTTTATCAGCAGGAGCAGCAAACAGCCTGACACTGTTCAAACTTTAAAAMAACTTCCAAAACTCCCCCAAAATGAAACGTTAACATATTTTATCCTGAGCTGTTTTCATATTGCAACTCGGCAGTGTTAAACTGAGAAATAAAAACAGAAAAGATTCAGTAAAAAATGCGTGCATAAGACTTTAAACAAATATTTTATGTCTATGCGTARGGGTTTATTTGGAATATCTTTGTTGCCTCAGAAGTCTATATATTTTTATGTTTGATTTTTATTTTTGCCATAGCTTCATGTATATTTTTATTACATTTTTTAAATTTTTTATCATTTATTCTGTCTCCATTAATTAAAATAAAACACAGAAAAAGGTAAAAGAAGAGATGTGCACATACAACCCATTTAAAACTGGATTAAGGAACCCCTGGACAGGCAGATCTTGTATTAATACACAGTGGGTTCCCCATTAGACCTGACAAAGTGGGATAGGCCATGGAGGGTTTTGAGCATGCACAAAAACTTTCCTGTGCAATAGTGGTTCATTGTCATGGTACCAGCAATGACAGTGTATCTATTGCATAAAGCCAAAATGCATCAATGTGAGTTGGACATTGAAAAATGAAAGCAGAATTTGCAATGCTGGACTCATACAACCACTACAACCATGACTGCGACAACTTCATAAAAACAACCTAATAGAGATGTAGTACATGTGGTGGTAGCAGCCCAGCGTGATCTTCCAGCGTAGGGGTGTCCTAGTCCTTATTATGAAACTTTGACTGTTTTAGGCTGTGTTCACACTGCAGTTAAATACGACCCAAATCCAATTTTTTATCCCCATGCTGCCCATATAAGATCATGGATGATCCACAGAAATAGATGAAAGATATGATAGTAACATCAGTCTTGTATCGATAATAAAGTTATTTGATTGATACTTCCAGCACATCGCTCCCATTCCAAAAATAAAATGCTGTGCCACAGCAAGAGGCAAGTTTGAAACGTAAACATTGACTTAACAAGCACGTCAGATAATTATTTAATCAGCTCTGATTGCACAAAAACTTCAGAATCAATGTGCTAACATGTCAATAGGCCACTTCTGCAAACAGTGAGCTGAATGTGATGTCATGTAATTTTCTACACAGAGCCATGGAAAATTCACGCTGGACTCTGGTGGAGGTCACACTTAAAATATAATTTGAACACACACACACACACACACACACACACGCACGCACGCA
>NW_013952432.1:1156140-1159912 GCF_001266775.1 Austrofundulus limnaeus | reverse complement strand
CTGTGTGGAGATGGGTGCTTGAAATTAACACTTATTTCAAAGAAAATAATACAAAAGCAAATTATTTGTTATTATTTTTATTTTTTTAACTTTTGCTTGTACATTTAGTTCTGAATAGATTTATTAATTTGTGTAGGTAGGTGTGTGCATGTGTCGGGGGGTTGTTGCTGGTGACATTTGGGGACAATTTTAAGACAAAATGCCTACATTTGGGGACAACTGGTGCATTTGGGGACAAAAGTCAAGTCCCCATTTGGTTTAAATACCATTGGTGGGTTGGGGGTTGGGTTTAGGACCAAGGTGTGAATTGAGGTTAGTTTAGTTTTAGGGTCAGGTAGGACCATTGAGGTTAGCCTTAGGGTTTGTGGTCAGGGTTAGGCTGTAGAAATGTAATGGAAGTCAATTGGATAGCTGTGCAAACGTGTGTGTTTTTGTGTGCTTACAAAAGCTAAATCTGTGTATTTTTATTTTATTTTCRGTATTTCCCTTTGACTAACTGTTGTTCAGCTAAAATAAGAACATATTGTAAAATGTTGTGCCCTGACAGACAGTCGCCAAAGATACAAGCCCGTCCATGATTAAACACTTAACTGGTTTTGTTTTCTTTTTTCTGTTTCTTTCTGAATYTTTTTAAACTCCAAATGTAGCACTTTTATTAAAATTATTCCTGGAAAGCCTTTCTCTTTCCTCAATAATTACGCCTTTGTGTTTCTGTTAACATAATATGCACTGGTTTTGAAAGAAGAAATAAGTGCAAAACTGCAAGCAAACTAAACTGCTTGTAAAACATGACGCAGCAGATGTTGTTTCATGGAGGACAAACTGGATCAAGCAGCAGTTTAAAGCTGTCTTGTAGTTTTCCTGTACAGAGAAACCCATTCATCATGTTGCCACTCTTTGATGAGAGAAACCACCAGTGAAGATATGATGAGTCTGGAGCACTGCCTAAAACTTGCAATTTCAAATAAGGTCTGGATGTGGTTATTGATTAGGGAATTAACATGGTAAAGAGTGTCTGAGACGAGGGAAGTGTATAAGACAGAATATGTGTTGAGACGTGTCCCCCTCTGTCTCCCCTCAGGCTCATCATTTCCTGCTGTCTAATCATATTGTACTGGATTACAATAGCCATAAATATTTGATCACAGTCAGCGCTCCAGCTCCAGAAATGAGAGTCCTTTAAATTCCAGAATAACTACATTATAAAAGTGAGATGTTGAGAAGAGGAAACTGCATACATGATGTATTTTCCCCTAAACACTATAAAAAGCCCTAATATAAAATCTAAACAAACAAACCAAAAAGCAGCATTGTTTTTATAAAAAAAAAACTTATAGAGATTTTGTTTTAGTTCTCATTAAGTTTGAGAATTGAGATGTTGTAGACACTTAGCATACATGTCAACACTTTTGGATGTTTARCTGTATAATAAGCCTCAAAAATGCCTGTAATTGATGAGAACAAAGGCTTGTTAACCCATATCATCCGTGGAAGGGCCGGTCCGAAGACCATGGTGGTGGTGAAAGAGAAGTGAACTCTGATGAACTGAATTTGGATGATAATAACTGGTTTTGGACTCTGGAGGTCTCTGATTGGTTCCAGCATGGAGTATTATCCTGAAACGTCACCGGCTTCTCTGCATCCCACCCAGTACCATGTTTTTGATCCCCAGCCCCCCTCCTTAGCTGTCTTGCACTGAGCGAGTGTTTTTTTTTTTAGCGTATGCTTCTGTGTTTATGTGTAAACATAGGATCAGAACAACTTTTTTAACTCACCACTCCTATTGTGTGTATTTCTAAACTGCAAAGGTAACGCGYCCAGGTTGCGCAAGACCTGTTCATCCGTTTCCCCAATGTTTGTTATGTGTCTTTCTCCTGAAACGGGTGTTCTAAACTGCAACATTTCATTGTAATGCAAATTATAATYACAATAAAGGCAATTCTTCTGATTCTAATTTCTGGACTGTCATGTAAAATGAATTTGAAAATGAGCATTTGAAAAAATCCATAAAATTTGAAAAAAATCAGTGCAATTGCTCTATACATCCATATAGCTAAAAACGAAGAACAYTCAGTACAACTTGACATGTAGCCTATGTTATTTTTTTCTCCCTATCCCTCGCCACATACCACCACCTTCTGCATTTTCAACTCCACTCATGTGAGGCTTTTGGGGCACAGGTGCGATACAAGGATTGACATTTTTACATGTCCATTTGCCWTAACCACCTGGGCCCCAATTTCTCTGTACACCATAGATATTCACTTATATCCTCATGACATTCACATATAGGAACTTGGGGGTGAGCACTCTTATGGCATGCAAGGGGTGAGGTGGAATCACACTCGCCATTGATGCCTGTGCCCACTCCCAATGGTTGCTTGTAGACATTTAGGGTTTTGAGTTAGAGATGGGGTGGAGGGGAAACTGGCACTATGCTGGCCTCTGCCCCATATCCTTCCCCCATTTTAATTTCACTATAGAACAATACACATCAACAGCACATCTGAGGGTGGGGGTGTGTATGGGGGTGTGTTTTTTTTTCACTCCCCCGTTCCCTGATTGCCATTTGGGGATGGGGTCCAGAGGATGGGCGGAGTGTCTGGTGGGGACCTGGGCTGGGCTGCTGGAGGGCTTGAGGCCTGGGGGGGATGCCGGGGGCGGGGCTGGTGCTCCGGCTTCCCTGGAGCACCAGCCCCTTGGATTCCTGACATACGACTTCTGGTTGCCGTGGTTGGCCCGCTGTTCGGGGTGGCTGCCAGACCCTGGCGGGTGGTCGGCTGGGGATGTACACTTGGCTGTTATTGGTGTGTGGGGGTGGTCAGGGGTATGGCTTTGCTGCGGCGGGGGGCTGACCGGTCGGCTTGGTGTGGTCCGAGCCGGGCCTTGGCTGTCTGCTCCTCTTCACCCCAGAATGAATGGGTCTACCTCCTGGGTTCGGATATGGGCTGCCCTCTGCAGGGGGTGGTGCATGTCCTGGACCTGGGGCTATAAAGTGTGTATGGGGAGTGTGAGTGGATTATGGRGTCCATCTTGTGTGTCTTTGAATGAGTGGGTGTGAGGATGAGGGTGGGATCYTGTGATTGTGTCTGTGTATGATTGGATATTTTTCAGGCTGGAACTTGGSCTGCCCCCTCGTCTGGTTCATCTGGGGCCTCACTGCCGCTCTGCCCTCTGGTGGGTTGTGCCGTTGCCTGCTGGTGCACTGGTGGTTCTCGGTGTCTGGGGCTGGGTGCTTGGGAATGGGCCGGTTCAGCCTGGTGACTGTCTGGTGGGGCTTGGGTCCTCTGGCCCTATCAGGTCTAGGCCTGGGGGTGGCCGGGACTCAGTGTCCATGCCCTGCTCTGGCYCAATGGGTGTCAGCGTGGCCTGTGAGCTCGTCACTGCTGGCCCCAGGGGATTACTGCGTGGGGTCGCTGGTGGTGGTGGTGGTGGGGGGGTTCTCTCCTGGTTCTCTCCTATGGTCCGCTCTGGGGGGTGGATGGGCTGTTCTTTCTGTGCTGGTGCCCCTGGGGGTTCCACGCTTGGGGTCCCTCTCGGGGTCTTTGGCTCTGGTTTCCCTTTTTTCTGCTTTGAGTCTTGGGGGTCAGGTTTGTGGGTCTCTGCAGTCACTATTAAATATTGCATTGGAAAAATTTTACATGCATGTTCACAACCGCACACAAACAGGTGTTCAGATCCTGGGGGTTTCTGACGATCACTGAATCACATACGTGTGTGTGTGTGTGTGTGTGTGTGTGTGTGTGTGTGTGTGTGTGTGTGTGTGTGTGTG
>NW_013952432.1:1153014-1156124 GCF_001266775.1 Austrofundulus limnaeus | reverse complement strand
ATATATGGGTATATGTATAACCCCTGGCAAAAAGTACAGAATCACCAGTCTTGGATGAACACTCATTCAGACATTTCATTCTGTAAAAGGAACTCAGATCAAAAACATGATACAATAATAAGGTCATTCCAAAGTGTACCTTGTTGGCTTTCATGAACACTCAAAGAAATAAAGAGAAAACATTGTGGAAGTCAGTGAATGTGACTTTTATTGACCAAGCACAGGGAAATGCACTGCACCATACATATGCACAGGACTTCTGCAATTCAGGAATAAAAACAGATTAAGAAAAAAAAAAACAAATGCTATAAACGGACCTTTAGAAAAGTGGGTGGTTTGTCGGAATCCACAAACACCAGAATTACACTCCCCTTAACGCTGTCCCGCACAGGTCTGTGCCTACTCCTTTCCCATGTTTTTTTGTTTTTTTTTTTTTGTAGGCGGTTGAAACCACTGGCTGCCCAAGTTGCCCCCCTCTTTTAATATGTTTGATCAAACTTTTGTTTGTTAATAGCTGACAATGCCCTTCACTTTTGGACTCAACAAAGTCAAGATGACCGTCAGAAACAACTGATATTAGGGAAGACAAAGTTGGCTATACCTCAGCTTGTTTTACAGAAGCTGGACACATCATTATGTTTTGTATTAAGATAAATCTTAACATTGCAGCTATATTTGTTTTTTCCTGATGTGAAACTAATAAACAGCATAAGGTGCTGCAGTGTGTTTTTAACAGACAAATGTTTCCACAGTGAGTTGTTTAAAACAAGATGTCTGACACAATGCTGATCGTTGTGCATGTCTGTTTCAGGTCTGGACGACTGCTTGCAGCAGTACGTGAGCGTGTTCGAGCGGGCAGGTGTCTGCGGGGAGCGGCTGCTGAGGATCAGCCACGCTGAGCTGGAGGAGCTGGGAGTTTCTCGCATCGGACACCAGGAYCTCATTCTGGAGGCCGTGGACCTGTTGTGTGCTCTGGTGAGTTTTATGGGTCTGGTTTTGTTTGCAGTTCCTGACTCTTATTAGACTCCTTTAAAGCCGCTACTGCAATTTATTCGGCTTCTCTTCAATGCGCCGAGAAACAAATGGTTGGGAGTAAAGTGTTTGTGTCCTGCTCCACTTTTTTACAATTCCCAAATGTCACTAGGGAAAAGTAAGGGCTCTTCTTGAAATTGTTGAAATTCTCTTCTTAAATATCAGAAAAAAAAAAACAAGTTTTATACCTTCAAATGATGAAAACATGAATAATTTATGTAAAAAAAACCAACTTGCTGCCTTCTGGTCACAAGTATTTACACTAAAAAAAACGTCATTTTAGTCCTCCCCACGTGTCATCTTTAGCTGCACTCTTTAATTATTCAAACCATTTTATTCATTGGGATTCATTRATATTTATGTCAGTCACATCCTTTAATAACCCACAAAGACATCAAAGTCCCGTTCAGACGAAAATGTCAAAACGTGTTGAGAAATTATTATTATTAGTATTCATGATGGTTAGCTTTCTGACTCTGTGTGCATCTAGAATTCAGGTCTGGAGACAGAGAGCGTCAGGACTCTGGCTCACAAGCTCGGTGCCTCGGCCAAGAACTTACAGAACTTCATCTCCAGCCGCCGTCGGAGCAGCCAGTTAGAGAGCAGGAYCTCCCGGCGACTCCCCAATGATCTGCTGACCTCCGTGGTTGACCTCATCACCGCTGCCAAGAGCCTGCTGGCTTGGTTGGACAGGTTAGGTCTCCTCTGGAATCTAAATGTTTTCATCAATATWTATTTAAAAGAAATAGGATGCTTATTGGAGTCGTTCTTAAATATTGAGTTATTTGACATTGCTTGACATTTTAGGCTGCAGTTGCGARGGAGGTTTGAAATCAGACCGTTTCTTGGTTGGCAGAATCAGTGTGCAGCTCAACACTGTAGGATAAATTGTTCATGAAAGGCTTTGAAGCAATTTGAGTTGCAACTAGGCTGAAATATCTTTAGCACACATCAAAATCCAATTCAATCTTTCTGCAACCAGTCATTGAATACAGTATAATCCATGTTGTATGGTTCATTCATTGGTTTTTCCATTTCAAACTAAAATTGCAAAAAGAAAACAACTGTGCAGTTTTTCCATTTTCAGAACCAAAATGTAAAAATCTCAAATTCAACTAATTAAAAAATCCACTTCAGCTATTTAAATCCAAAATACAATATATGATTGCTGTTTTAATATGTAGCAATACGGGAAATGTTGGAAMTCGCCAAAGAAGAAGATTTCATCATGGCTGGAAGACTGCTAGAATCAGGATGGAGTGCACCTATGCCAAAATCATTAGGATCTGTTTCTGTTTTCATAACTTGTAGTATTAAAGCAATTTTCTTCACAGTAAAATAGCRCTAAAGATGCATTGATTACTCTTAAGTAAGGTTGTTTCTAAAGTACTAAGTGAAAATGCAGTGCACCAGGGATTCAGGTCATGATGATTTCCAGTTCTGCTAAAAGGTAACGGTGCAGCAACAAAATATAAGACTGTCTTTGCCTTAAATGAAAAAAAGTATGGTAGCCTTTGTCAATTTGCAATTTTCAATTTTACTAATTTACTTTTAAAACAAAAAAAAAAAAAACTATAAAAAAGGAACAAAAATACATACACAAAAAAATAAATAAATAAACAAACACCAGAGTTTTCGTCTTTTCTCATTTTATTTTGGAATGGAAAAACTAAAMAATMAATCATACACAGATTCAGTATCACCCCAATGTCCATTTTATCATGCTTTTTCCATTTAATACAAAACAATTTTTTACATTATAGTTTTGAATGAAAAATAAATCTAAATATAAAATCTACAGCTTGAATGTGAATAAAACAAACTCATCTCCTGTGGATGCTGAGTGTTGCAAACCATCTTTTTATTTTATCCCTTTTTAATGACCCTACATCTCTCCTCACCTGTCTTTTGTGTCTCTTCATTTATTCATGACCCGACACAATCTCCCGCTCGCAGCAGACACATCAGATACAGAACTGAAGGCCTTTGACATCGCTTCTTGAAATGCCAGACACCCACACCTGTCCTTAGGCCATCTTGAGCTGAAAACACACACACACACACACACACACACACAC
>NW_013952432.1:1149653-1151096 GCF_001266775.1 Austrofundulus limnaeus | reverse complement strand
CACACACACACACACACACACACACACACACACACACACACAAGCGCAAAGACCTACAGAAACACCCACACATACTGGTGCAGATAGCACACTCATATAGGCATCACTCTTGTCAGCGTGCAGTGAAACCCTCTCAAAAGAACAAGCAGGTGTCGCCCACATCTGATGATGCAACAGCAAGTGGCAAAGGGACATTGAGGATGGGAATAGATGTTTAGGCGTGTCTCCTGCAAACAAAACAGAGCAAACAAGTGGAAAAGATCTGAGCGAGTGCACATCTGTGAAWGCAACATGATCACACAGGTGCTGAAAACCAGTTTTCTAAACTGACCTGTGCAGCCGGTGGTAGGCATAATGTGTGAATGCAATAATGAACTCTAACAGGGGGAACAAAAAGTTAGCATATCTTGAATTAGTACCGGCATGATGACTTTGCCTCTGAGGAGGTATAACGGAGGCAAATTGGCATATAAAGCATGTTAAAACTGACCTTTCATTTCCCCTCTGATTGCTGGTTATTAGAGCGCTCAGGGAGGGAGTTGAAGTTCTGATATCAACCCGCAAATGAGCAGAATTTCTCTGGGTATTATTTGAAGAGAAAATTATTTTCCTGAATAAAAAAAAAAGACAGCAAGGGTCTGATGTTCACAATCTTCCTTCTGCTTCTGATGTCTTTATGTATTTTTGTTCTAACGGTTTGAAAAATAGTTTTTTTTGTCTGAAGTAATCCACCTAAATTTCTCATTTATGGTTAAACTCCTCATTTCCTCTTTGTGGGTACATTTGAATGTACCCAAACATGCATTATTAACATCAGCACACACTGTATTTATTCTGCTGATAGGTACAAAATGCACTAATGATTGCAATGTTTACAGTTCTGTTTGCAGACTTTAAAAAAGATGTATTACTTTTAAAATTTACCTCTTTCTTTTGCCATGTTTAACAGATGCTGTGCTGTTTAAATCATCTGCAAATAATAAAAAGTGACATATATATACGTATGTGACAATGCAAGTTTTTATTCACAGATTATGCAATAAAGATGACTTTGTATGCCAATAAATGTAAAATTAACTGAATTGTAAGATTTTTGTATTGGCTAAGGTCTATCACAACAGCCATCTGGTTTGGATTGACTCCAAAAGATAATCAGATGTGGATGTACATGAAATAACTTTCTGAAAGATGAAATAAAATATGTCAATTGATTCCCAAGATATTTTTCTAATAGTTAGACWGGGTCGACTCCATCAGGTAACAGCAGCGTTTTAGTCTAAGCATGTGTTAAAGATCAATCTCAGCTACTTCCCTATACTGCAAAAAAAAAAAAGTCAACCTAATCAATCTTCTATCCAGCTAAAATATATATTTATATATATTTTTGATCTTGTTTTGAGACTGATATACTAAACAAGATCAGAATGTCTTAGAGTATTAATC
>NW_013952432.1:1145281-1147458 GCF_001266775.1 Austrofundulus limnaeus | reverse complement strand
ACACACACACACACACACACACACACACACACACACACACACACACACACACACACACACACACACACACCACAACCATCCAGTGCTGTGGCTGAATTTCTTTCTGGGTATTTGGCACAGTGAAGAAAGTGTGCCTGTTCCATTCATCATGTATGCCATGACTCTGTGCTGCAACTTTACAACGCTGTTTGGGTAGTGTCACTTTGTCTGCATGCAGTCATTACCACCTCATTATCTCCCCCAATGTTTTTTTTTTTCATCGCTAACACCTTGTTCACACTTGAATTGTTACCAGGTTTGATTTCTAAATGTGTTTGAATAAATGAGGGCTTTAAAGACCCCTCTCTTCTCGCAGGAAGAAAAGGATTTTTGGAAAGCGAGCTTGTCAACAGAATGTGCAATGTGCCTGAGTGGAAACTGACCGAGCATACAAAGGAGAAGGGAGAAACAGGGAGCTAAACAAAGCTGCCGGTGAAATACCTCAATAAATTCAAAGTGTTCTAATAGCTCCGCTCAGGCAGTTTTTATGAGTCTGACTAAAAGCAGTTTTGGAAAGAACATCCAGACCTAAACTGTGATGAATTTGCTTCTGCAATCTGGATTGAAATGATAAGTAGTCGATGGAAAGTTTGAAAATTGCTACACTCAGGACATGATGGCATTTTTACCTTCAGTAATGCTGCTTCTTTCATCCGTTCACTGTTTCGTTTTCCTCCAAGGACGAATAAATTCTGTTTCTGGGCCAAATGGCCCTTGACTGCATAAAGTAGTTGCAGGTAGTTATCTAATAGGGTGCTTCTTCATTTTATATATTTACAAAATGGCCTCCACTAAACACAAATGCAATTTCAATGTTTGGCAATATGTGAATGAAATAGTGAAATCAAATGTTACTTTTCAAGCTTGAGTTTGTTAGCCTGATTGATACCCACCCCCCCTCAAAAAAATAAAAAAATAAAAAACAGGCTGTGAGTCACTTTTCTATGCCACTTTAAGAAACTATTAATTTGATGCCTGTGGACAATAAAGTTTGAAAAGGCATGTTTGATGTTCATGTCACACTGAAAAAACTAACAAAACACAACAAAAAAATAGCACTGATTCAACTTATAAAAGTGGAGTAACCTTTCACACCTAATATTTTAGCATTAACCAAATGTAAATGAATGTTAGMGTTAGGGCTAATGTTACACTAAATAATTTATTTACATTTAGTTAGATTACTTCAGTTATTTAAATTTCAGTCAGTGCTATCTGTTTTCATGCTATGCAAAGGGAATATTTTAGTAGAAAAAGGAAAACAGATTCAGTTTAAATATTGATAACTTCTGGAAGCAGAAATGAAATTTTTAGGGGGAAAAAAAGCCAGTTTTTTGATTTTGGGGTTTGTAAATTATGTAGCATGTTGGGGAAAAAAATAAATGCCACTCAGGACGTGGTAAAACCTAGGAGTTTTAAATCAAAGAAACATTTTATTCCTTTTCTTTTAGGAAATTMTTGTTAGTCTTATGAGGAGTTTTATCAACTCAAACTCAAGTATTCAATCCCAGAAAGGATTTCAAAGTAAACCCTCAGACAGAAACTGCTTCACTCTCAGAATAAAACACTCAAACACAAAGCCAACAAGGTGGTGTGTACATTTCCTCCACAAAGGAAAAACTCAAAAACCTCTTCACCAATGCATGAATAAGCTTCTCAGGCCAAAACTCAGCTGTTCACTAAGACCTTTACCGTTTTGATGACTACAATCCTCATATTTTGAATAGAGATGATCAATCATTTGAAATGAGCATGAAAGAAGCATCAAACAATAAAAAAAGACAACTTAACAGTGGAGGAAGGCTTAAGTTTGCGCTTTCCAGAACTCACAATGCATTTTAAATCTAACTTCCAGTCAAACTCCAATTTGCGCCTCCATGCATTTGGACARGGCCAACAAAGACCCTAATGACCCTCAGGAGGGAGGGGAGTGGGAGTAAATTACATCTGAGTTCAGTTTGCAAGAATGAAGCAACTCACTGCAGGTTTTAAAGCTTGTAGTTCAGTTTAAATTGGGGGAAAAAATTCCTCAAACGAGAAGCAAAACAAGAAGTTAACCGAGGAAAAACTCTTGGAAAACTTTGTAGCCAAACCTCAAGAGGCAATATGTGTAAGAAAACTCACAAATCCTACAAAAT